>NC_081414.1:507508542-507841042 GCF_030272615.1 Cryptomeria japonica
CAGTCTAAAGATAAACCGATAAAATAGTCTAACAGACAGACCGGTTATCACACATGCAAACCAAAATGCGAATAAAGCATTCACCCACAAAAACAATACAACTATAACACAAGATATTTGACATGGAAACCCAACTGGGAAAAACCACGGTGAGATGGAACTCACAAGTCACTATCTATAGAATAGAAACCAGACCGGTTAAGGTCAGACCGGTTAAGGTCTTACAATGTTCTTCACCAGAACAGATCCTGTTAGGAATCTCAATCTCTGTTAGGAGATAAGTCCGATTAAAGACTACCTTGTTAGAGGATTTTAGATTCACAGAAGTGAACCACCTTGTTAGAGGATTTTACAAAGGCTTTGAGGCCTATCCGGTTAAAGGCTACAGACTTGTCAAAGATGTGAGTAATCAACAAGTGTTTGATCTATCTTATAGCACAGACTGCTTGGTTAGATCCAGTATAGCTCACTGCTAATGCATTCCAGCATTACTTCAGTCTTCTCTATCTCTTTCTGTTTACAACTCGATCTTCTCAGATAAGATCACTCGTACAAAAACTCAACTACCACCTTAAACCCTAGCCACAACATAAACCCTTTCAGCAACAGTTACAACAACTCAAAACCCTAGACATGATGTCCTTTTAAAGAAATTTGATTTCATGTCGGTCCAATAGGATTACATTACAATTTCCTAGGTTCAATGAATCTAGACATACTCAGTAACACGACACAAAAAGCATCGTCAGTGTGTCGGCACCGTCAATCAATCAGTGGGTTGATAACTCATTACAAAATGCCGGTTGATAACTCATCATGGAGTATTACCGGTTCATACAAAATACCGGTTGCCGGTTTGGCAAAAATGAAGACTAGTAAGAATGTGTTATGCCGCTTTTCTCCCTTGTACCGGTTGAGATCTACGAACCGCTTGGGGTCGTCATGCCGCTTCAGATCGGGAAACACATTCTGCAAAATCATTAGTCTAAAGACTAGAATACAACACACGGTTGGAACAAATACCGGTTGAGCTCTAGCTCATACATATAAAGGGGATCTCAATACAAGTGTGTGTCCATCAATGACAATCACAACATAAACATCAAAAATGCCAACAATCTGCCCCTTTGGCATTGATGGCAACACTTAGGAAAATAAAATTTTGACATCTAAGTGTTTTACAACAAAAACTTGCCATTAACAAAATTGCTCCCCCTAAGCATATACACTATCCCTTAATCAATACAATGTATAGCAATTTTGCATACAGAGCATAATCATTGAGACATCAGAGCATATAGCATATATCAAAATTTTAAAAATAGATACATCTCCCTATTTGTCTTCAAAATAGATAGAGTACTTCTCCCCCTGTATCAGAAGATCAAAATTTTAAAACCAAAAATAGATACATCTCCCCCTTTGCCAACAATGACAAAGTACCACTGAACAACCCTATTTCCATTTGATATAAAAAAAAGTTTATAACAACAATGAATAATATTTGTCAAAAACCAATTTATAGTCATGCAAAAATTGTTTCATGGATAGAGACCAGGACTCAAGTAAGGAGGTGGCCACTTCTTTTTCTGTTTGCATCTGGTATACCTGTTCCTCCATGGCATCAACTATGCTCAGCTCCTGTGTGACTGTTAAGGCATCCATGTTCAGATAACACTTTTGAAGAATTTGCAGACATGGAAGTAAAACCAGTTGTAGCTCCTACAAATCTTTAGTTCGTGTACTGATCTCTTGCTCTATTTTGGCTGACTGGATCTGGAACCGGTGAACGGTTTGCCCATATGTTGCAAAGGAATCATAAGGTGTCTTAAATGTGCCCAAGTAGGACGGTAAGTCTATTTGAAGCTTTTGCTTCTTGGCTAGCACATCATCACAGAACAGATGAGGTTGACAGATTTTGCTTAGAAGCAAGTTTCCCTCATCCAAGGCATTCCTTATGTCCTTTTGGTCTTTCAGCAGTTCAGACCGAAGCTCATTCATCTTTTTCACCAGAGCAATGTTAAGAGCCTTTTGGTGCTCTTTCTTGACATTTGCCTCAACTGCTTCTTCCAAGCTCTGCACCTGATCATCCACTACAGTACATAGTAGTTTGAGCTATGCTAGTGACGATTCAGTGTCAGGAAGATTGGTCTCAAGGCGCTCTTGAGCAACCTTGATGCTTTGCATAAGCTCCGACTCACTTACAGATTGGATATCGATAGGACTGGAGATATCAGCCGGTTTGGCTTGACTCCGAGTTGCCTTCAGAGTCTCCATCTGAGTGCTCTCCATTGCTTTTGCTGCCTTGTCTGTTTCTGCCTTCTTCCTTTTCTCTACTTCTTTCTTTTGTTCCTTGTCTTGCTATTCTTTCTTTTTCCTGTCTTCTTCTTTACTCTTCTCCCCTTCTTTCTCCCCTTCTTTCTTCTTCTTCTTTTCTTCTTCTTCCATCTTTTTCTTCTCTTCCTCTTCCTTCTTCTTCTTTTCTTCCTCTTCCTTCTTCTTATTTTCTTCCTCTTCCTTCTTCTTTTCTTCCTCTTCTCTTCCTTATCCTCTTCTTCTTTCTTCTTCCTTTCCTCTTCTTGCTTCTTCTCCTCTTCATCTTTTCATTTCTCCTCTTCCTCTTTTCTCTTCTCTTCCTCTTTTCTTTTTTCCTCATCTTCATCCCTCTTCTTCTTCTCTTCCTATTCTTGAGCCGCTTCCTGTGTGTCCTTCACTTGCTCACCAAAGGTATGTCCTGAGTGATATCTTCTACATCTAGGGCATCAACATCAATAGTGTCGATTGGTTCTTCAACCAGGTTTCCTTCCTCATCAAAAACTTCATCCGGTTTGGATACAGCCGGTTCTTTTTCCGCTTGGAGGTTGGCTATTTTTTCTTTGTGAGAGTTGATAGCATAATCCATATGCTGATGAGTATCTTTTTCAACATCATCAATTCTCCCCTCCAACAAACAGAGTCTTCTTCTCCTTGTGAAGAAGAGACCTTTATTTTGATCCAGGACATCAAATAATTCTGAATTTGAGAGGTCGGGAAAGTACTGTGCAAAGACTTTCTCCCTAATCTCTTGTTCTTTTTCAATGGCAATGCGCCATTTATTATCTAATGCTTTAAATAAATAATCCGATGTCTGAGATTTAATCTCTGATGGCGACCGGTCATTATTACACAAATAAATGATGATTTCCTATAATACTTCTTCCTTTTCCTCATCACTAAAATCATCATAATAATCTACTAAATCATGAAGTAATTTTCTCCTAATATTCTTAACTGTCCTTTGAAAATGTGTCAAAGGTTTGTATGAGGAGATGTCAATATTTACCGGTACGGATGTTGCTGGTTCATTCTTCTTCATTTTCTTTGTCTGTCTAGCCTTCTTTGGCTTTTCATCAGACTCGGTCTCTTCAGAGTCTGGTTCATTTGTCTTCGTCTTCCTTTTTCTTTCAAAGACTTTTACCGGTGTCTCCTCCGGTTTCTTCTTTGTTGGTGACCGCTTGGTCACTCTTGGAGTTGCAGTGGTAGCCGGTGCCGATGCTATAGGTACTGCTTTGGCTTTCTTTGCTGCCGGTTCTTTTCCTTTCTTAACCGATGGTTCTTCAGCTGGTGCAATCCTCTCCACGTAGGTTCTGGTCCTTTTAGCCTTTGGATCAAGAGGCAAGGCAATAAGGGTTGAGGCATACCCTTCTAGCATATCATACATAACTTCATAGCCCATTGGCTCCACTTCCTCCATTCTGGGCTCAACAGCCTCCATTAAACATTTGTCCACCTGAATGGTGAAACAGATGTCATCTTCATATTTCTTAACTATATCACCTGATATCCTTACCCTTTGACTCATCTTTCTTCTGAACTCATCAAAATATTTGTTCAGTACTTCAGGGTAACCGGTTCCAATGGCTTGTATACTTTCCTTGATCTACTTGGTTACCGGTTGGTCAGGAGACCACTGGACATCTCCTACTCTAGGAAAGTAGCCTTGGAAATAGAAGAACAACCCTATCAGTAGTTGTCCAAACTTAAAACTTAGTGCATTGTCCTATTTGATCGCCTTTAGATTCAACAGGAGTTGCCTCTGCATACCGGTGCATAAGTCAAAAGATGCATCCTTTTTAATCATCCAGTAAGTGGCATTTACCGCTGCAGCAGATACAAAATTAATCTTGCTGGCTGAGAATGTTCTTTAGCCTATCACCATGCAGGCGTATTTCACCAGATCATCATTGATAGGATTAACTGTCATACCCCGTGAGTCACTTGTTGAATCGGTGAGCTTGGCCATTTCGGTTTTGCTTCCCGTTCTTAGGGCTGGCACTTCCCTTGTGTTGCAAAAATTGGTGACTGCATGAATTGCCTGAGGTGTGATATCATGCGTTCTCTCCAGGTACATCTTGTTACTGTGGACTCTGCTCAAAATGATCCTAATGTGATCCTCCATAAAATCTTCTAGAAAGTATACTGCATTATGGAGTTTCTTCTTCTCTAAGATACTAAACTCTGGTTTCATCTTTTTGTCCTTGCCACAAAATAAACCTATCTGGGTGTGAATAGATAAAGACCCTAGGTCTTCTATTTTGCAATCAATATAATCAGAAATTCCTTCTTCAACTATGACTCCAGCCGAAACTTGTGATAAGGCATTATATTTGGACTTCCTCTGAATAAAACTTTCCGACTCAATGGATGTACTGGAACTGGTATGAGACGCGGAAGCCATTGTTGAGTATTTTCAAGAACACAAAAAATACCTTTACAACCTGAATTCAGGGCTTCCTGATTCTGCTTCATTCCACTCTCCGTCGGTTGCCAAATCACCGCTTTGTGTTCTCCACGACTGCTTGCAAATTGGATTTGAATCTCCTTCAAGTTTTATCAATTTCTTGAAATCTTAGCTCAAATCGCCTTTTCTTCGCTCCGCACTTGAAAAATTTTCTTCACTCGAAAACAGATAGTGAGAAATGATTTGAAATATGCTTTTATACATATCTCTCACCTACCGCCATTAATGCTCCTCTATTAGGGCGAAAACCCTAATTTGCCTCCTTTACCATTTCCGGTCTTCTGCCAAGCGACAGGTATCACGTATCGGTTAAGGTCTTTTACCGGTGTAACCGAGGGCTCACAATCATTTCGCCGTTTGCTCCCCCTAAGCCTCTTTGAAGCTTAATTTGCCGGTTCCGATATTTCCACACTAGGTGCAGAAACCGGTTCCTCTTCCAACATTGTTGATTTCTTCCTCTAGGTTTTGTTCATGTCCGCTTGAACTTTTTCAACATCAACTTCTCCTTTCTAAGTGACCAGTATATCATCAGATATACTCTTTCTGCTTCTACAGAATCTTGCAATGTGACCCAGTTTGTCACAGTGATAGCAAACTAATCCAGGTGCTCTCTAAGGTCCATTGTTCATATTTCCATTCTTCCTTCTGCATGTAGCCGCAGTGTGTCCATGTCCATGACAAATCCAATAATTTGCTCTCCATTCGGTTGCCGGTTGATAACCATTGTTGCTTGACTGATAATTGTAGGCATTGAACCGGTTAGGGTTCCGGTTTACAAAAGATTCCGGACCAGCTCCTTGGGTCCTTTGAGGATATCTTCCGGTATTGTTCATGACAGACCTGCATTCAGATGCTCTATGCCCAAACTTGTTGCATGCATAACAATGACCATTGAACTTATTGGATCTAGGTACATTGTTGATAAAATATGGAAAATTATTGTAGGCTTTGCTCCTACATACATTGGCAGTGTGTCCTTCTTTAAGATAGTTAAAGCAAACAGGTTTGAATTTTTTCTTACCTTTTCCTTTGAGTGCCGATTTCTTCTTTGATGCTTCAGCGTTTGTTCCTGAGGATTCTCCTTCCTCATGTCCAGAGAAACCAAGACCATTGGTATTCTTTACCGGTCTAGATCACTCAAGCTTTTGCTCTAGCTTGACAGTACTTTTGCCAAACTTAGCAAGTATTTCCTTTGACTCAGAGAGTTATTTGGAAATAGCAGTATTTGTCTCTATTAGACTTGCATTTTCAAAGATGGCTATGTTCAGTTCACCTTGCATGTCTTCCTTTTCCATCTTGCTCTCATGAAGGTGAGCAGTCAGTGCACTAATCTCTTGTTTCAACTTGGAGATCTCATGATCTCTGTCCTTTACCCGATCTTCAGCTTTCCTATGGTTTTCAAGCTCTTGACTAAACTGGATAGTCAGTCCTTCCAACTCCTTTCTCAGATTGGAGTTTGAATCATTCAGCTTATTCACTTCTGCAATCATGGCTTCCATATTAGCTTCATCTTCAGAACTACTTTCAGATAGCTCCATCAGCTTTTCTGCATGTTTTCTCCTTTTTGCTTGAGATGCCTTGTATTTGACCATAAGATCATCATAGGCTTGCTCAGACTTAGTGAGCCGTTGAGTAAGTTCCCTCAAAGTGTATTCCCCCATATCTCTTTCCAAGTAGTTAAACTTATAGAAAGGTAGGCTCTGATACCAATTGATGAATACTAAGAGGGGGGGATGAATTAGTATGCCAAAAATCTCTGTACTTAAACACTTACACAGTCTGAAGATAAACCAGTAAAACAGCCTAACAGACAGACCGATTATCACACATGAAAACCAAAATGCGAATAAAGCATTCACCCACAAAAGCAATACAACCATAACACAAGATATTTGACGTGGAAACCCAACTGGGAAAAACATTGGTGAGATGGAACTCACAAGTCACTATCTACAGAATAGAAACCAGACCGGTTAAGGTCTTACAATGTTCTTCACCAGAATAGATCCTGTTAGGAATCTCAATCTCTGTTAGGAGATAAGTCCAATTAAAGACTACCTTGTTAGAGGATTTTAGATTCATAGAAGTGAACCACCTTGTTAGAGGATTTTACAAAGGCTTTGAGGCCTACCTGGTTAAGGGCTACAGACTTGTCAAAGATGTGAGTAATCAACAAGTGTTTGATCTATCTTATAGCACAGACTGCTTGGTTAGATCAAGTATAGCTCACTGCTAATGCATTGCAGCATTAATTCAGTCTTCTCTATCTCTTTCTGTTTACAACTCAATCTTCTTAGATAAGATCGCTCTTACAACAACTCAACTACCACCTTAAACCCTAGCCACAACATAAACCCTTTCAGCAACAGTTACAACAACTCAAAACCCTAGACATGATATCCTTTTAAAGGAATCTAATTTCATGTCGGTCCAATAGGATTACATTACAATTTCCTAGGTTCAATGAATCTAGACATACTTAGTAACACGACACAAAAAACACCGTCAGTGTGTCGGCACCGTCAATCAATCGGTGGGTTGATAACTCATCACAAAATGCCGGTTGATAACTCATCATGGAGTATTACTGGTTCATACAAAATACCGGTTGTCGGTTTGACAAAAATGAAGACTGGTAAGAATGTGTTATGCCGTTTTGCTCCCTTGTACCGGTTGAGATCTACGAACCGCTTGGGGTCGTCATGCCACTTCAGACCGGGAAACACATTCTGCAAAATCATTAGTCTAAAGACTAGAATACAACACACTGGTTGGAACAAATACTGGTTGAGCTCTAGCTCATACATATAAAGGGGATCTTAATACAAGTGTGTGTCCATCAATGACAATCACAACATAAACATCAAAAATGCCAACAGACCTAGGGGGGGACACCCTTTTGATGCACTGAATCAAACTTATTTACTCACCATGATAGCATCAATGAAGCAGATAGAGCATTCCACAAACTCATCCAATTTAGAAACACACTACAGATTGGCTAGATCTGTATAATTCATAAATGAAAAAAGAGCTTGGAATTAGAAGAACACACCCCTAAACATAAAGGGAAATATATTTTCTTTTAAAATTGTTGTTCTGAAGCTATCCTCAAATCTACAAAACCAGTGCCTTGTTCATTATGCAATAGAGTCATACATAGAACTGCACATGTAAATCATAGCTGCAAGTTTTGTTCTCCTTTAAAAAGATATTCATGCATCAATACCTTATATTAATGCATTATTTGGTTCATTCATAGAATTCATCAGACCTGGATGCATATTCCATCATTTCATGACTGATTATAGAATTTAAAAACTTCCTTGAAGGTTACCCACAAACAATCACACAAACTCCCTTGAAGTCGACAAATCTCATTCCTCCTTAAGGATTCGATTCATAACAATGGAATATAAGCCTAGAGACAATACTGTTTGGAATTTACTCATGCCTGACATAAGTAAGACCTGCAACTAAAACACACATTTACAACATTGCACTATGACCACTATGCCCTGAAAAGATCCATAAAATTATATATATTTGGGTCAAGCTAATCAGAACTGGAAACCATGAAAATCTGGAGCCTTTTTCCAAATTTCAGGAACCCTTACAACTGAGAAGAATTGATAATAATAAGGAGATGGAAGAAAATCAAATCTGCAACTGAAATTTCCAAGTGTCTCCTCTCTAACTGAATTTCATTCCCATCGAAACTGCTCCCAAAATATCTGATCTTTGTCAAAATTGACTACATAATTGGATTCTTCATGCTGGGAGGTTTCTGGAAACATATAATACTTCATATTTTGGCCAAAAATATAGTCCTGGGCGAATTAATTCCTCATGTGTGCACATCATTTAAATTTTTGAATTATTCAATATAGTTGAAACTATATCTTTAACTGATTTTAAATTTGATTTTTGCTCCCATTTGGTCTTGATGCTTTGCCACGTGGCGGGACCTGATTGGCTGATGGGGTTGACTGGACACCACCTGGGATGACACCTCATCATCGCCATGTCATCCGCTTTGTCACTACCACTTGACCGCCATGTGTACGCCACCTCAGTGCCACATCATCACCACCGGGACGGGACCTACCTGTTGGACCTCTGATTGTACCTGCTACATCACCACCACCTGGCTTTCGCCATTTCACAGCCTCTAACGTTCGTGCATCTTCAAGATCCGAAATCGCGCAGGCAGTCGATCTGCTCCGAACTTGCTCGACCTTTACCATGCTGCATTTTTGCCAAACCATTTCGCCATTTCATAGGGCTTAACTCACGTGCATCTTCGGCCTGCGAATCAACGCGCTTCATCGGATCATCTCGAACCTGCTCACCGGTTAAGTCAGCCTTTCTCTGCAAAATTTTGCCCATCTGCCTCGAGAAGTGTGCCTACATGGGCTCCACCTAGTCGCTGCTCAGTCACCTCCTCCGTCACCTCGGGATCCATGCCCGTGCGTGGGCCCACCTTGGGCGCCCAACATCACCGTCCGTCAAAAGCCTAGATGGCTTTGACATTATAGATGTGTGTGAATTTGCATATAAATATCAAAATTTTCCACTTCCCAGCCAATGTGGGATAAAACATTAAGCCTGGGACTGTGTGTTGGAACTTTGTCTAAGACTTTCATGGCACCTGATGGATTTGCTTGAAATCTTTGCAACCTTCCAAATAGCCACTCCATGCAGAGGATTTGGTTTTAATGCCAATTGCATTAGTTAAAGTTGCTGCTTTTTTATTTGCATTATTCCATGTTTGCTGCTGTTTAAACATCACGTGAGCATTTGCCTTTTCTGTTTCTAGCCCCTTCAAGCACACCATGTGAACTTGGAGATGTGGAGGTCCTCTGCAACATGTTAAATTCATTCTTACTGCCCCCTTCTACATGACGTTCTAGCTTGGAGGGAAAAACATGGCATTGATTTGCATTTGACTGTTGATTTTGATGAAGTTTCAACACCATAGAGAGGGAGGACTGGCAGGTTGCATTGGCTCTGAGGTTTTTTTTAATTCTTTGTGTGGCCTGCAAGTTCTGAATTTTAAATGGCCTCTAAACAACCTCTACACATGGAATGATACTACTACTTGTCTTTGCTATGGTCAAATGCTGCTCTCTAAAACTCCACGCAAGGAGTCAAACTGCTATTTGCATTTCGATTGCCCTTTCTTAGCCATGCCACGTTGCCTTCACTTGCTGATAAAGATTTTAAAACATGCTCCCACAACACCACCAACAGGGATATGGGGAGGCACATGAGGGGAGTTTGACTGGTATTTCATTTGCCCAAAGCATTGCTTCAAATTCAATAGAGCTTTCTCAACACCATGGCTGGGAGTGAAGAATGCTGGCAATTGTCATGGAAATTGAACTTTACACTTGATAATTGCATCTTGTTGAAGTTTAAATGCCTCCCAACTCCACGCTATCAATTAAAAATTGGCTTGGAATTTATGTTGCCCTCTTTTCATTTACTTGAAAGTTTCCAATGGCTTTTTCACCAGCCAATTACATTTGATTGAAGTTTTAAAAAACACCCCTTTCAAAAACCATGCATGGAGCATATTGGAATTACACCTTGCTCTATTCACCAAAGTAATGGGACACAAAGGATCATAATATAGACCGAGCAAGCGGTAATAACATTAGCATGCATGAAGAACACTTTACCATAAAATTGATGCAGAGGCATGGGCCAGGTCGGGCCCCAAAGTGGGTCCTACTAATTTTTTTTTCGTTTTCATGCAACTGACCTTCGAAATGCCTCACGAACCTTAAACATACATCTAGAAATGATCGGCACCATTTTCGGATCATAAAATTGAATTTTGCAACCTTCAGGCAATTACGCAACATTTTCGCATTTAATCGCGAAGACGTAATTTTCAATGTGGTCAAAACACGTTTCTGGACCTCACCATCTGACAGGAATGTACTCTGATATGCAAGCATGAAATCTACCAAACGGTTTTTCAAGATGAGTCCGAAGTGAAGAGATATTAATTTCCGAAAATGCCCAACTGGCTTTGTCGACACTGCGGACCTGATGAAGTCAATGTTCTGGCAACACATGATGCCCTTCTCAAAAATATCAAACGACCTCTATAGGCCCTCAAATTTGAAACATAGGTACCTTAAAGTACATATTAAAACTTAGAAATATCATTTTGACCAAAAGCCTGACTGGATGCAAATGGCGCGCTCACAAAAATGGCTACATTAACTGATATAACAATGGAAGTGCGGAAGACTGAAAATGATAGCTAAATGAACCCTTTTGCAAACCGACTAAACGGATTGGTAGGAGCCTGTAACTGGAAACATAGCTCATCATTTATACCAGCACTAACCCGGGACAAACATTACGTAATAACACTTACTGAGGCAACTTTTTCACTTATGCGAAACAGGGCTCCGACTAGGCGCTGAAACAGGGACTTGTCAAACCATACAAATTGCAAACATATTGAGCTTTGAAAACTGAGAAAATGAATTCATGAAGACTTGAAATTTTACATGGAGGGACAATTTTATGCATATAATTCAATCCATTTTGAATTTTTTTGTGACAATCAACAGGGCAAAAGATACAAACACTCAAAGTAGGCTACTCAATAAAATCTGCATTTGTGCCTAAAATGCACTTTCAGCTCACCCCTCGAAATGGGTATCTCACAAACTTATCCAGACTGAATTCTGAAAGTTGCACATCATTGAATAGGCCAAATGAAAGGTGTAGGACATGAATCCCAAGCCTTACCCCCTGAAAATCAACTAGCTCCATTTCACCCCCTCGCAAACTAGTCCATTCAAACTGACTTATTTGGAAATGCAAAGCAAAATTTTGAATTGGGCCTCTAAACTTGACTCAAATTTAATGAGTCCCAACAGTCCATAAATGCTTTCAGTTAGCCTTGAGAGTAGAAGATAAGATCGAAAGGTAAGGTGGACATAATAAAAGGGGCAAAGGTGGCAGGGGTTACAAAGGAAGAGACACCTTTGGAAGGGGCTCTAATCCCAACAAGAATTAAGAAGGCAATCAATCAGAGAATGGTGGTGAAAATCCTAACAAAGGAGGATAGTTTAGAGGTAACTCTAGAGGGAGAAATAACTATAGAGACAGATTTAGCAATTCGGGAAGTGGAATCATAGTCTTCACTGACAAATGCTACCATTGTCATCAAGTGGGGCATACCATGAGTCAGTGTCTTGAAAAGACTTTAATCTCTCACATGGGAGACAAGATAACTGAGGTGGTGCAAGAAGAAGACTGTCAAAGTTTTACCTCACCAATCAGAAAGGCATGACCAATCCTAGAGGGAGAGAACTTAATGCTAAGAAGGAACTTTTTGAAGGTACCACAGTCCAAAGAACTTACACAAAGGAAGACACTTTTCAAAACCACCTGCATATCTCATGGTAAGATTTGTAAAGTTATAGTGGATTCAGGGTCTAGTGAGAATATTGTAGCAGTTGAGATGGTCGACAAACAAAAATTGAAAAGGTTGCCACATACCACCCCCTATAAGGTATCTTGGTTGAGTAAGGGTCAGCATGTGCTTGTAGATGAGCAAGCTTGGATAGATTTTGAAATAGGAGATTACAAGGATAGTGTGCTATGTGACATATTACCCATGGATGCATGCCACTTACTATTAGGACACCCTTGGCAGTATGATTTCAAAGCCATACATGATGGGGAGAAGAATTCCTATGTTATCACCAAGGAAGGTAGAAAGTTTCAAATGGATCTTTTGATTGATCAAGGTGAAGAAAGACATGTTGGATCAAGTGTTATGTTTCTTGGTGGGAAAGAGTTCTTGAAATTGTTGAAGCATGAAGGGAACCAAGGATGTGCTCTTATAGTGAAACCCAAAGAAGAGGCAAAGACTGAAACCAAACCAGTGATACCGCAAGAGATGCAGACCTTACTAGACTAGTACAAAGACATAGTTGTCAATGAGATACCAAATGCCTTACTCCCTATGAGATATGTTAACCATCAGATAGACCTCATACCTGGTTCAAATTTTTCAAACAAAGCTGCTTACAAAATGACACCTACTCAAAATGAGGAAATAACAAAGCAAGTGCAGGAATTGCTAGATAAAGGGTTGATAAAGAAGAGTTTAAGTCCATGTGCAGTGCCTACTGTTTGGCACCTAAGAAATATGGTAAGTGGAGGATGTTCACTGATTCAAGGGCCATAAACAAAATCATAATTAGATACCAGTTTCCAATGCTGAGGATTGAGGATCTAATGAACTACCTAGGTGGAGCTTGCTACTTTTCTAAGGTGGATTTGAAATCAGGCTATCATCAAATTAGGATAAGACCCAATGATGAATGGAAGATAGCCTTTAAAACAAATGAGGGGCTATATTAATGGTTGGTGATGCTCTTTGGGCTCACAAATGCACCTAGCACCTTCATGAGACTCATGAATGAGGTTATTGCAGAGTTCATTGGTATGTTTGTCATTATTTATCTTGATGACATTCTAATTTTTAGCAGGTCAAAGGAGGAGCATATCAAACATCTGAATCAAGTTTTGAGGAAGCTACAACAAGAAAAGTTGATGATCAACTTGGATAAAAGTGAATTTTTCAAAAATTAATTGGTGTATCTTGGTTTTGTAGTTTCTCGAGGTTGTCTAAAAATGGATCCATCAAAAGTGGAAGCAATAGTAAATTGGCCTACTCCTAAGTTAGTAGGAGATGTAAGAAGTTTCCATGGTTTAGCTTCTTTTTATAGGAAATTCATTAGAGGTTTTAGCCATGTGTGTGCACCTATCTTGAGCATCATCAAAGGTGGATAAAATTTCAGCATAAGTGGACTAGTGCAATAGACAAAGGGTTTGAGTTGTTAAAACAAAAGTTGGGGCCGTTTTGAGCCAAGAAGGTCACCCGACTGCATTTTTCTTTGAGAAGATCAATGAGGAAAAACAAAAGTATTCTACCTATGATCTATAGTTATATTCCATGGTGCAAGCACTCCAGAAGTGGCAACATTATTTGTTACCTAAAGAGTTCATAGTGTACACTGATAATCATGCACTTAGTTTTTTGAATGGGCAGGAGAAATTGAATCAAAGACACCTCAAGTGGGTTGAGTATTTATAGGGCTACACCTTTTCCATCAAACAAAAGAAAGGAGTCACTAATAAGGTAGCATATGCCTAAAGTATAAGGGTTCTAACCATTCAAGAAGTACAGCTACAAAGTGTGGGGTTAAATAACCTCAAAGATCTCTACCAAGGTGACAAAGATTTTGGTGAAGCATATGATGTTTGCTCAAAGTTTTCTAATACTTGTCATGTTGCCTATTCTAATTTTATGGTGTAGGAAGTCTTATTGTTTAAAGGACACCTACTTTGCATACCACAATTCTCTATGAGAGACAATATCATCAAGGAGAAGCATCAAGGCAATCTAAGTGGACATTTTGGTCTTGACAAGACCTTAGAGCAGGTTGGAAGGTTCTACCATTGGCCTAAACTATAGTCAGATGTTAGAAAGTTTGTGGAGAAATGTGCTATTTGTCAAAGGGCTAAGGGAACCTCTAGCAATGCAGGTTTGTATCAGCCTCTAGCCATACCAATAAGGCCATGGGACTGTGTGAGTATGGACTTTTTTCTTGGTTTACCTAGAGCCCCAAGAGGATATACCATGTCTATTTCATAGTGGATAGATTCAACAAGATGCCACACTCTGTGCCTTGAAAATGCACTAATTATGCCTCCTACATAGCAGGGTTGTTCTTCAAAGAGATTGTAAGGATCCATGGTTTACCACTTAGTATTATGAGAGATAGAGATACAAAATTTGTGAGCTAATTTTGGCGAACCTTGTGGAATAAACTTGGTACTAACCTTTCTTTTTCATCTGCATACCATCCATAATCTGATGGTCAAACTCAAGTAGTGAATAGGTCCTTGGGTAATTTACTGAGATATCTCACCAAACAACATGGTCAAGTTTGGGATCTAGTATTGGGACAAGCAAAGGATGCCTACAATGACTCTGTCAATATAAGCACAAGCCGAAGTCCATTTGAGATTGTATATGGATGTCATCCACGAGGTATCTTAGAAATCAGAGATCTCAGTTCTATCGACCATAGGAGTGCTCAAGGTGAAAAATTTATAGAGAATATGAAGGAGGTCCATGAACAAGTCAAGAAAACATTGCAGAAGAACAATGAGAAATACAAGAGACAAGCAAACAAAACAAAAAGAGAAGTACACTACAAGGTAGGTGATCTGGTTATGGCCTATATGAGAAAGGAAAGACTTCCTAAGGGACAACCTAGAAAACTATGCATGAAGAAGATTGGACCTCTTAAGGTTGTGCATAAGTTTGGCAACAATGCCTATGAGGTGGAACTACCACCAAACTTGGGAATATCACCAATCTTTAATGTAAGTGATTTGTTGCACTATAAAGGAACTTAGTCAGCTACAAACCAAGAAGAGCCTACTGCTACTGAAGAAGTAGATTGGATACAAGACCTACCTCGAAGCTAATCGGTGACAAGATTGTCAAAAGGACTAGGAAAGGAGTCTATACAGACCACTTGGTTAAATGGACTGGTCTCCATGAATTTGAAGCTACATGGATATCTGAGAGATATACTAAAGAATGTAACCACTGTTCAAGCCCTATCCACTCAAGGGACTTGAGTTTTTTTTCCTATCTTGGGAGTATGGTGCAGGGGCAGTTAGCAATTTTTTTTTGTTGAGTTTGTTTCCAGGATGCTAGAATCATGTTTTTAGTTTTGTAATAAGGCCAAGAGGCCATATAGTGTGTGCTCAAATGATTGTAAGGGCTCTAAGAGTCTTTGTTTGGCCAATGTTGGCATGTGAGCTCTTAAGGGTGCCAGGCATAGCACTTAATATGATAAGTTGTTTTGGGTTAATGTAGGTTGGTTGATGTTGTTTTGAGATTGTTAAGGTCATATGAGTCATTTGAGAGTGACCAAGTTTGGGTTTGAGAAAAGTTTCTCACCTATGCAACAAATTGCAAAAGTTGCTCATAGCAAATTTGCAACATTTTCATACACCAATGGTTAGTTGGTTGACACAATCATTTGTGAGTGTTTTTAACTACTCCAAGACCAATATAAGGCTTGGAAAGACCAATGATAATCAATTGTTGAAGGTGGTTGAAGATCTGAATAAAATAAACAATTTTGGTTTCCCATTTGTGTGTGTTCTTCCGAGTTTTTTGCTATTCTTTGCAAGTTCGTACGACCTGTACGGATTGAGAATCCCAAAACAGGGTCATGGATTGTTAGACTGGTGTCCTACCTTCCTTTTTTTTGATTTGGAGTCATGAAGTGCTGTAGTTTGTGAATAATCTACATTTTATTGCAAGCGGGTTTAAGAGCCCTAAAAACCAAGGTTTTGAGAGCAAAATGGCTCCAACCTAATGGTCCATGGTGGATTTCCTCTTTGAAACCTTGTGGAATGTTAGTTTGCAATGTATTCTATGTTTTCTTTTTGGTTTTGAGATAGGGGAAGCCAAATCAAATATTTGCCACCATACCCTAAGCTTGGCATGTTGAGTTGGCAAGCGTTAGGAATCATGGATAGCATGCCCTAATTGGGTGGGTCCGGTGGGTGAAGGAGAAGTATGATTGATTTGGAATTCCATATGGAAGCACATACCCCAAACTATCATCCATTAACTCAGGCAATCAGACCGGTGAAGGAGTTTTGATCAATCCCTATTTTTAAGGCTTGGAAAGGGGCAATTAGGCCTAGTTAATCGGTAAGGGTTAGATATGTTAGTGACCAAAGCCACCTCCACTTTTGAGATATTATATGTAAAATACAAAAGGGTATATGGAATGTAAAATATTTCATAGGGTTTCTCAAGAAATTTAACCGCTGAATGCAAAATACCTCGCTGATAGGGCTACTAGAACCAGTTAGGCTTAAAAGTGCAGTTTGTTTGTAAAACACCAAACCGGTAAAGTTTCAAAGTTCTTGAGAAAGGAGTAGGGTTAGGAATAGATCCAAAATAATCCATCCTAATGTGTGTAGTGTGGAGAATGAAGATCCTATAGTAGAGGGGTTGAACTCTCAGGTTGAGTGTGAATGAGAGTGGGAAAACAAGGTCTCTAAAGCAAGAAAATGGAACTCACAAAACAACAAGAGCTTATCCTAGCCTAAGGACCTTGGGAAGGTCAGAGAGGGTAAGTCTTGTAAACCCTTGGAGGGTGTGAGGTGTAGAATTATTGGATGGTTCTTGTGTATCTTGGAGGAGATACCTAAACAAGGTAGCAGAAATCAATGAGAGACAATGCACTCTACATCAGTGGAGCATAGATCACACATATGTTTCTTTTTAAATGGAGTTCCATTATCTATGATGATGGTAGAGGGGACTCCATAATGACAAATGATGTGGTATAGGATAAACTTGGACACTTGGACACTAGTAGTGAGGGTGAGAGGAATGGATTCCACCCACTTGGTGAAATACTCAGTTGTAACAATGATAAACTTGTGTCCATATGAGGAAGAAGGATTGATCTTACCAATGAGGTCGAGGCCCCATGTAGAATATGGTCATGGTGTTGTGATGGGCCGTAAATATTGAGTTGGAATGTGGATAAAATCTCCGTTCCACTGATAAGGCACATATTTCTTGACAAATTCACAATAACCATGTTCCATGGTGGGCCAGTAATATCCCACTCTTAAGAGTTGTTTAGCAAGAACATATCCGCTCGTGTGAGTGCCACAAGTATCAAAATTCACTTCCTTCATTGCAATATTGAATATGTTTGCATCTAAATATCTAGAAAGGATGTCATGATAGCCCCCACGATATAGCTTATCTCCTATGAGGGTGAATTAGGCACAACGACAAATAAGATTTTGGTGGTCATTGCAGGAAATGTTTTGGGGAAGGGTACCATCTTTAAGGTAGCCATGGATATCATGGTACCAAGGTGATTGGGGATCAATAATTATACACACCATTTTTGTATGTGATGTCTCAAAGGTTGGTTGCAGGAGTTGTTCAACTAAAAATTCATACCTAGGACTATCTGAACCAATATCTAGGAGGGATCCAATGGTGGCCATTGCATCTGCCGCTTTATTATGAACCAGAGGAATTTGATCAAATATGATACTCTAAAAATTCTGCTCGAGGTCATCAACCATCCTTTTGTAAGGCATGATATTGTCATCTTTAGTTTGATATTCGTCATTGATTTGATAGATGACAAGCTGTGAATCTCCATAAACGAGAAGATGTATTATGTTCCACTAAATGGTTGTCTTCAAACCAATGATTAACACTTCATACTTAGTTATATTGTCGGTACATGGGAAAGCCAACTTGAATGATTTGGGTATAAGGTCACCCAAAGGGGTAACAAATAGGAACCCCACCCCCGCTCCTTTTTGTGTATGAGAACCATCAAAATTAAGTTTCTATGGGGGTGGTTGAGCAACTGAACATACATATTCATCAACAAACTCTGTAGCTAATGGATTGACATTGATCAATGGCATCTCTACTAATTGATCAACAATAACTTGTCCTTTGATGGCTTTTTGATCAACATATTGGATGTCAAACTCACTGAGAAACATAACCCACTTGGCCATGCGTCATGTTAGAGTTGTTTTTGAAAACATGTATTTGAGAGGGTGAATCTTACAAATGAGCTGGACAGTATGACTTAGCATATAATGTCGCAGTTTTTTAGAACAAAAAATGATAGCTAGGCATGCTTTTTCCATTGGAGAGTAATTAAGCTCATAGCCAACTAGAGTCTGACTGATGTAATATACCACTCTTTCTTTACCTTGATCATCATGCTCGGAAAGGAGTGCCCCCACAGTAGTTGAAGTAACTAAAATGTATAAAAGCAGTGGATGACTTAGGATGGGTTGCATTAACACTAGGAGATGAGCCAAATATTCTTTAATCTTGTCAAATGCCTATTGACATTTGACATCCCATTTGAATTCGACCCCCTTTCTAAGATAATGTGTGAAAGGCCGACACTTGTTTGCTAGTTGTGTAATGAATCTCTGAACTAACTATAATTTTTCTCATACTACGCAGATTCCTCAATGTTCTGGGGGGAGGCATCTCCATGATTGTTTTGACCTTTTTGGGATCAACCTCAATACCTCATTTGGAAATTATAAAGTGGTGCAGAGCACCCAAGTCAAACATGGCCATCATGAGGCCATAATGAAGATCAAGGAGACATTTATGTTGTAAGGTCAATTATGACCATTTGATATTGCGAACATGGCTAATAATGCCATTTGGAGTCATCAAACTCATGTAATGAGTCATTTTGTAATAAGTTGTCAAAAGTTGTCATGTGAGCAAAATAATGTAATGGGGTTCAATGGGTAGAATAGGTTTTTAATGAGCATTTTAAGTTTCATAAGGTCTTCTGTGACCATATTAATGTGATAAAGTTGATTAGAAAGTGTCAAGATGCAAAAAGGTTAAAAACTTGTCAATTGACAACTAAAAGTATCAATTTGACAAAAAATTAAAGTTGTAAACACCCACAAAGTGGATGAATGGGTAGTTAGGAGTTGGTTTTCAATTCTCATGAAGGGAAATAGTTTATATATACTTTAAATGATAAAACTGGGCAGAGGGGGTTGAAATATGTAATGAGATATCACTAAAGTGTGAGTTTTCTGCTATTTTGATGATTTTTCACAGTGTAACAGCCTGATAACAAGTATTTTCTGTGATAAATATCTTGGTATTTTGTCTAATAATTTGATGGATTTGATAAGGGATTGAATTCTTTAAATTTTGGCTTTTATTTGAGTTGATTTCATCAAGTATGAAGAAAGTCATTGAAGTTTTTATCAAAACTGTCAAACCCTAGTCTAGGGTAAACAATAAGTTTGTAAAATGTATGTCTTCACATGTAATAAACCCCCAAATCTTGTAGAATGCTTTGGGAGGGTCTGTATTTTATGGGTTATCATTTTCAGTAGACCATGCTATTGTTTGCACATGTTTTGGATCAAGGGAAGAACTGAGAATGTTGTCCCAGACTGAGACAAGGCAGATTTAAGGAGTTTGTTGAGTATTTTGTATTTGCAGGATGTTTGACAGGAAGATGGTGGTTTGAAGGAGTGTAGGAGTGAGTTTTAAATGTTCTCAAGTGTTTAGAGGGTTTGGAACACCTGTTTGTATTGAGTTTTGTGGCTATCTCATAAGTGTATGTATGTATGTCCTAAGTCATGTTATGATTGTCATTAAAAACACAGTGTTGGTGCAGAGGGCCTAAATTTTATTTTCACCATTGGATCTTACTAAATTTTGAATATGTTTTTCATAGCCTAGTTATCGGGTTTGAACGTTATGAGTGAGAGAGTTCTGTATTGTCATAGTTGGCAGTGAGTTCATATTTCGTATCAAATTTGTTGTGTAAGGTTGGTCCAAGTCTAATAAAGTTTTAAGGAGTACTAAATGTATTTTGTTGAGAGTTTATTAATGTTGTGGAAGTTGGATTCCAAAGTGTATGGGATTGGTTTAAGATATGGTCAAGTGCAAGGGTTGTTAGGGTGTGTTATGAGACAATCACAATCCATTCAATGGTTTAATGTGTTGAGAGAGTTGTTGACATGTCAAAGGTGTATGTTGCTGTCATAGGGGAAAATGGTGAATGGGTTTAGTTATAGTCAAGTAGGGTGTGTGTCCAAGAAGACAAGTGTTTCAAAGATGTTGTGATGAAGCAAGGGTTGTGAAAGAAGTGTGAGTATTGGTGGATCTTGAAGATAGGTCCTATTCTTGGGTTTGGAATGGAGTTTTGTTACTAAAAAAAGGGGAGATGGAAAGTTCCCTATTGGTGATGGATGGGCCCATGATGCCTCTGCATCATAAAGCCTAAGAGTTTACATGATGTAACCCCAAAGACATACTTTTTGGGATTAAGCAGCAATTTATATTTGGCCAAATGCTCAAAAACCAACTCTAGGATAGCTGGATGTTCTGCTCTTGTCTTTGATTTTACCAGGATGTCGTCTATGTAATCTTCCATCACTGCGTGCATGAGGTAATGAAATATTACTGCCATGGCATGCTGGTATGTGGTACTTGCATTCTTGAGACCAAAGGGCATGGCCTGATAATAGAATGTTCCCCATGGTGTGGTAAAAGTTGTTTTATCCTAGTCTTGTTTAGCTATCTGAATCTGATTATAACATAAAAATCCATCCACGAGGGACAACATTTCACGTCATGTTGTAAGATCAACAAGGATGTAAATATCAGGAAGTGGAAAATCATATTTGGGACATGCCTTATTAAGGTCTCTAAAATATGTGGATACTCTGATTGCCCCAAACGGTTTGGAAACTAGTACCATATTGGAGACCCATTTAGAATATTCGATCAGGTAGATGAATTTTACTTCTAGGAGCTTCTCCAATTCTACCTTGACCAATAGTGCAATTTTGGGATTCATTTTGTGTAGCTTCTATTTAATTGGTTTGGCATTGGGATCAACTACGAGATGGTGTACAACTAATTTTGGATCCAAGCCAAGCATGTATGCATAATACCATGCAAAGTTAATGGGCCATTTATGGAGGATGTCAGAGAACACTTTGAGTTCATCTACAGATATAGAAGCAACAACATGAGTGATGTGTGGATTTTCCGTCATGTCCAAATTTATCTCATTGGTCTGATCTATGAGAATGGGCGACCTTTGAAGAACATAATCATTTACGAGGGGAAGAAGAGAATCCTCCTCTTTTGGCACCTCAAGGAGGTTTTCACCAGAAGATACACCCTTTATTTTTACTATTTTTGAGTCAAGAGGTACCTCAAAAAGGTTTTCACCATAGGACTCTTCATTTTTTATTTATGTAGATGTATAAATATGACCACCTTCTTAAATAAATATAATATATATATATATATATATATATATTTGATCGATAATGGGCTGAAGCCGATAAGGTGTACATACCCTACCCCCTTGTGGGATTTGAACTTGTGACCTCTCTTTCAAGAGCACTATATATATATATATTTGATCGATAATGGGCTGAAGCCGATAAGGTGTACATACCCTACCCCCTTGTGGGATTTGAACTTGTGACCTCTCTTTCAAGAGCACAAGTTCTTCGCCACTAGGCCAACTTAGGTTGTACAATATTTAATATTTAATTAAAACCCTATCCCCCTATTAATTAAATTAGATTTAATTAATTTCTTCATTTTCATCTATTTAATTAAATGAATTATTCAATTTATTTAATTGAATTCATTTAACCCCCCCTTTCTAGCCTTTAATTAAATAAATTACTTTATTTAATTAAATCTCCTTTCTCCATTTTAATTAAATTGATCCTTGCATATAAATAAATTAAATTTGTTTATACCCCCCACTTGTATTTTCCTACAAATACAAGTTGCATCTATTTTACTTGAAATAAACATTTTATTTTAATTAAAATTATATTTCTGCCACTTGCATTCTCCTAACAAATCCACTTGCATGATTAATATTCTTCTAAAGCCTTCTAGATTCTTCTAAATCATCCCAAATTAGCTCGATTCATCTCTTAAACATTTGCACATTTCTTAAGAGAAGTCACTTATCAAAAATCCCCCAAAGTCTTCAAAATGCATTAAAGGCTTTATGCCTTCAACAAGTTAACCCTCAAAGTCTCCCAAACCATTAATGGTTAACTCAACCTTCCCTCCTAGTTAGAGACTTTCTCTCAAACTCAACCCTCATTTAACCCAAGGTCTCATCAAGCACTCATGGCTTTGACCCTAGTTATCCTGTTAACCCTTGCACAAGAGTTTACCCTTTGGGTAAAAATTTTATCCACTAGTTAAACCTAACCTAACCCTAACCATACCCTCCTAGGGTGACCCTCATCTCTTCTCAGACATTCAATGCCTCTTACATCCCCTCTCAAGCCACCTCTTGTTGACAATTGTCACCATTTCATTGGTGAAAATTGTAAACATGGATTGAATAGATTTCAATCCTAGCCCTTGTTAAGATTTCTCAATCTCAACCATCCTTTTCCCTATTTCCTCTATAAATAGAGCTCACTTTCTTCATTATCCATATCCAAGTTTTCATGCATCTACATTATAGTCTAATTATATCAAGCATTTTAGCCTCTCTTTGTTAGAATAACATTTTAGCATTAAGAAGCCTTTCATATCATAACATATCCATGTTAGTATATCATGTTAGGATAGTTTGTTAATATATTTACCATATTATTATATTCATCCTAGCTTAATATCATGATTTTGAACATATCATATAGATATTAGAATGCATTCATGCATGTGGATCATAATATCACTCGTTCTTGGAGTTGTCATTCCTAAGTCATTTGCTCAATGATATGAGAGCAAAACATCGACTTTAGGGATCCTATGAGATAGAGAATAATTAAAAACACATATTGGGAAGTTAACTTGTTTATATTAGTTTAAATTTAGTTAATCTTTACACTCAAAAGTCTCATCAGTATGTTGGTCTTTTGATCTCAATGTTGATATTCTGATCACCACATATTCTAGCACACATTTTTGGCGCCCACCGTGGGACACGTCCTCAAATCTAATATCATTTTTATTGCAGGTTGAACACAAAGATCATGTCAAAATATCAGAATAGCGCATTGGAGATTTCTTTTAGTGCATCCATAGCTTGTCCTAGCGCTTCTATGTTACATATTAGTGCATAGAAACCATCTTTCAATGCATCTGATCTTCTTTTTAGCGCATATCCCTCTCTAATATTTCAGTGCATAGGAGCACCATATTAGCACATACAGGCATCAGAGTAGCATATTTTCTAGATTTTCTAGCCTGTAGGAATCATTTCTTAGCACTTCTATTGCACAATTTAGTGCATAGAGTTGACGAAGGCAAAAATTTGTAACAGAGGTAAAAATTAGGCTTGTGAAGCCCACCATCAGAATTGGATTTTTGTTGACTAATTTGGTTGCAGGTTTTAACAGTTGTCTGTAGGAGGACTTAGAATAGTTTCTTTGCTCACTTTTAAATTTGTTAAAAGGAACTCATGTTTCTTGCAAGAATTTAAAACAAACCTCATATTTCATTTGGAAGCTTAAAAAGAACCTCACATTGCTATCTTAAAAGCTTTCAAAGTTTGCAATCATTGTTGATTCATTTGGCAAATTTAATTTGGTTGACCAGGATCTTATTTGTTCAAAATCTTTTCTATCTTTACACATTGATATCTTGGAATAAAAAGAATCACATGTCTTTTGCAGTAACATCTCCAAGATAGTTTTTTAGAAAACAATTGCGATATTGGATAAAAAGAAAGCATGTATTTCGTGTTTCAAAGGTGTTAGGTATATGCTCTCCCCTTAATTGGGTGATAAAAAAGCCAAACACACTACTTTCAAAGGTTTCTTTCAATTTAGTAAATACAACCTTGAGAGGGCCTGCCTTCCTGAAGCCTTGAGGGGCTAGTAAGAAGGGTACAACCCAAATGGGCAACGACTTTATCGCCAAGTTTACCAAAACACTATAATCAAATGTGGAGGCTGATGAAAATCCCCTCCAACAGAAATGTGTATTTGATTACCTTCCCCTAGTATCCTTGTGATGCGAAAAGCCTTTGTTTTAAAGGTTAAGAAGTCTCTTAATTGAGTTTATCATTTGCCGTGCCGATCAAAATTTTTATTATAAACCATAGAAGTAGAAAATTTGAGCCAAGTCAGTTGCCATACATTGGAAATATCATAATGCAAGGGTGGGGAAGAATCCACCCCAAGATTACTCACCATACATCTCCCAAGATAACTACTCAATTGCGGGGAAATCCTCTTTGGGTTAATTTCTGGACAAAGGCAAAAAAATGGGCGCCCTCTAGGGGGTGACATGATTGTTTGAGCTGAAGGAGTATCAAGTGTGGGCTATGATATTGTCAATGAACCTTGAATAAAGAGTCTACTTGATATGTCTTCTTTGTATCAAAACTAGTGAAAACATCAAGGATTTGAACACATCCTCAAAAGAACATACACTATTTGTTAGCATAGACAAACTGTTATTGCTTCTATCTACTTCTTTTTCAAATCATTTATCAGAAGATCATCCATCAAACACAAAGATCATTTTCAAAATTTCAACAAAATCATCAAATAGAGAAAATTAGGACAGTTAGTGCATCAGAGCATTAGTGTAGCACATTTCAACCATCAAATAGTGCATTCAAAACAAATCTTAGCGCTTAAGTAGATCAAATTAGCACATAAACAAAAGAATATTGGCAAAAATCAGACAACACTTGTGAACACTAGATTAACACATAAGAGAATCGTGTAGAACATAGCAACCATAAAATAGCGCATACCAACCAAAACTTAGCGCTTGCGGAGAACAGATTAGGGCATTGCAACATCAACATTGGTATTATCAAACAGTGCTAGATAGCGCATATCAGGGGAAGTATAGTGCATCTAACCAACTTTGTAGTGCTTTGGACTCATCTTTGAGCACATAAGAGGTCTTTTTTAGCACATGACCAAAATTGGCTAAACACATAGAGCAATCTACCAACTTTTTGAAAAATTCATAACCAGTTTTAGATACCCTTTTGGGTCTTTTGGTCAAATCCAACGCAGAAAGGAAAAAATTGGATCAACACAATATCAGTTAGTGATCACAAGTTTCTAATCAACCAAATCCAAACATCAACATACCAAGTTAGTTTTCTAAGTTGGTCAAATCAGGTTAGTTTCCAATATTGGGGAACTGTATCATATCATTTGACACACTTGGTCATATCAATAGAGGCATATCTAACCCTCTATTCGACTGAGTAGACTTAGAAATCAAAACAAAGTATTCATCCAACCAATCTCTCAATTGAAACTTTGATCACTCGCATGAACACCCTTCAAAATATAAAGAAGAAACATCCTTTTCTAAAAAATGGTTTGAAAAAAAGACACCTAGTCCTAAAGCGCTTATAAGGAGAAGAAAGTTTCTCTACATAAATCGTCAACTCTTTATATCACATCGTATTTTCCTGCATCATATGCGATTATATCTTCAAGGAAAAACTAATGAGTTTGATGAAGAGCCTATGAGAAGTAGGGCTTTTACATAGAAAACAACATTCAACCAACATCTTAACAAAGGGGGGAGGATCAATCCCGCTTTCTTTCCAAAAATTTGCATCACTTACAATGAAGCTTGACCTGAGCCACCAAATCCACCAAGAACCCCATTAGGAGAAGAGGAATTCACTACTTTAGAGGTATATTGATGCCCGTTGTCACTCAATCTTAGAAAAACAAAGAAAAGGATACACAACCAGGATCAAGCATGAGTCGTAGGGAGTCCAATCCTTTTGATGAATATACACATATAGGGGAAGAAGAGATCACCGAGGAGCTTATCCAACAATGTAAAGAGAATGTCGCTTTCCAAAAACTCATGGAAAGACTTATAGAATCAGATAAGAAAAAATACCTCCTCATGCTAACTAGTAAAGGAGTGAGGATTCCTAAAGATTTTGACATAGAAAATTTAAGGAATACCAATGAAAGGATTCCAAGAATAAGGGAAAGGACCTACACATCCCATACTCAAAATCAAGAGCACTTTGAAGGAGTTAACACCTATAATCCAGACAACACCTGCAACCGAGACAATACCCAAAATCATGATAATATTAGTGAACACGGGGAGGCTCATCATTAAAGATTCAATGAAGAAAATACTCCCTTAGCCAACATAACACAATAACTTAAATCACTCCAATGGAAAATGGAAGAAATACAACATGGATCCATGACAAGACACTCTTTGGAGGATATTTGTCCTTATCCTTTTGATAGAAGGTAAAACATGGTGCCTTTCCCACCAAACTCAGACATACCAAAGTATAACAAATACAATGGTAAGAGTGATCCCTGTGATCACGTTAGGGAATTTTGCACTATGAGCTTGGAGGTTTCCCACAACGATACATATATGATGAGGCTATTCCCAAGGAGCTTGGGAGGACAAACAATGGAATGGCTTTCAATACTCATACCTCCTATCAGATCCTTTGACGAGTTAGTGAATAAATTCATTTCACAATACTCCTACAATATCCAACATGAGGTCACCATGCTAGACATTTGCAATATAAAGCAAAAGAATAATGAAACTTTCATGGTGTTCTTACAATGCTGGAGAAGCATTGTCTCAAGATACCCACGAGATGTGCCAGAGAAGGAAAACATAGAAATTTTCATAGACAATTTAAATGATGAAATGAGTTATCAACTCAAAATGCAATGTCTACCTACATTTTCTTAGCTAATCGAGAATGGAATCCAAGTGGAAGAATCCTCAATCAATAAAGGAACTTTGAAGTTCTCTAAAGAGGGTGTTAGCTCATCAAACAACACCTATAACAACAATTACTATAATAACTTAGGCAAATCCAAGTTTTGGACAAACCCTTGAATCCACATTTTGGGAACTATTGGTGAATAAAACCATTACGTTACCAAACACAAGGGATTTTGACCCCCAAATCAAACCACCATGGTGGAACGACACACACTATTGTGAATATCATAGAAACAAAAGGCATCACACAAATGATTGCCTAAGGTTGAAGAACTTGGTTCAAGATGTAATCGATAATGGTGACATAATGGTAGATGGTCATAAAACCAATGATGATCATACAACCTTTAAGAATCCACTCCCAAATTATGACAAAGGTGCATCATCATCCTTGAACAACAAAGGAGCCCATATCAATCATGTGTACAAAAATGTTATCAATCACATATCGACATTCAATGATTAGATTAATGTCATTACTATTAAAAAACAAACAAGAACATATTCTTGTCAATGTAACTACTCGAGAAAAAAAAATGTATTTAAGGGAAGCACATCTAAAGAAACAACATCCCCAAACAATCAATACAACTTGGTGGACCAATTGAGGAAGACACCCTCTCAAATATTCATATTAGAGCTTCTTAAGATCTCACCTACACACAGGGATATTCTAGAAAAGGCTCGTGGACACTATAGTTCCAAATAACCTGGATATTGATCAATTCCAAGTCATGGTGGGACATTTAACTGTGCCTCATAATCTATCATTTTCAGAGCATGATGATGTTGTTGGTTCCCAAACGGGTTTACATTGTGAGAGGCAGAAACCAAGTTGATTCTTCAAATACTCATGGAGAAGCCAACTCCAACTATCAATATCCTTTAGACTTGGACCAATTGTGACAAGGATCTGCAAATCCTTCTGCACTTTGGGCTCTACAAGACCCGAGAGGGTGATCCTTAGAAAATTTGTGATCTCTGCACCACACTCATGAATTATGCTAAAACAAAGCAGACAATCTCATTTATGGGCTCAATGCTCAAGAATGGAAAATTCTTCAGTGATCCTTGACCTTATCTAGAGCATGAGATAGTAGGATACCTCAAACATACATAAAAAATTAAAAATATGTCTTGATTTTAATGATTTATGACAAACCATAAGTGAAATAGACAAGAAATTGATAACCTAATGACATCTGCTAGCATATATCCAATTTTGGTAAAATTAAGACTCCAACCTGATTAACAATCCTACCCTCATTTGCAGTAATTTTCCTGAACTCTTCCATCATCTCATTCTTAACTTCTTCTCGATTTTCATGCTCAGACCTATTTGGCCTCTGATCTTTTCTCTCAACACTTCTCTTCTTAAATTCTCCTATTTTCATTTTCCATACTAATTGCAGAAAGGTTGGGCTTCTCACAAAAGAATCATCCTTAATAAATTTATCACATGCCTCCTTCCTCGCATCCCTAAAAGCTCTACCTTGAATATCCAAGAGAGTGAGGTCCAACCCCAAACTAGGAGGCACAAGAGGAATACCAATTTGCATCTCTGCACTCGTCACTATGAAAGTATCTTTCTCTATTTGTTATTCAACCTTCCTTGAACGTGAATAGGGCACATTTGGTGGTGAAGGACTTCTATCTGAATCTTCAAGATCAATGATATTGACTCCTTTAAAGGCCTAACTTGCACCTTTGGGGGAGGCTTTGGCTTCATTATCTTTTTACCTTTTCTCCTCACCAATTCTTCACTATCGATGCTACTCTCTTCTTCACCACTTGTTTATTCTCTTACCCTCTTTTGAGAGGGCTCATAAACATGTCTTTCTTCTTCTAGGCCATATGTTCTTTGAGGTAAAGGAGGTCGTGGGCATGGGTGTTGCATCCTCATTTGATGAATCAAGGTTAATTCCTCCGACATGATGAGCGTTGGATATTGTACATCTATTCTTTCAACTTGTCGGTCATGGACTTCTTCAAGTTTGACCCTCTTCTCCTTTAATGCAAGAATCAATTCATCAAAATTATTCATAACAAAATCAACTTTAGCACAAAATGGAGTGAAATTTTTTGTTGGATCATAGCTTGGATCCATTTTCTAAACTATAGCCCATAGCTTCCTAAAAGCTATCCATTTCTCTTTCATCCAATCCCGAGTCATGAAATCAAACTCATTTCTTATTATATCCTCAGGGAAATTATTCTCATGGGGAAATAGGCCTCCTTTTATTCTTGCCCTGCATATGTTATAAAACCCCTTTGGGTCACTATGTCTAGCTGTGCTAACCCTTAAATGATATGGTGCAAAATTCTTGTTGAAATGCTCATATCCTCCTTTTAAAATCACAAAATATGGAATGACAATATAATCAGAGAAAATTGTTCCTTTGCTTCTTCCCTTTAATTCCTTATCATGGATGCACCCTATCTACCACATTACTTCAACAAAACCCATTCTCAAAGGAACATTAAAAGGAAATACATGTGGCTGACCAGAGAAACCATAAATTCTAATAACAATGCTAACAGGATAAGGGATGAAATCCCCCCAATTGTGCTCAATCTTCAGAAGTGGCAACCTCTCCTTAGGCCTTACAAAATCATGCAGTTCTGTGGGGATCCTTGGTGGGTTCACTATAAATATTTTCCTTAACCTAGAATCAAAGTTGTTATCAAACCTCACAAAGCTAGCCTCATGTTTGTCCTAAGACATATCCATGCTCCAAAGCTGCACTGGAATTTCATTATTGTCAATTGTTCTTCTGAGGTTCATAGTGCCTTCAAAGTAATCTACATTCTGATACAAGAGCATGTGCATGAGCAAGTATTACCAGAAGAAATGAGTGCCAAAAACTTCATTCTTAACATCCTACAACCCCTCATGAATCTTCTCTTCAAGGTATGGGGCGAAGTAAAAAATCACTATATAATTTAAATGTTGAATTTGCAGAGCCATATGGATGAAGTTAGGTGGCATAACTATAATCAAATTGAATCCCAAGATCTGACATAGAGAGAAAAAGGTAGCCTGAAAATAAGGAGCAAAATCACCAATGGGAAAAGGCTCCTCTAAACTAGGGCCAATGTAGTACATTGTCTCTCCTACTTTTGCCAAATAAATTGGAAGAAAGCTAGTTCTAATGAAACCTTTCATTCTATAATACTCTACCTTCAATTCATTTGAATCTACTTGTACCAAGTTAGCAGATGGTTCATACAAGTCAAAGATCTCCTGGAATTCCTCTCTCCTGATTGTTAGCAGAATCTCTCCTTCATTTCCCCTTATAAACCTCGAGATAGGGTCATATTTGTCTGCAATAGCCTTGCGAAGGTCGACATCCATGAACACATTCGGCACCACTAATTTACCCATCATATTTCCAGACACTTGAGAACAGGGATTGTAAATTCCTTTGTCCATACCATAATTTGAACATATCTATCCTAATCTTTGGTACCCTAGCATCCACCAAGTGGTATGCTTTATCAGTCAACCCTTCTCCTAGGGTTTTATCATGAACAAGTTTCTGCCCTTGGTACTTGTTGTTAGTTGAGGGATTTAATTGATCGAGAAAATCATCAAAAAAAATTCTCTTCAAATATTCAGTCTGCCCTAAATGTTTTCGCGGGGGAGCCATCTTAGCAGAGTAGGGTTTCTATCACTTAACCACAAGAGAAAAAGAAAACTAGGATTCGACACAAGAACCTCAAGAACAACACATAATCATGTAGATTATTATCAAAATTTGAACCCTAGAACAATTCATGAGGTTTTCTCTACAATTACTCACAAAATTCACACTTCAATCATTCAGGGAACATAGAAGGGGTGTTTAGCAATTTACTGCTTTGCAAATACTAGGCGAACTGCAATTCTGCACTGCAAGAACCCGTCTCAATCTTCTTCAACTCCGGGGATACCTTCTAAATCAGTATGAATCACTTTATGAATTGAAAATAGCTTTGAGAATTCTTTTATTATTGTTCTAAAATAAAATGCCACTGTCTCATCCGCCATTACTGCTCGTGCGAGTGAAAAAATGGCTCAAACTTGCATTTGAAATAAGTTTAAAACTAAACCGTCGATCAATTCCATAATGGCACATCACAAAATTATCTTTAGTCAATCTGAAATTGACCATCACATGTGGCAAGTGGGTCCACCCAAAGTATGACATGGCATAGCCAACTCACTACTTACTTCACCACGGTCAGCGACCCCACAATTGACTTTTCTTCGCCCGTCATAGACATGTGGCATCATCTCTTGATGTTGCGGTACATAATACCCTTGCATCTCTTGATCATGGGGTTACGAGGGCCATTGGATAGGTTCACTATTTACCTATCGGCCAGAATGATAGCCTTCTTAAGTCCCTTAACAGTTGAGCAAATTTTTTGTAGAAATTAAAACGTCTTTGTCCATTAGAAGCACGTGTAGATTGATGAACCATTAGTAGTCCGGACTTTACTTGTTGGGAATCGGTAACAACAAATGTTGCAAAGGTTTAACTACTGACTTAACCTCCCCACCTTGGACACATGGCATCATCTTGTGATGTCACAGTCCTTAACCACCGCGCACCTTCGACCGCAGGGGAGCTCGGGTTGTAGGATCTACTAGTGGTTTAACTTCCAAAAGTCTAAGAGTCATGTTGATAGTCAAAAGTTAGCACATTCTAGTTAGCCAAGTGCTTGAATTCCCAAATCAGATCTGGATAAAGGAAAGAAAAAGGTATCCGGTGTTAAGATAGATGATCAAAGATCTTCAACTATCCCAAATCTGAGTCAAGAAATATCCCAAGATGACATTGAGTTAGAAAAGGCTAGGACAGAGAATGAAACTCTTGCAAAAGAGTTGAAGAAAATTGAGATGGAAGCTTCAAGTGTAGAAATGAGGAGAAAGATTGATTTCCTTAAGTTATCAACATTAAATAGTTTTTCATTTACTCTTGGTCCATCTAAAACTCATGCTATTTCTGGTGTGGTTTCTACTACAACACCAAATGTCAGTACAAATACTCTTGCCCAGAATGTTCAAAGTACCTAGATTATTGAGTTTAAGCCATTGGGTAGGGAAGTCAAGTGGCTACTCGAAACATCAGTCAACCCCAACCTTGTAAAGAGCTTGTTGGTGTTACTGATGGGGTTAGTGTACTCAGGCAATAAATAAGCATAAATTGCATAATCAAATATCAAAGAGCAAATCACCAACTCTAATCTAATCAAGTTACTCCTAAATTACAATGAAATAAAGATAACATTAATTGAATTATGAAATGAAACTAATTAAAAGCTCCCTCAATTGATGCAACATGGCTTCCATTGCTCTTCTCCAATTTGTATGGTAGGTGGCTCTCAGGTATTCCATTGGGATTCCTACATATGATTAACACAAATATTTTGAAGACTACGATTCTAGATTGAAATGAGAAAAGAGGTTGAATTTATAGATTTTCAACACAAAGGGGGTGAGAAATAGAACTCAAGTGTTGATTGGGAGACAACTAAAATTGATTGATCAGTTAACAAAGCTGATTGATTTGTTAACTCATTTGATTGAGTAGTCAACTAGATTGATTGGAGAGTGAACTGAATAGATGGATTAGTAAACTCATTTGATTGATTAGTGAACTGAATAGACTAGGGAGATGACTGAATTGATGGATTAGAAGACTAAACTGATGGATTAGTCATAAAAAGATGATTTTGAGTTAAAAAGGATGATTGATGAGTTAACTGAGTTAGCTGATTAGACAACTGATTTGATCAATCAGTTCCGATTTAGCATGTGTTGTAGAAATTTGAAATTGAATTTGATATTCATTTTCAATTTGAATTTGAATTTGAATTTGGTCATTCAAATGCTGAAATGCACATGAAATTAATTAAAAGTTAGATTTGGGGAAAATGTGAATTTGATGATTTGGAATTAGATGAAATTAATTGAAATTTGAATTTGGGAAAAAAAAGAGATGAAATTAGATGGAATTAATTGGAATGATAATTTGGGGAATTGGAGAAATTTAATTAATTAATTTAAATAATTTTAATAAAAATATTTAAACTTAGGAAATAGAATTAATTAAATAATAAAGATTATTTAACTAAGGAGAAGGTTGTTATTAATTAAATAATTGATATTTAATTAATAATTGAGATATGGTTAACTGATTAAAACGATTTGAGAATAGAAATAGAAAAATTAGAAGTGTTGAAGGGCAATGATTAGAAGAAATAGTTAGTTTAATCAAATAATTAAAGAATTACTTAATTAAATAGACAAATAATTAGTGTAGAATTAATGAGACATTTTTATGTGTCTACATTTGCCCCTCTTTGAGACAATGTCGAAATGACGTTGTTTCAAAGAAAATGAAAATTTTTGCCTCAGTATGTCCCGGTGACTTCAAGGTATAAATATGCCCCCTCAGAAAAAGTGGTCGGGAAAATGTGGAACGAAGACTAGTTTTTCAGAAATGTGCTAGATAGTGATTAGATGAAGTTTGAAATGTTTTCGATCTCATTTTCTATGTTTACAACTGTGGTGAAGCTGGAGGGGTCCACGAGAGTTATGTTGAGAAAAACCCTAAATTTGAGCTTTATAAATTGAAGATTGGTGTTGATTTGAGTTCATTTGCACTATTTTGTTTTGAAAAAAGTCGTTAAAGATATTAGTACTTTCAACATCCTTAGAGCGAAATGGCAAGTCACAAAGTGAGGCTGCATTTATCCGATCGAGTGCGGTCTTATCAGAGACCTCTCGGATGGTGAGTTGAATGATTTTTTTCTTGTTTATGTCTATTTTTTCCAAAATTTTAATCATTTTATGGTGTGTCATCTATCATGAATTTCGCAATTGACTGTCGATTTTGCCGCAATTGATATAATTATCTCACAATTGATGTAAATGCATCGCATTTGATAATAAACACATTTTTTCTTCTTATTTATGCATCTTGAAAATTTTATGACGTAATTGACTCATTTGTATGTTTTCCAAATGTAGGTGCATTATCTAGTACTGCTTGTTAGACAGACAAGGCCAGATGGTCTTGATCGACGTCATGAGTTGGATCCAGAGGATACCAGTTTGTTACGATAGGTTGGATTGTGTTATATAGCACATTTGCCTGAGGTTATAACCAATAGGGCCATGATTACTGCTTTGATTGAGTGGTGGCATTCAGAGACATGTTCGTTTCATCTGCTGGCAGGTGAGGCGTCCATCACACTTGAGGATGTGTGGCGTATTTTACACATTCTAATATTTGGTACACGAGTTACTTTTGATCATCATGATGGTGTTTCTTCTTTGTGTACATTGTTCAAATGTGAGGAGCAGGATCTACATATCCATGGTCGTTATGAGATTCATTGGGATGATTTTCATTATGATGATCTCATTGTTGTGCTTTCTTGCACTGTTGTTGGATTATTGATTCCTGATAGACGTGCCCATGGTTTTCCTATTGGATGGGGATGCATCATACATGATATGATTATTGACAGACGCATGTTTTCTTGGGGTCCTTATCTTCTTGCCACTTTGTATCATCAGATGCATAGGATTGTTTACTTGCAGCAAAAATTAGTTGGATGTGGCACTACTTTTCTCCAGACATGGGCTTGGGAGCACATAGCTATCTTCCGTCCTGCATTACATATTGATTTAGATCCATATCAACCATATGCTTTTGGGTACACTGTTGGTGTGAGGCATAGGGCATCGGGTAACATCTCGTATTGGCGTCATCAGATTGATATCTTACAGTATTTCTCATGGAGACCTTATCTTACTTTCCCTGGTTGGACTGATGATGCTCAACATCTTCCTTTTTGTCTATAGCAGAGATATCTTATTGGTTGAGACATGGGTGGTCACAGAGTTATTGACATGCATCTTCGTGGCCGTGTACTCAAACAGTTCAAGGAAGTACAGGGTATTCTAGATGTGACAACTTATTTTGCTCGCACTACTCGAGAGGTTGGTGATTAGGGTGCCTTCTTTCTGCTTCATGTTGCTATTGTTGAGTTTGTTTCTCTTGATCCTATTTTATGGGGATGGCGTACTGGTGTAGTGGATCCAGGGTCCACAACACAATATAGTGTATGGTGGATACAACACAGGCCTATACTTTTGACAGATCTGACAATTTTAATTGGTGCTCAACATATTAGACATGGCAGGGGTCCTAGGGGGAGAGGGAGAGGTGGAGGAGGTAGGGGTGGAGGAGGTATAGATCTGATAGCAGCAGCTACAAAGCAGGTGGATAGTGGAGAGGAGGATGTGGATATTAGTGGAGGGACTGCAACTATGAGCAGTTTTGATGAGAGTGATGAGTCAAGATTAGGGTCATTGAGCAATGGTGGAGATGAGGGTAGGGATGATGGATATGATTTGGAGATGCCCCAGGTTGTAGAGTCTATAGGTGCAAAGATAGGAGATGAGAAGGGGTTGAGAGATTGAGTTAGGCATTTAGAGGACTTGGTCACTACTTTGCAACATCGACAGATGGAGGATAGAGATCAGAACAGGCATGTGATGGAGGAATTGACTACAGAGAGAGATCATTTACAGAGGGAGAGGGATGGGGTAGTCAGGAGAGTTTAGATCACCATGAATGCCTGTGATCAGTTATTTGGGCTAGTGACAGAGGCACGTAGCTAGGCAGATAGATATTTTGTTGCTACACAAGAGGCTATTTATTATCGGCAGGCTTATGAGAGAGCTATTCCTGAGGGTCAGAGGGAGCCTAGTTTTAGTGCTTTTATGGGGAGAAGATCAAGTCAATCTACCTCTCAATAGACTAGCAGTGGTGGAGTGATGGGTCCACCTAGAGCGCTGCCAGGATAGGCTGGAGTTAGGCGAGATGCACCTACAGATAGATGCAACATAGGTTGAGAGATTAGATATTGATGTTGATGTTGTAGATATGATGTATTTTGACACATTTCTATATGATATATGATATGCGTTCTTGATGAGCTATTTGATGATGAACTTCATGGTATAATGTTTCTTTATTATGTTTTATGCTATTGTGATGATGAATGCAATGTGAATGTGGTATCATGAAGTGATTTGATGTAGCTTTATGTTGTGATGCATAATGGTTGATGAAATTCTTATTATAATAGAATGGACTATCATTATGAAATGATAATGAAAATGGAATGTGATAATGTTTATTTTTGTGTGTCAAAATAAGTGTTGAAGACTTTGAGTTTGGAAGAATTGTTAGTTGTTAGATGTAAAATAGATATAAAATGATCAATCAATTGAATCAACCTTTATTTATTCCAGATTTAGATATGATAATAGATGATTTGATAGAATTTTGATGAGAAAGTCTTCATTGCTTTATTCGTAGTGCAATATATTATCATAATTGAGCCTTATTGTATAACAATGGAGCTTATTAGACTAGGGTATGAGGAACCAAGACGTATGGATATCTCATTGCAAAGAAACAAACACATAACAGACAAGGAATGAACCCTCCATTCTGGGAATTACATTAGGGGTCAAGGTATGTGTGGCATTCATAGGCTGAATGCTCCTATCACAGACACCCACTAGAGCAATTGCCCCATAATTTGATTGGTTCAAACCACAAAAAAAAAACAAAGAAAAGGATCATGCCCATCACGGCTTCTCTAGTCAATTTTGGACATCCTTGAGTAGCTAAAAGCAATGATCTTTGCCAATTTGATAAAAAGAGTCAACAAAAAATAGACAAAACTCAGCAGTTAGATTGACTGTGCCTTTGCTTTGATATGCTTGATGTGATTTTGATATTGTCTAGTTTCAGAAGTTTTGGACCCCGTATAAGACCGATCTATTTGGTTTTGAGTGCACCAATTCTGTTTAAGACAAGATGTTGATCACGTTGATAGTTTGATAGTAATTCGATAGATTAAACGGTTGATCAGCTTGATTGCAAACGTTTTGACAAGATAGTTGTATCCTTTGTTCAACTTCGTGTGAAGTGTTTGCTGGATATTTGCTAGGGTGTTGGATTCTTGTGAGACAATTTATTGCTAGTTTTTTTTATGTTTTTCTATTTTTTTTTAATTTTTAGTATCGATATCTGAATGTTTTTGGATTGTTTTTTGATGTTTGAATGTTTTTGGATTGATTTTTTCAGGACTTTTATCTGAATGTTTTTGTTTGATTTTGAATTGGTATTTTCAGGACTCTATATGATTTTTAGGATTTATTCAGGACATTATCTGATTTTTAGGATTTTTTTAGGACATTATCTGATTTTTTAGGATTTTTTCAGGACATTATCGGATTTTTAGGATTTTTTCAGGACATTATCTGATTTTTAGGATTTTTTTTAGGACATTATCTTATTTTTAGGATTTTTCCAAGACATTATCTAATTTTTAGGATTTTTACAGTTATGCCCCCAAGTGCAGACCTATGATAATGATATGCAACATGTATGTGGAGACAATGAATTTTCAATATGAGTTATGTAGGATGTATGACCAGAATGTAGTTCCTATTTGAACAAGGATGATTGTGTGTTTCCTTCACTTTGACATGCACTAATTGGATTAAAGGTGAGAAACATTTCAGAGATAGGAGTTCAACCCCTTCTCAAAAAGACTTTGACCATCCAACCTAACACACTATGTAATCAAGATTTATGAATGGAGGCGCGGAAAAATTCTCCATCAATTCTTGAAACATTTTTGCCCATGTGTGTGCAATTGAGTTTATTTTGACTCTTGTAACCATCAAAGACCCTTATAATCCTATGTGGCTAGCTACGTGAGTTATTTTGACTTCAAAATCAACCTGGATAGAGCCTCGTTTCCAACAAGCCTTTAGGGCTTTAACGAGGTTATGCACTATAATCTCTCAAACATTGCTCCATTCCCAGTAGGCATCCATAGCCCTGATGGAGTTATTTGCATGTTCCTGTAGTCAAGCTCTTATCGCACATGATATTTTAGTTTATATATCATTGTGTATGTTTCCTTGAGATGGATATTGGCACTTCTTTATTTTATTTTCTTTCCTTCACTTGTAAGTAATGAAACGTACTTGGGTATGACAATTACAACGACACTGAAGTAGAATATTGGATTTTTCACTAGCCACATGATCAACTAGGTATCTGTAATGACTTAGAGCTATTGATTAATGTGTGAGATATAGCAATTGATAGATTTTGGGTAACAAGACTTGATAAGGAAACCTCTACCCAACCATGGATAAAGCTTAATCCCAATGTGATGTTGAAGATGAATGACTAAAGACCTCCTAAGGACTTCATGAACAAGTATATAGGAAATGATTCAACCTTCGTTCCTTTCAGTGCATATAGGTGAATGCTTTAGACAATCATCATGTTTTATTGATGCAACTATATGAGAAAGGAATAATGCAATGGGGTAAAGAAATATGCAAATGCAGTACGAAAAAATGAAATTAACCCACCCTTAGATGTAATATATTTTTAGGTGCATGCTATTGATGGGATCAGGGAGTGAATCTCCCTCCATTGTTTGCAAATGATAAACACCATTTCCAATTACTTTCATTCTGACAAAAGGACCTAACCAATTAGGTTCAAATTTTCCTGGTTTTTCATGTTCAATGAGGTTCCTTTGATTTTCTTTAAGAACGATATCTCATATTTTGAAGCAACGTGGATTGACTCATTTGTTGTATCTTCTTCTCATTCTATTTTGGTATCCTTGTAAATGATTTAGAGCACTTTTTCATTTTTCATCTAGGAATTCTAACTCTTGCAAACGTGCTACTCTATATTTTTCTTCTGAGATAAATGTTTTTAGAGAGACTCTTAGGGATGACAATTCTACTTCGATAGGTAAAATGGCTTTTTCACCATAAACCAAAGAGAATGGTGTTGTATTAGTTGCCATGGAGACACTAGTTTGATAATCCCATAGAGCCGGACTTAGTTGGAGATGCCAATCTCGTCCACTATCATTGACAACTTTCTTTAAAATTTTCAAAATAGTTTTGTTTGTTACCTCAGCTTGACCATTGCTTTGGGGATAGTAGGGTGTCACAAAACATTGTTGGATGTTAAATTTTTCACAAAGCTCACTCACTTATTGATTTTTGAAGGGTCATCCATTATCAGTTACAATGCACATGGGTACCCCATATCTGCAAATAATATAATTCAAGATGAATTTAGCTTTTTGCTTTCCTGTTGTGAAAGTCATCAGGATTGCTTCAACCCATTTTGTGAAATATTTTATAGCTGTGAGAATAAACTTATGTCCATTGGAAGAGGTAGGATTTACTTTCCCTACAAGATCTAATCCTCATTGTGCAAATGGCCATGGTGATGTTATTGGCTGAAGTTCTTGAGCAGGTGCGTGAATGAGGTTCCCATGTATTTGGCATTTCTTGCATATTTGGACATACTTATAAGCATCCTTTTCTATTGTAGGCCAATAATAACCTGTTCGCAACATAGTTTTTGCTAGAGAAGGTCTAGAAGAATGTGCACCACATATACCATCATGAACTTCTTTCAAGGTGATTTGTGCCTCCTCAACATCAAGGCATCTGAGTAAGGTGCTATCTAAGTTTTTTTGTACAAAGTGTCAGCAATAATTGAATTTTTTGATGATTGTCAGATGAGTTCCTTCTTTTGATTACGTGAAAGATTAGGGGGTATATATTGATCATTAAGGTATGCATATATCTCTGTACCATAGGGATTCATGTCCTATTATCATACATACATATTCAGTGGATGGTATTTCATAAGCTGAGACAATGAGTTGTTCCACTTGAAATTCAAAGTGAGTTCCATCGTTTGACATATCTAAGAGAGATCTTAATATTGCCATTGCATTTGTTGCCTTGTTTTGCACCCTTGGTATCTGTTCAAATGTGATTTTGGTGAAGTGTTGCTTGTATTCTTCCACCAATTGTTTGTATGGTTGCAACTTGTCATATTTTGTATTGTAATCATCATTGACTTGATTAATAATAAGTTGTGAGTCTCCAAAGACCTGTAGGTCCTTGATCTTCCATTGTAGTGTAGTGTGTAGTCCTACCATTAGGGCTTCATATTCAATAATATTATTGGTGCAAGGGAAGTTGATCCTAATTGATTTTGGAATTGAATCTCCTTGAGGTGCTATGAACAAAATTCCTACCCTTGCTCCATGATTTGAATGTGAACCATCAAAGAATAATTTCCAGTGTGTTTGTGCTAATAGTGCAAATATTGATTCATCTAGGAAATCTATCACCATTGGATGATTATCTTGTAAAGGTGCTTCTGTAAGTTGGTCTGCTATGATTTGTCCTTTTATGGATTTTCTATTGACATATTCGATGTCGAATTAATTGAGTATCATGACCTACTTTGCAAGTCTTTTGGTTAGTTCTTCTCTATTCATCAGCTATTTGAGTGGATCAAATTGTGCAACAAGCTGTACTTTATGAATCAACATATAATGTCTCAGTTTTTGTGATGCAAAAAATATTGCAAGACATGCTCTTTCTATTTGTGTATAGTTGAGTTTATACCCAATGAGAGTTCTACTGATGTAGTAGATGACTCTCTCTTTTCCCTGTCCATCATGCTATGCTAGGAGAGCACCTAAAGAGGAGTTTGTTGCAGCTATATATAGGAGTAATGGTTTCCCATGTACTGGTGGAACCAAGATCGAAGTGGAAAAAAGATATTCATTTAGTGTCTTGAAAGCCTCTTGGCATTGTTGCGTCCATTTGAATGTAACACCTTTCTTTAGAAGATGTTGAAATGGTTGGCACATTTATGCCAATTGGGAAATGAAGCACCTTATGGACTGTAATCTCCCTTGTATACTTCTGAGTTGTTTGAGAATAGCAGGTGATGGCATGTCTAAAATAGATTTCACTTTCTTTGGATCTATCTCGATTTCGCGATTGGATACAATGAAGCCCAAGAGTTTGCCGGATGTTACCTCGAAGACACATTTTTTTGGATTGAGTCTTACATTGTATTGCTCAAGTCTATCAAAGATCTTAGCCAATATTTCTATATGACTATCCCTTGTTTTGGACTTTGCTAGAAATTCATCTACATAATCTTTCATGATTGTGTGTATCATGTCATGCAACAAGGTCATCATTGTCCTTTGATAAGTGACACCTGCATTTTTAAGGCCAAATGGCATCACATTCGAGCAATATGTTCCCCATGGACAAGTGAATACTATTTTAGGTTGGTCTTCTAGTGCAATTTTTATTTGATTATAACCAAAAAAACCATCCATGAGTGATAGCATTTCATTTCCAACTGTCAAGTCTATTACGATGTCTATGTTAGGGAGTGGAAAGTCATCTTTTGGACAAGCCTTGTTAAGATCCTTGAAGTCAGTTCAGATCTTGATACCTCCAATATGCTTGGATACCAGGACTAGATTTGAAATCCATTCATCATAGTCTTTAGGCCTAATGAAACCCACATCTAACAATTTTTGTAGCTCAATTTTGACTAACAAGGCTATGTGAGGGTGCATCTTCTTGAGCTTTTATTTATATGGTTTTACCCTTGGAAGCAATGACAAGTGATGTAAGACCGATTCTGGGTCTAATCCAAGCATATCTGCATAAGACCATGCAAAATTGATGGGTCTTTTCTTAAAGAATTTGATAAATTTCTCTTTTTCCATTGGATCGAGTGATTTTGCTAGGTGAATGTTACGAACTTTCTCAACATCACTGATGATGATTTCCTCCATTTCTTCTCCCAATAATGTTGACTGTTCTTTATCAATAGGTAGACCATCCATTATGCATTCGACTTTATTATTACTGTCATGATTAAGAGAGGAGCTTGCTTCTCCAAAATATGCAGTTTTGTCCAAATCTACTGCATAGTCAGTTTTGTGATCATTATAAGGGAATCCGTCCCTTGCACCCAAGAATTCAGCTATGGATTCATCATTTTGAAACCAATCTAATTGTGGCTTCCTTTCTTTCCCCTAGTCAATCAAACATGGATGCATAAGGAGAAAGTATTTGTCTCCTGTTGTCTTAGAGGATCGTGATATCATGCATACTTGGTTATGATTTTCTATTTCTTCATCATAAATTGGTGGTGGGTTGTCTTCATTGTTAGATGGAAATTCATAATAATGAGAATCTGTGATGCTTTCTATGTATGTTTCACTTTCTAATTCTGTGTTTGTAAATTAGTGGATCTCCTTTATATTTGGGATACCCTTCTTAAGCCTAGTATCAGTCTTTGCAGTCTTTCTTCATCTGACTCAAATGGAGGAGTTGAAGTTGTTTCTCTTGGAAAAAGTATTGACATTAACCAAGGATTTGGCTCATCTACTAGTGTTAAGCCTGTATCTGTTACCATGTTTGCTTGTGTAGATGTTTTAGGTATTGTACTGCTAGATGTCTCTATGCTAGGTTCTTGTAGAAGTTGCCTCATGTCTTCACCATCTAGGTCCATGATAGGAGATGTTGGTGGTCTTTTTATTCTTTGAGGTGAAGAGAAATACATGTCTGTTGATGACTAATCTGAGGTATGCATTCTGAGGGTAACCTTGGCTTGTTCAGTATATCTAATGTATGTTGTCTAGCTTCTATTATTTGTGGCACATATTTATATCCCAAGCCTTGATTCTTTGGGTTTTCATGTGGCAAAACAAGTTCTAATATTCCTTGCTTTTGTAGTCCTAATCCTGTGGTGCCATCATATCCATGTTTTTGTAACATCTTGAAGTTGTTTCCATATTGATGTAGAGGTATCCTGGGTACTATCATGTCATCTTCTTCTTTGTATATCCAGTGATTGATATCTTTGTTTAGAGATTCTTCTTGTAGGTCTCCCCATCTAATGAAAGAGCAAGAATATGAATACTTTACTATTTCTTTTCCTTTATCTTGCTTCACTATTGTGTTCCGAGGCTTCCCAAAAGACCTGGGAGAAAAGGATGATTGTTTGCCATGTGATGTACTCGAAATGGAATATTCTCCACAACCAACTTCTTTAATATGCAAAGAAGATGTGGTTGGTGTATTTTTCTCCGTTTCTTTAATTGATAATGATTCCATTTGTAAGTGAATAGGGGCTTCCTGATTGTTTGGTACTTGATTGTCTGAGCTTGCCCTTAAATAATTATAGTGTTGAAAAGGGTTTGGGTCACCATGGACAATGATCTCTATGCCATTGTATGGGAACTTTACGCATTGGTGAAAAGTTGATGGTACTGCTTGCATTGTATGTATCCATGGGCGACCTAACAACATATTGTACCCCAATTCTCTGTCTAGGAATTGAAAGGTGAAATTTGTTGTATCTGGTCCTACTTGTATTGGTAAAGTCACCACACCCTTAGAGGGGCATTCCTCATCATCATAGGCTTTGATATTGACTCTCTTGGTAGAATCAATATAATGTTCAGAATATCCTAAAGCTTTGATCAAATGTAGAGTGCACATGTTGAGGCCAACTCCACCATCTATAAGTACTCTTCGAACCTTTTTTCGATCAACCAAAGCTTATAAGTGCAAGGGATCATTATGCATGGGTTAGTTTGCATGCATGGGTCGGTTTTCAAGGATATCCTATTCAGTGAATGCAACCTTTGGAGCTGTCAAGTTTCCAACCATGGATTGGAATGTGTTCTCATCAATATCTCTAGAAACAACTAAATCTTGTAAAGCTTTATTCAGGATTGCCTTATGGGCTGGTGATATGCACAATAACTCAAATAGTGAAATTTGGGCTGGAGTTCGTTTCAATTGATCCACCATATTGTAGTTGCTAGTTATTGAAGGCGGGTTTGAAGACACTCCTTATGATGTGACTTTTATTATTCTAGTGATGACGATGCAATCTCTTCTTTTAGGGTTCACTGTGATTGTAGCTACCATTTCATCTCCTTCACTTAGTGTGTTAATGGCATAGTCAAATACTATATTGGTATAATTGGCAGTATTGTTTTGTGCATTAGAACTAGAAGCCTTCCCTTTGTCATGTTTGATGAAAAGATCTTTGAAAATGGTATGATCTGTGTTTGGTGCTTTATTATTATCCACAATAATGTCACCTTGATCAATGAGATCTTGGATGAGGTTCTTCAATTTGTAGCAACTTGATGTCTTGTGACCCTTATTGCGGCGATATTCACAGAAATCATTGCCATTCCACCAAGCGGGCTTAAATGGACCTGGTTCATATGGTCTAGCTTCTGGTAAAGTTATGGAATTACTCTGCATCAAATTTTTTAATGCTAATTCAATAGGTTCTCCGAGGTGTAAAGTTCCTTCTCGGTGCGCCTATCCTCGGTGGCCTTGGATTATTTGACTATAGTGCATTGGTGTTGTTTGCTTGAGACTGGCTCTTATTGCCAAAATTAGCTGGTCCTTGTAGAGATACTGCTGGTTGAGCTCTATTTACAACACATGTGTCAACAACTCCATCGTTTGTGACATTTTTGTTTATAGCCCAAAATTTTGGTCTTTCATTGTTTGTGCTGCTGGTTGGTCCACTATCCTTGTGGTGTTTCAATATCCCTTGTTCTAATAGGCCTCTCTCACATTTGATGCCTTTTTCTGTTATGTCTTTAAAATTATTCAGGCATTGCATTTTTAATAGATACTTAATTGGAGGCACATGATTTTCATTGAAGATGTCTACTTGCTCTGCTTCAGGGATGTGACTAAGACATTTGCGATATAGGCCTCTCCATCTTTGCAAGAATGTTGTGAAAGTCTCACCTTCTTTTTTATTTGTTGCACATAAATCCATTAAGGTAATTGGATTATCTATGTTAAAGGCAAAGTTGGATATAAATAACTCAACCAATTCTCCCCATGAAGTAATTTTGGGTGGAAGGTGTGAAAACCATTCTAATGATGTCCCTCCAAGGCTCTTGTAAAATAGTTTCATTAAGTATGTATCATTGTGAGCTACTTCAATATGCGCCATGAAGAATTCTCTGATATGATCTCGAGGATCCCCTTTCCCTCTATATTTGTCAAAATTTGGAGTTTCAAAATGTGGGGGAAATGGTGGCATGTATTATTTTTTGTCAAAATGATACGGACAAAGATCCTCCATGGTGTAGCTATTTTTATCATTACCTACTTGCATACTGGCCATTTGCTTTTGAAGGTTCTCCATTTGTTGGGTCAAAATTTCTATTTGGGTCATTGGTGTATTGACTTGATGAATGTTTGAGTACCTTTGAGCTTGTTGAAATGTAGATAGACTAGGTAATTGTGTGCCATAAGTCCCAGTAGGTGGTGTGAAGTATGTAAATTGCGAAGTGGCATTTGGCTGAGCCAAGCTAGTTGTCCCTTGATTCACATTCTAACTACTGTGGGTGGAACCGACCGAAACTACAGGTTGAGTTATATTTGCCAAGGTAGTGATGTGAGCCATTGGAGCTTGCAGCGTCATATTGGGTATTGTCAATGGTTTAAGATTGGCACTTGCTGGTGCCACTGTTGACTGTGCCGAGGTTGTAGCCATATTAGTATTTTTAGATATACCTTGTGTTGATGTAGCAACTGTTGCTTGTGTCTATGTTGTAACCGGTATTTGAGGTATATTTTGATTTAATGTGACACCTTGTGGCAATATTGTTGAAATGTCTACCCCTAGAGGTAACTTAGCCCCATTATGGACTAAGAGAGCGATATATCTATCTCTATAACTATTAATGAGAGCTTTGAGAATCATTAATGTCGCAGGATCTTGTTGGGCTACTTCCAACTCTTCCTTTGTCAAATTATGCCGTATTTCATCAATGGAAGACATCTTGTTTGTGTTTGTTGACATTGTTGTGGGTATGTAACCCCGTGTTTGTTGTTGTGTGGATAGATCCATATTCCATGTTGGGTTAACCAAGGGGTCATTGTTAGGATCCATTTGGTTTTTTTTCCTTTTGAGCACGCGTTACTGGCATGAATATTGTTTCGAAGTGATCTTGACTCTCTAAAATGTGTATGAAAGACTTGATTAAATGCAACTAAATATGTTTCTATGACTTCCTAAAAACTAAAGTGCAGACAATGTGATCTATGAATGATGACTTACTATCTAGGATTCCAAAATTTGAACACAATATTTTCAGGGTATTGCTGAAAAGCTTCAAATTCTGCCTCTTCTTTGATTTGATTTTTGAGGTCTATGTCTATTTGTACCGATTTCCGAACTTCTTCATCTATGACAACTTGGACTATGTCGTATTAGTCTTGATCAATTATTAATTCCTCAACAAGGATATTCAACCCGTCAATTATTTCTAATTGAACCTTGTTTGCTCCAATTAGGTTGTTCAAATAGGAATTAATCATTTCCTTTTAGACCCATACATTAAAGACTTCTATACAGACAATGCAGACCCTAGAAATGAATGATACCTAAAATGAATGGCACCTTACTATTTTTTAACACGGTTTGAAAAATGTTGCTATGGTCTTTTCTACTAATTGTCTAATGGCTTCTTTTTGAGCTTCTCTTTGTATCTTTTTTCTTAGTTTCTCATCAAGATGAACAAACTTCTGGATTTCATCATTTATGATGGCCTCAACTGTATCATATTGGGCATGATTGACTCTTACTTCCCAAGCGAGTTTATCTAAACCATCAATTATTATAATTGGTCATTGTTCGGCCCAAGATTGGGTTGTTCGAATGGGAATTATCCATCTCCTCTAATACCCATGGACTTAGGTATGATTCTTATGCAATACTAACCTTAAGACAATTTGGTGAAATGACTTGTGTGAGGACTTTGTGTGATGATTCTAATGGTATTTTTGCATGAATTGAATACCTAGGACCTTAGATCACTTGAAAGTAACATGTACATCATCTTTGAATTTATGAAAAATGTTTGGATCTGACATTGGTGTTGTTGTTGACACTTAACTTTGTCGAGGTTTTGTTTGATCTTGTTGAATACTGAAACTTTGATTTTGTTGTGATTTGTATCTTGCAATGTTTTGAATTTGTTGAAGTGTAGCAAAGGACACAACAGTCACATTAAAAGAATAAAACCATGAAAAGAACAATTGCTTAGGGAATTTTTTTCAAATTTCCATGAATGTTGGGATCTTTCTCAAGATCTCATTTTGTTCTCAATATATTGCGGTCATTTGATATCACATCAGACAGACTCTCCTAAGGTCAAAAGGTCACAAGTATTACCACAAACCACATCTTGATACTCCATCAGCTCAAACAGCCATGTCACACCTTAGGGTGCGCCCTTTTTTTTTGCCTTTGTCTGGAAATTAGATCAAAGAATATTGCTCCTCAATTGGTCTGTTATTCTGGGAGATATATGGTGAGTGTCTTGGGAGCGAATTCTTCCCCACCCTTGCATTGTGATAAAACAAGTGTCTAGTTACTGACTCGGCTTGGCTTCTAATTTCTATGGTGTTTAGATAGGGTTCCTTTTGAGTGGTCACAATTAGCAACGTTTTACACTCTGTTGAGGGAGGTCTCCCAGTTTGTAGAGGTTATGCTCTACAGATTTTAACGTACCGTATAGGCATTGAGGGAGGCATAATGCCATTGTGAAAACATGTAACACTCGTTGCATATGATTTTCATCACATACACATTTATTTATAGTGGCTTGGATTACTTGGCTTTAGCCGTTTCCACTTAGGTCGTTCCTCTCTCACCGGCCTTAATGGCATTCTAAGGGCAACTCGGGAGGGCATGCCTTCTAAAGGACTTAATTGCAAGAAATAAATAAAAGCATGAAAGAAGAGAGTCTAGTTTTTTGATCACCCATTAAAGGGGAGAGCATAATACCTATCCCTTTGAAAACACGAAAGACAAGCATTCTTTTTAACTTTTCATTGCAATGATTTTCTAATCTATTTGGAGATGTTGCTCCAAAAAAGCATGGGGTTCAATTTTAACCTTCATCGCAATTGTGGAATAAGATACAAGTTTGTTTGTGGTTCATTTTACTTGCACCAAATTGAAATATTTCTAAGATACCCTTGCAAAAAATGATGTTAGTCAGCACATGGTGGGCTATCCAGCCTAATATTCCAATTATAGAGTTTCTGTCTTTTTACAGACAGAAAGATATTCTGGTAAAAACCAGAACTGAAACAAAATAGAAAAAGGAAAACTTAATCTAACAACTTTGAATTATCTACACAACAAATGCAAATTGATATCAGATCAATTACAAATTGATGTATCATCAATTGCAAATAATTGTTTAAGCAATTGCAATGTGATGACTTCTCAATTGCGAGTTGATATAAGATCAATTGCTCAAAGTAAATTTTTTATTTTTTATTTTTTAATTTTTTAATTTTTACTTTTAAATAGAAGAGAAAGACAGAAGACAAAAGGGTTATTCTACAATGACATTGTCCCACACCATGCAAGCCATCACATCAATTTCATCAAAAAACTTGTACTTGGTTAAGAAAAAGTGGATGTTCCTATGATATTGAGCAATCTCCTCTTTTTCTTCGATCTCATGGAGCTCCCTTTCTGCCTTTAAGATTATTTGGTATGTCCTTTGTTGTCTCCGATGCTGTTTTGCCTTCCTTGCACCTAAAATTCTAAAAGTCACCTTTCTTGCCATTGGATTAAATACATCTTATATACAGAAATTAAATTTTCCATAATTTGACGAAATTTCTGGGTTAGGTGCGCAAGATTAGAAAATAAAGAAACGACAAAAGATTTTTTAAATTTGCAACCCTTTAAAGAAATTGCGAGATGTTTAAGCAATTACGATGCATTGTCTGAGCAATTGCAAAATGATTTGATAGCAATTGCAAATTTCTGCGAATGCAAGTGTGAAATCAAGATTCCTGTGCACGTACGGATCTGCAAAATTTTTCAAAACAAAAAGTGAAGGTTAGCATGATTCACGTCGGGTTCACCAAATATACTCAGGCAGTAAATAAGTGTAAATTGCATAATCAGATATCAAAGAGAGAATCACCAACTCTAATTGTAGACACTTAAAAATAATTATTACAATTATTCCTCGCATAATTAATTAATTAATTATGTTAATTCAAATTCCTCTCAATATTAATTAAATATAATTAATATTGTCACTATAGCATATGATTGATTTATTTAATAAATCAATCTCTTTCTTTATTCTTCTAAAAAAAATCAAATCCTCACAAATCTTCCTCTTAGCTAATTAATTTCAATTAATTAGTTAACCTACATGATTCCTACAAATCATCTTCTTAATTCATTCTTCTAGAAACTCCCTAAACTCACTTAACATTATTCTTCTAATTTTTTATTCCCTCCACTCATTCTCTCTCCTAGTCAAATTCTCCTACAAATATTAATCCCACCTAACATTTCCTCTAATCCCCCTCCTAATGAGTCGTTAATGGTTAATCATCATGATTAGTCACAAAGTCAACTCTTTGTCCTTTTCATCCAACCACTAGCTTTAAATGCTCTTTTCCTAGGTGAATGTAAGATTTTTGAAATCACACATTCCTCTAGGCATCCCCTCTCCCAAGGAATTTTTAATTCTTTTTTATTCCTCCAATCCCCATGATATCCTTTTTTGGAGAATTTTTAATTCCTCCAATGCATCTTGTGGAGTGTAGAGATACGAAATGCCTTTAAGACATATTTCTTGGTCTCCACACCCTCTCTTGGACCTTGTGTGGGCTCACAAGTAAATCTTAGCCCTTCATCTCGAATTCATCCTAGCCATCTGTTTTCCTCTCCTCTTCCTATAAAATAGGGCTCCATCCCTTCATTCAAAACATCTTGAAATCCAGTAAGTTTATGCTGCCCTTTTGAGCCTAGGAAATCATTTTGGCAACTTGATCATCTCATCCTTATCATTTTTCAAATCCATTCCATTTGTGCACAACATTGGAGAGCCATCCACATCCAGCAATCAAAGGAGCACATCAAGTGGAGTATTATCAAGGGACGCCTTCACTTCATTAAGCTCAATCCGAAGGAGAAGGTAAAATAGGAAGGTGAAATGGTCTTTTAATGATATTTTAGCATTCTGCATGTTTATTTCATTATGTTTTGATCATTTGACCTTCAAATCTATTTTCCCCTCTTCATTTTGGCACGCCCGGTGGGACCCACGTCCCTAAGAACTAATATTTTTTTTTAGGTTTTTGTGAGTTGTGAGATGTAGGTTCCAGAATAGCACGACTGCAAAAAAAAATAAATAAATTTTTTTGTAGGTTCCAGAATAGCGGCTCTGTATTTCTGCTCAACAGCTTCTTTTCTGTTTCTGTTTCGTTGTTGTTTCTGTTCTTTTTCTGTTTTTGTTTCAGTTTCAGCACGATAGCTCTGCGATTAGCGCGAGCGTTTTTGTGAGAATTTGAATTCCTGTTATCCGATTTGTTATTTTCTTTGTTATCTACTCTGTTTAATTATAATCTGTGTGAAAGTAGGAGAGTATGCTCTTGTCTATATAGATAATCAGAAATCTAGACCTTTTAATTTTCTATTCTGTTTAGTGCAACTGTATGCTCTGACCACAGGAAAGTGTGGAAATAGGAGAGTATGCTCTTGTCTATCTAGACAATCAGAAATCCGGACCTTTGACACTTTTCTATCTGTTTAGTGCTACTGTCTGCTCTGTTAATCTGTCTGAAATTTTTAGGTGCTAACTGTAGTCTGTATTTCTTTTTTTTTTTCATTTCCTGTTATCTGCTCTGTTTAAATATAATCTGTCTGACCGTAGGAAAGTTTGAAAGTATGAGATTATGCTCGTCTATCTAGACAATCAAAAATCCAGACCTTTGACATTTTTTTTATATTTTGATAAATTTAGGGTTTCTGCTCTGTTAAATCTAGGGTTTTTGTTTGCTCTGTTAAATCTAAGGTTTAAAAAATAAATAAAAATAAAAAATAAAAAATTTAGGCTTTACTTTTTCTTTTTTTTTGCCATATCTTCTTTATTTCGACTCCATTTTCCTCCAAACTTCACCAGATTCTCCGCATTGCCATTTTCCACATTTCCTTCCTAGGAGGCCTTATCCCCAAAATCCTCTTTTTGAAGTCCAAAATCCTATATTTCTCCATTTTTAGGGTTTGTCATAACTCCTTCCCCTTTTATCCAATCACCTCCAAATTTTTCTCATATTATCCATCTCCAACTTTTACTTCTTTGTCCCTCTTGGACAAATTTTCCCATTCTTTCATCTCTCCTCCAAAATCCCCATTTTTCGCTTACCTATCCCTTGGAAAGTGGCAAAAACCTAGTCAAACCCCATTTACCCATCAAATCTTTCTTCAAATCCACATTTGTCATTAGTAAAAAAGTTTTTATTCATGTTTTTCTATCCATTCCCAAAAAATCAAAAAAATTAATATTTTTGTCATTTTGTTGTTTTTTGCAGGACGCTTGTTGAAGACTCTATTTTTCCAAACTACTAATCAAGTTGTTTTGTAGGACACTTGTTGAAGACTATTTTTCCAAACTACTAATCAAGTTGTTTTGCAGGATGCTTTTTGAAGACTCCATTTTTCAAACTACTAATCAAGTGGTTTTGCAGGTTGCCTAGCTGATTCAACCAAATATTGTGCATTTATTTAAATTAGGCACCTAGATATTAATTAAAATGGAATGAACCATTGTCTTATGTGTCTTTAAGAAAAGCGTAAAGGTAGGAAAGTATGCTCTCATCTTACTAGACGATCAGAAATCCAGACCCTCCAACCTTTTCTTGTTTGATTGTGTGTTTACCTCTAGCGGGCCTGCCCTCCCAACTTGCTCTTTGAGAAGGTAAGAGGGGAATGACCCAAGTGAGTACACTTGGACCTAGGGTTCCCAACTCACTATAATAAATAGGCCATTGACTACGAAAGGGTTAATGGTTGAGGCTATATGAGAGTTCACTCTCACATTGGGTGCTTAATAGGATCCTAGAGATCTCAATCATGCTTGCGTGACTACTAAGTTCTTAGTGCTTCGTTGGGCTATAGGCCTCAATTGCTCTTGCGCAAGTTCGAAGGGTAGCTCCTAATGGGAAGACTTACTAAACACCTTGTTCATAGTGGCCAAAAACCTTCTAGTCATTGATGCAGGAGGTCGGACCTCTGAAGCGGCCCATATTCTTACGGCCCTTAGTAGAGACACAAAGTTCGCCATGAGGAGTTTTCATGGGAATTGATGCTTGGCTACCCTGAGAAGTGAGTGTTGTGGAGGGGAGCCAGTGGGGTCAAGCATCTAAGTGTCCGCTCTGGGTAAGCGTAGATGGAAAACCAATTGGGATTCAATGACTATTGTCCTTGCCAGCCTTAAGAATGTTGTATATGAGCATGAGTGTCTTTGATATAATATGCATTTGATCACTGTGTTTTCTTTGTTTGATACAGACTTGCCAAGAGTAGACTAAAAACACATCACTATCCCTAAACACTTTGCAAAAACATTTGTCAAGACATAAACAATTGTCCAAGTCATTACCCACACAAAGTCCAAAATTGCGTCAAAACTCTATCTGTCCCATTTTTCATAAGCCCAAGAGAGAAGCTAAGAGTTTATCCTCTATGTCAACATTCAAGTTTGTCCTTTGAAACACCTATTATCATCCAAATCAGGGTGGTCATATCCCTTCATACAACTTGCCATTCAAATCGATCCTCCATTAAGTCGTATTCATGTTAAAGACAACCTAGTTATCAAGTTTCTTCTAAACCATCACTACCATACCTTCTTCATCAATCATCCTCAAATTTCTTAAATCCTTTCATCCTCAAATTTCTCAAATCCTTTCATCACAAATTTCTTAAATCCTTTCATCCTCAAATTTCTCAAATCCTTTCATCACAAATTTCTCAAATCCTTTCATCACAAATTTCTTAAGTCCTTTCATCCTCAAATTTCTTAAATCCTTTCATCACAAGTTTCTCAAGTCTTTTCATCCTCAAATTTTTTAAATCCTTTCATCACAAATTTCTTAAGTCCTTTCATCCTCAAATTTCTTAAATCATTTCATCACAAATTTCTTAAATCCTTTCATCACAAATTTCTTAAGTCCTTTCATCACATTTTTCCTAAGTCTTTTCATCACAAATATCGTGTATGGTCGCAACTTGATCCCAAAAGAAAAAGATGGCTGAACAATAATATGGCATGCTAGACATTGGTGTCCTATATGAAGATCCCATGCACGATCATACACAAAGTGGGCAACCTAGCGATCAAGATCAAAGTCAAAATCTTGACATGGTTAACCAAGATGAACTTTGTCCGAAAGTGCAAACTTTCCTAGTGGATTCTTATAACCAAGAGATGATGGAAAAGTTTATTAAACACAATCCTACTGCACTTCTGAAAACTCTCCTTGAACATGGAGCTCAACTTCTGCCTGAATTTAATAGATCCACTCTCACCCAACAACCACAAGGAGACCTCGCTCCCACACAAAGTGCTGCACCTACTATTCAAACTCAATCAATTGCAGCCCCATCAATCATCTTGGCTCAATCAATGCCACCCGCGGTACCTCCCACTGTGGTCTCCACCCCACCTTCTTCCTCCTTACCATCCATACCACTATCAGATCTGATCTCATCCATTCTCTAACAAACTTATATACCACCTCTTTCTATTCAACCACAAATTTCTATTCCACAAACTTCTCTTCCTCCCAACAATGTCGCAAATTTTATCTGGGCCATATTCAATCCCGTCACAATAGTTGGAAGACTGCAACTAACTATCCCTCAAACCCCAATGACATCGGTCATCACATCCCACATTCCCACCTCCTCATCATATCAATATATTGGTGGTGGTGCACCTTCTTTCGTTCATCCAATTCTTGGGGCAAATACACTTCATCATTATCAAAGCCCACAACAAGACCTCATCAAGGAAATTCAAGACATGAAGAATATCATCAAGGACATGAAACAAAGGACCAATAAAAGGAAAACTTACTCGTTTGAAGAGTTTTTCCCTTGTCCTTATGATCCGTCTATATCAGTTGCACCATATCCCCCAGGATTTGAGATTCCTAAATTCACCAAGTATGAAGGCAAAGGAGACCCCTGTGATCATGTTCAAGAATTTCACATCTTATGCCAGGAAGTCTCCTATAGTGACCTTTATCTTTGCAGACTCTTTCCCAAGAGTCTCATGGGAGACGCCTTGGCATGGTTCTCATCTTTACCATGAGGTTCCATTGTCTCTTTTCCAGACTTGGCAGAAAAATTTGTGGCCCACTATGCATACAACATGGGTAATGATATTTCTATGGACCTATGTAGTACAAAACAAAGGCCCGGAGAAACCTTCGCCAATTTCCTACAAAGATGGCGACATCTTATCAAGAAATTCCAGTGGGACATGCCAGAACAACATTAAATTGAGCTATTCCAAAAGAACTTGGTACCTGAACTTTCAAGACCTTTAATATCTCAATGTATCAAATCCTTCCAAAAATTGATAGATAAGGGCCTCGCCCTCGAATGTGTCTTGTTAGAAGAAGGAACCTTGAAACATTACCAAAAATCAACACAAAGTTCTTCCTCTTATTATAACAACAAGCCAAAATTTTGGTCCAAAAACAAAAACGTGGTCAATGATGGCGTAACTGATGCAAAGCAGGTCCAAACCATGGTCGCTCCCCCAAAATCCACCACCAACAATCATCAATTCAACAACCAAAATCAATCCCAAAAACCTCACAACAATGTCTCAATCCAGGGACGACCACCCCGATCGAATAACAGGACTCCAAGAGATTTCACTCCTCTAGCTGAGCCTATTGAAGTGGTGTTTCAAAAACTTGTCCAAGTAGGTATAGTGGTTTTTCTAATCACTCACCCATTTGACCCCAATCAACCTAAACCAAGATGGTATAATGAAAATGAGTATTGTGAATACCATCGTATCAAGGGACATGATACGCGAAAGTGTATGAAACTGAAGATATACATACAAGATCTCATTGATAGAGGTGAGAATGAGATAGCAAATACAAAACCTGGTAATAACAATGACAAACTCAAAATGTACCAGGAACCCTTCCCGAAGCATGATAAAGGAAAAGGCTCATCATCTAATGCAATGGGTTAGGACTACGCTAATCACGTAACCGGTTTTGATTTTTTGGTAGGTCGCATTGAACCTGCAGACAATAATGTCAGTGTCATAACCATCCAAGGAGTTAATCCTCCTTCTTCCCAAAGCAGACCAAATCCTGCTCGGATAGTCATTCAAGGCGCCACGCCTTCCACCTCCCATTTCCAGAATGACTGCAATGCAACTACATGCCGAGGAAGAGTCACCATCCAAGGAGTTCCTCCCCCACCAAACCCCCCACACATGTCTTCCACCCACCGATATGACCTCCTTGAGCAACTTGGGAAGACACCCACGCAGATCTCCATTTTGAAACTTCTCAAGACCTCCTCGGTCCATAAAGAAAGTTTGGAACAAGCCCATCTCCAATCACGCATTCCAGATAACATCAACGCCACCCAATTCCAAGCCCTCATTGGAAACCTTGCTACCCAGCAACACATTGTATTTAACTCCAAAGATGCTCCTGTAGATGAAGACCATAACAAACCTTTACACATTGAAGCTCTTATCCACAAGCACAAGGTCAAACATATCCTAATAGACGGTGGATCCGGGCTTAATCTGTGTACATACAAATTAATAAAACAATTGGGACTTTCTAAGGATCTGATAGACACATCAGGAAGGATCAAAATAAAGGCATATGATGATGCAGAAAGAATTTCAAAGGGCGTGGTCACCTTACCTCTTCAAGTGGGCTCCATTACAATTGAAACCCCTTGCCAAGTACTAGATCTTGACCTCCCCTACAACATTCTCTTCGGGAGGTCATGGATTCATTCCTTGCAGGCTGTACCCTCCACCTATCACCAATGCATCAAATTCCCCTATAACGGAAGATAGATCACTATCAAAGGTGATCCCCAACCTTTTCAATATTGCAAACTATTAGAGGGGAAGCATCTGTATCATTGCCCACTAAATAGACCCTTGCACACACCTCCATCTGACACATCAAATGTTGCCTCCACATCATCCCAACCAGATAATCAAATCAAGATCTTGGACAATGGCTGTGGAGAATACAAATTGGAGGACGTCTTATTAATAGGCAACCTCCCTCTCTCTCCTAAGTCATTTGGCAAACCAAAAGAGATAAAAAAAGGACCCAAAACCAATCATGCAATACCAAAACACCACCTTCTAGCAATGGGGCCCACTTGATAATGAGAGCCTCGAAGTAGATATCTCTTCATGGTTGTACCAGGAAGAAGATGAGGATCCAACAAGAATATCCAAAGAAATGTACCCAAAAACATCTGCCATAGTTGAAAAAATGGGTTACAAAGGACATGACCTGGGACCAGAGGAGAAAGGAAGAAAAACACCCATAAATCCTATCTCCTACAGATACAACAGAGGCTTGGGGTACATCCCGGTGCCTAAGATTACTATCGCTGGTGCCCCTTCTAGTCCTTCTTCGAATATCGAAAGCGCTGACGAAGAGGAATTCCACGAAATGCCTTATGAATATGAGAAAGATATCTTCTTGGACGCTTACATCAATACCATCCCCCCGTAACCCCTCCCACTTCACATGAGCTACATCTTGTCCATCCTGAACTCATTGACTAGGGCCAACAAGACAAACCCACTTTAGATATCTGCGCTGACGATAATGCTCTCATTTCTCTCCTAATAGCGCAAAATATGGAAGATTGTAGCAGAATCGAGGGTATTCAAGTACACGAAAAGGGATACTTTGGTAGTCAAGTCAATGCCCTTAGCCACAAAAAAGATAATAAAAGAAAAAGATATGATTCCCTAGGTGAAAACCTCCCTGAGGCGCCTTTGGATGAACAAGAAATAAAAACAAAGGGCGTATCTGAAAGTGAAAACCTAGAAAAGACACTTGACGATGGGGGATTTGACCTCCCTACCATTGGTTACCTTCCACAGGACAAATCAAATTTGTTGATAGAAGAAACATATAGCATCAACATGGGCACCGAAGTCATTCTGAAAAATGTGCTCATTGCTAAATCCCTCACAGAAATCGAGAAACAAGAATTCATCAACTTCCTTACAGAGGTAAAAATCAATTTTGCATGGTCCTATTCCAATATGCCAGGGTTGGACCCTGCCTTGGTGGTTCACAATCTCACCGTCCGCCCAGATGCAAAACTTGTAAAACAAAAATTGCGCAAAATGCACCCACATATTGCACTCCTGGTCAAGGCGGAACTCCAAAAGTTGTTAGATGCAGAATTTATCAAACCAATAGATTATGCTGAATGGGTCTCCAACATTGTACCTGTCGGCAAACCTGCTGGGGGCATCCACATCTACACAGATTTTCGAGATCTAAATATAGCTTGTCCTAAAGATGATTTTCCACTCCCCAATATCGACATGATTGTGGACCTTACAGTAGGACATGAAATGATCGCTAATGGATGGGTTTTCTGGATACAACCAAATCAGGATAGCAGATGAGGATCAGCATAAAACTGCATTCACAACACCATGGGGTACCTTCTGTTACCAGTTCATGCCTTTTGGCCTTAAAAATGCTGGAGCTACGTATCAATGGGCAATGACAACAATTTTTCATGACCTCTTGCACAAAATTATGGAGGACTACGTGGATGATCTGCTAGGAAAATCCAAGACAAGACAAGAACACATCCCCATTCTAAAACAGATCTTCAAAAGATTGGAAAAATACAAGCTGCGCCTAAATCCCAAAAAGTGTGTTTGGCGTCACATCGGGAAAACTACTGGGATTCATTGTTTCCCACAGAGGCATTGAGGTTGATCCCACAAAGGTAAAAGCTATTATGGAAATGCCTCGACCAAAAACTCTCAGACAACTGCACAGTCTCCAGGGAAAACTCCAGTCTATCAGGCGTTTCATTTCACAGCTAGCAGACAAGTGCCATCCATTTGCTCACCTATTGCATAAAGACACAAAATTTAAATGGGATTGCCTATGTCAAAAGGCCTTTGAGAAATTAAAAGAATATCTAGCATCATCTCTCGTATTGATGCCTCCTGCTCCTGGAAAACCCCTTATTTTGTATATATGTGCTACTGCAGTGGCATTGGGGGCATTATTGGCGCAAACAGATGATCAAGGGAAGGAACACGCCATTTACTACATCAATCAGACGTTGGTAGGATATGAACTCAATTACACCCCCATTGAAAGAGCATGTTTGGCATTAGTGTTTAGCACATAGAAACTACGACACTATATGCTAAATAATAAGACAAAATTAATTGCTAAAATTGATCCACTTAAATATCTCTTGTCCAAAGCTGCTCTCACTGGAAGAACCGCCAAATGGGTCTTGCTCTTAAGCGAGTTTGACATTGAATATGTGGATAGAAAGGCAATCAAATGAAAAGTCATTGCAGATCAGTTGGCTGAAGCTCCACTTCTAGGCGACCATCCTCTTCTCACAGAATTACCAGATGAGTTCATTATGACTAATACCACATCCTCCATATGGAAATTATATTTTGATGGCTCCTACACTCAAAATGGATCGGGGGCAGGAATATTATTGGTCACACCTCAAGGAGATGGCATCCCCAAATCATACAAGATAGCCTTTGCATGTACCAATAACATAGTAGAATACAAGGCCCTCATCACAGGTTTACGCTTGGCTATCCACTGGAAAATAAAGGAATTACAAGTTTATGGCGATTCCCAACTCATCATAAAACAAGTCAATGATGAATACCAGACAAAAGATGATAAACTCCTTCCCTACCATACCATGGTTGAAGATCTTAAGCAACATTTCATGGCAATCAAGTTTGACCAAATCCCATGAACAAACAACAGGGCTGCAGATGCAATGGCCACCATTGGCTCCCTCCTTCAAATGCCAGCACACAGTCAGAAGTGCGAGTTCTTGGTCGAGCAATTGTTTATACTAGCATACACCCTACCAGAATCTGAAATGGTGTGTGTTCTCATTGGTCCTGAGTCCCCTTGGTACCAATAAACCTTTGTTTTCCTCAAAGACAACACCATTCCCCCACACCTCACCAAAACCCAACAACAAACCTTCATCCACCGATGTGCCCGTTATACCATCCTTGTAGACACCTTGTTCAGAAGGCATTTTGATGGTTCCCTCCTAAGGTGTTTAGATAAACAAGTAGCAGAATGGGCATTAAGCGAAGTACACGAGGGTATCTGTGGGGCATACTCAAGTGGACTCACATTGGCTAAAAAACTTATAAGAATAGGATACTATTGGCCTAAAATGGAAGAAGATGCATACAATTATGTGAAGAAATGCATCCCTTGCCAGCAGCATGGCGACAAGATTCATGCACCATCACAAGAATTGCAGCCATTCATTACACCATGGCCCTTCTTGCAGTGGGGGCTTGACCTCATTGGGAAAATCCACCCTTCATCTTCCAATAGACATAAATTCATTATCACCGCCATCGAATACTTCACCAAGTGGGTAGAGGCTATCCATCTTACTTTCACCACCGACAAGCAAATATCCAAATTCATCCTGAACTACCTAGTCTGCCGATATGGCATCCCAAAACTTATCATCACAGATAATGGTAAAAAATTTAAGAACCAGGATGTCAAAGAACTTTGCCAAAAATTCAACATCCAACACCGCTTCTCCACTCCATATTACCCCCAAGGCAATGGCCAAGCTGAGGCTTCTAATAAAACCCTAATAAAAATCCTCAAAAAGACAGTCAATGAAGCGGGTCGTGATTGGCACCTCCAAATCCATCCTGCATTGTGGGCCTACCGCACCTCCATCCGCACCCCCACAGGCACCACTCCTTATTCCCTAGTATTTGGTTCCGAAGCCATCCTTCCCCTTGAGATCAAGATCCCCTCTCTAAGGGTATCACTGCAAAACATCCTACAAGAGGAAGAATATAAAATTGCCCGCTTACAAGAGCTAGAATTGTTAGATGAAAGGCGCCTCAAGGCCTTGAATCATCTTCGGGTATATCAAAACCATCTGCGCATGAGTTATCATGAAAAAGTCAGAACCCAAGAATTCCAAGTTGGTGATCTTGTCCTCATGGAAAATCAGAAAAATCTACAAGAAAGAGAAAAGAAAGGCAAGTTCGAGCCTAATTGGCTTGGACCATATGTAATCACAACAAAATATGGATCGAGAGCTTATCAGTTGGCTACTCTTGAAGGCGATCCTTTGGATTATCCAATGAATATCATGCACCTCAAAAGATTTTATGCTTAGTCCTCAGAAAGTCTTAAATTGTCAAAAAAAATAAAAATCAAGAAAAATTATTAAAAAAAAAATGAGAAAAAGATCTTGAAAAAATCGTCACTTTGGTGAAAACCTGGCAAACATGCACCTTATGACACAAAAAAATTAAAAAATCAGAAAAAGAAAGAAAAAACAATTCGTCCATTAGTGAAAACCACTTGGTGGTGCTATGGACAAGTACCTTGGTGAAAACCTCTGTGCAGACGCCAAGGTCAATAACCAGATCCACTGTCTATCATGTCGATACTACAAATCATCTGCTATCCAGCCCACCCATGTGCAACATTCCTTCTTTTCCGCCTCTCAATAAAACATGCGTATGATGATGAAGTCTTCACCTAAGTCATGAACAAGGAATGTCCCATTGAAACTGAGATTTTATACCTCTGTGTGTAAGCTTCAAGAAGTCTTGAGAAACAATCCCAAGTCCATCCTAGTTCTACTCATGGCAAGAGGTATCATGTGGTCGCAAGGAAGAGACTTGTTAGATTTTGTTAGATCTTTTCATATAGGCTTGCATCTTTTTCCCTACGACTGCCACTATTTACGACTGCCTGGGTTCTTCCATATCCAGGTACGTTATGATAGGTGCATACTGGGGCATATTTCATAGTATGGCATGTTTTGGATCCTTCTTGTATAAATCGGCGACCTGGTACTAGTGTTTATCAACACTTACCTTCTTGTGTACAAGAGGTATCGGTGTGTTTGAGGGTTTCCTTGCATGAACCCACAACTTTGTATTAGTGTTTCTTAACACTTGCATTGTTGTGTGCAAGAAATTCCCATTTGTCTATAGAGTCAGTCCACGCCCTACGTTTCTCATGGCATCCTGATTTCTATAATCAATGTTGCAAGTCACTCAGGGCAACATCAAACTAGGTTGGCTCTCCATATTTGTTGTGCACAAAATCTCACCATCATTCCATCAAATCCTAAACTCAATAATCCCATGAAGTTCTCAATTGCCCCCATTTTCCTCTGCGGTCTCGCATCTCGTATTCTTCTTTCCAAATACCTCATGACTGCTTCATATTTGTTCCTCATCTATCCCTTCCACCTTAATTTTTCTTCCTCTATTTTTGTTTTGTTTTTCCTCACATAATCAATTCTAATTCTGATTCATGTCTTATACAGGATGTATCCTTCCTGAAACCAGACGTTGTGATCTGATCATGTCTTATACAGGATGAATCCTTCCTGAAACTAGACGTTGTGATCAATCATGTCTTATACAGGATGTATCCTTCCTGAAACCAGACACTCCGATCATGTCTTATACAGGATGAATCCTTCCTGAAACCAGACGTTGTGATCATTCATGTCTTATACAGGATGTATCCTTCCTGAAACTAGACACTCTGATCATGTCTTATACAGGATGAATCCTTCCTGAAACCAGATGTTGTGATCAGTCATGTCTTATATAGGATGTATCCTTCCTGAAACTAGACACTCTGATCATGTCTTATACAGGATGAATCCTTCTTGAAACTAGACATCGTGATCAGTCATGTCTTATATAGGATGTATCCTTCCTGAAACCAGACACTCCAATCATGTCTTATATAGGATGAATCCTTCCTAAAACCAGATATTGTGATCAATCATGTCTTATACAGGATGAATCCTTCCTGAAACCAGACACTTTGATCATCTTTTTCTTATAGAGGATGAATTCTTCTTGAAACTAGACTGAATCTAGATCTTATCAATCGAATCAAATCAAATCTACCAGGATATCAATTTCGCAAAACTCCAAAGATCAAATACCTCAATTGATCTCCCGAGGGGGCATCACCATACCATAATCTATCAATCAAGAGCTGGGGCATCCTATCAAACCAATATTAGCATCAAAACAAGATTATTCTTTGAATCAATGTGTCATCACACCTCGCTTCAAAGAGGGGCAAAATGTAGACACTTGAAAATAATTATTTTAATTATTCCCCCCATAATTAATTAATTAATTATGTTAATTCAAATTCCTCCCAATATTAATTAAATATAATTAATATTGTCACTATAGCATATGATTGATTTATTTAATAAATCAATCTCTTTCTTTATTCTTCTAAAAAAATCAAATCCTCACAAATCTTCCTCTTAGCTAATTAATTTCAATTAATTAGTTAACCTACATGATTCCTACAAATCATCTTCTTAATTCATTCTTCTAGAAACTCCCTAAACTCACTTAACATTATTCTTCTAATTTTTTATTCCCTCCACTCATTCTCTCTCCCAGTCAAATTCTCCTACAAATATTAATCCCACCTAATATTTCCTCTAATCCCCCTCCTAATGAGTCGTTAATGGTTAATCATCATGATTAGTCACAAAGTCAACTCTTTGTCCTTTTCATTCATCCACTGGCTTTAAATGCTCTTTTCCTAGGTGAATGTAAGATTTTCGAAATCACAAATTCCTCTAGGCATCCCCTCTCCCAAGGAATTTTTAATTCCTTTTTATTCCTCCAATCCCCATGATATCCTTTTTTGGAGAATTTTTAATTCCTCCAATGCATCTTGTGGAGTGGAGATACGAAATGCCTTTAAGGCATATTTCTTGGTCTCCACACCCTCTCTTGGACCTTGTGTGAGCTCACAAGTAAATCTTAGCCCTTCATCTCAAATTCATCCTAGCCATCCGTTTTCCTCTCCTCTTCCTATAAAATAGGGCTCCATCCCTTCATTCAAAACATCTTGAAATCCAGTAAGTTTATGCTGCCCTTTTGAGTCCAGGAAATCATCTTGGCAACTTGATCATCTCATCCTTATTATTTTTCAAATCCATTCCATTTGTGCACAACATTGGAGAGCCATCCACATCTAGCAATCAAAGGAGCACATCAAGTGGAGCATTATCAAGGGGCACCTTCACTTCATCAAGCTCAATCCGAAGGAGAAGGTAAAATAGCAAGGTGAAATGGTCTTTTAATGACATTTTGACATTCTGCATGTTTATTTTGTTATGTTTTGATCATTTGACCTTCAAATTTGTTTTCCCCTCTTCACTAATCTAATCAAATTACTCGTAAATTACAATGAAATAAAGCTAACATCAATTGAATTATGAAATGAAACTAATTAAAAGCTCCCTCAATTGATGCAACATGGCTTCCATTGCTCTTCTCCAATTTGTGTGGTAGGTGGCTCTCAGGTATTGCACTGGGATTCCTGCATATGATTAACACAATTATTTTGTCATTAACACAATTATTTTGAAGACTGTGATTCTAGATTGAAATGAGAAAAGAGGTTGAATTTATAGATTTTCAACAGAAAGGGGGTGAGAATAGAAACTAAAGTGTTGATTGGGAGACAATTGAAATTGATTGATCAGTTAACAAAGTTGATTGATTTGTTAACTCATTTGATTGAGTAGTCAACTAGATTGATTGGAGAGTGAACTGAATAGATGGATTAGTAAACTCATTTGATTGATTAGTGAACTGAATAGACTAGGGAGATGATTGAATTGATGGATTAGAAAACTGAATTGATGGATTAGTCATAAAAAGCTGATTTTGAGTTAAAAAGGATGATTGACGAGTTAACTGATTAGACAACTGATTTGATCAATCAGTTCTCATTTAGCTTGTGTTGTAGGAATTTGAAATTGAATTTTAGTTTCATTTTCAATTTGAATTTGAATTTGGTCATTCGAATGCTGAAATGCACATGAAATTAAGTAAAATTCAGATTTGGGGAAAATGTGAATTTGATGATTTGGAATTAGATGAAATTAATTGAAATTTGAATTTGAGAGAAATGAGATGAAATTAGATGGAATTAATTGGAATTATAATTTGGGGAATTGGAGGAATTTAATTAATTAATTAAAATAATTTAAATGAAATTATTTAAACAAGAAATAAAATTAATTAAATAATAAAGATTATTTAACTAAGGAAAAGGTTGTAATTAATTAAATAACTGATATTTAACTAATAATTGAGATATGATTAATTGATTAAAATGATTTGAGAATAGAAATAGAATAATTAGAAGTGTTGAAGGGCGATGATTAAAAGAAATAGTTAGTTTAATCAAATAATTTAAGAATTACTTAATTAAATAGATGAATAATTAGTGTAGAATTAATGAGACATTTTTAGGTGTTTACAGTTAGCACTGGAACAAATACCACTCAGACTAATGCCACAACAAATGTTGCAAGACAAGCTACTATTGGGCAGTTTCAAAGAAGACCTATCCATTTAGAAAGGTATAGGCAGTTGCATTTTGATGGGATACTAGGATATCTTAACACAATAAAAAATGACTTAAGGGATAAATTCAGCAAGTTTGCACGGAATAATGCTATTACTGGTGAGGAAAATCTAAGGGCTTTCAGAAATAAGTTAAATGACTATGAAGTGGAGCATGAGGATTTTGTCATGAAACTTTTTGTGCAATCTCCGACAGAGGGTACAGAGGGTTGCCAACTGCAAGCATCATTTCTTGGGAAGAATTTGAGAGATGTTTCAAAGAGCAGTATGGTGACAAAACTAATGCAATATTTATGTTAAATGAGTTCAATAGAATCAAGAAGTCATTAAATGAGGAATATAGATTGTAAACTATTTCATATAATTGTTTGGTTGAACGGTTTTTGTCTTCTAGTGGTTGTTATTTTTTTTAACCGGAACAACAACAAGGGCGGTAAAATGCATCAAGAATATCTGAGAAGCGGTTGTAGATTTTCATATTGGTTATAAATTTCCTCGAATGAAATATCTTTGTAACAAACTTCAGGTATATTTAATCATTCTGATGACATGTGTCTCTTGGGTTGAAGCTGGTTGCTCCCTTTTTTTCTATAAAAGGGAAATCAAGGCCATTAGAAAGGGTTCCAAAATCTCTGAATAGGGTTTCTTGTGTAGGTCCGGTCTGCGGGATTAGGTTCTAGTTTTGAGAAGTTATGAGTAAATAACAGAGAATTGTAATGTCCTTTTACAGATCAAAATAGAAGATAGTCATCAGTTTCAAATTTCAAATGGGTTCTCCTATAAATGAAATGTATTCGGTTATTTGATAGAAGATATTTTTTGAAGTTAATACAAATATAATTTCAAATCCTTACTCTCCTATGTACGATATTATTTTCTTTTGGGTAAATGGAATCAAGGGTTTCATTTGCTCATTGCATTGTTATGATGTATGTAGTTTTTCATTTCGTGCTCTAATCCAAGGGGTTAATTAAAATGCTTGAATGAGATTACAAAGGGATAAAGCTTGTACTAGGATTTGATAAGTTTGGGTAAGAAATTGCAAATAAAATGATATTGTAATGTAGTATCATTTAAGATTGAATCAACTATTTGATAAATTTCTATCAAGTTTCAGTAATATTTCGGAAACTCAAAGCCCAATGGTGTAAGGCACTGATATATGCTAGAAGATGTCATTAGGTTATCAATTTCTTGTCTGTTTCACTTATGGTTTGTCATAAATCATTAAAATCAAGACATATTTCCAAGTTTTTATGTATGTTTGAGGTGTCCTACTATCTCATGCTCCAGATAAGGCTCAGGATCACTAAAGAATTCACCATTCTTGAGCATTCTCCCTACTGTTGAGCTCGTATTTGAGATTATCTGCTTTGTTTTAGCATAATTCACGAGTGTGGTGCAAAGATCACAAATTTGCTAAGGGATCACCCTCTCAGGTCTTGCAAAGCCCAAAATGAAGAAGGATTTACAGATCCTTGTCGCAATCGGTCCAAGTGTGAAGGATATTGATAGTTGGAATTGGCTTCTCCATGAGTATTTGAAGAATCAACTTGGTTTCTGCCTCTCGCAGTGTAAACGTGTTTGAGAACCAACAAAATGGTGACTCTGCCGGGGATTAGTTGTCTAGAATCTGTGGTAAAGAATTGAGCTGTAATTGATTTCTACTTTGACCAATCCGAGTCACCAACAAAATGACGACTCTCCTGGGGATTAATTGTCTAGAATCTCTGGTTAAGAATTGAGTTGTAATTGATTTCTACATTGACCCATCCAAGTCACCAACAAAATGGAAACTCCGTTGAGGACTAATGCATAGTTGCAGTCAGTCTTGCCGTCCATTTGGGTAAATTGCATTGAATTTTCATGGCATTTCTTTGATTTGATGGTTGAGCCCGCGGTTTGGTATTTTTGGCTCGTGATTTTCTGTGTAAAGGGTGTTCTACATTTTTGTGAGAAAAACATTCCTGTTTGTGAGCAAGGTTCACAAATTTATTTCAAAGATTACCAAGTAGTATATTATTTGGTATCCCAAAGCGATTTGGGTGGCGACTCTGAGGTCTCTTCACCAATGCATGTATTGTTGAAGATTTCTAACAAGTTTTTGAAAGATTTGGTCACTATGACTAAAGCGAAGAACACCTGAGGTTACCTGAAGTTGCATCCTGAAGAGAAGTTGGATGAGCTTCCTGGAGCTCCGCAGAGAAATGGGACAAGAAGAAATACAGAAATTAGCATTGCTCCCTTGTCATGGCAACCTAAGCATAAGAATGCAAGTAAGTCACATTTAAATCCTGTTCCTAAAATTCATACACCATCTTCTAAGAGTTCTGAATCAAATAGTTTAGGATTCTTTAATTATTTGTTTGATACACCTATTCAAGAAGAGGTGTAACAGCAGAGACAGGAGGTTACTCAGGTTCAATATTCAAAAAAGAAGAGAGGCCAAAGTAGAAGTAGAAGTCACCAAAGTGACAATGCTATTGGTGTACCTCCTCCTCTTGGTCTCACAACAAAGTTTCCTTATGCTTATGAGTCAATTTAGGAACAAGGTAATGTAAACCTAATTGATTTAGGTGATACTTCTCGATCTGAGATAACTTTGTCAGATCCTGAAGAAGTTTTTGGAGATATAGACACACTAAAAAGGGAGCTCCAAGAACAAATAAATTTGAGAAGGAAGAGAGAAAAATAAAAGGAATCTGAAGTCATTAGTACTCTAATAGAAAGAGATGATCTAATACGACAATCGACTACACTCAAAGCATCGACTCAAGAAATTGTCAAGCCTAGTGTTGAGGGTCCTGTTCTAAGAGAGGCCTTAGATAAAAGATCAGAACATGTTATAAAAGAGAAGTCTAAGAGTCACGTTGATATCCAAAAGTTATAAAATTCTAGTCAACCAAGCACTCAGATTCCCAAATCAGATCTGGATTAAAAAAAACAAAAGGTATCTGGCATTAAGATAGAAGATAAAAGATCTTCAACTATCCCAGATCCGAGTCAAGAATTATCCTAAGCTGACATTAAGTTAGAAAAGTCTAGGATAGAGAATGAAACTCTTGCAAAAGAGTTGAAGAAAATTGAGATGGAAGCTTCAAGTGCATAAATGAAGAGAAAGATTGATTTCCTTAAGTTGTCAGCATTAAATGGTGCTTCATTTATTACTAGTCCATCTAAAACTTAGGCTATTTCTGGTGTGGTTTCTACAACAACACCAAATATTAGTACAAATACTCTTGCCTAGAATGTTCAGAGTATCCAAAATATTGGAGTTTCAGTCATTGGGCAGGGACTCAAGTGGCTACTTGAAACATCACTCAACCCCAACCTTTTAAAGAGCCTATTGGTGTTACTGCTGGGGTTAGCACTAGAGCAAATACCACTAGGACTAATGCCACAACAAATGTTGCAGGACAAACTGCTGTTGGGCAGTTTCAAAGAAGACCTATCCATTTAGAAAGGTATAGGTAGTTGCATTTTGATGGGATACCAGGATATCCGAACACAATCCCAAATGACTTAAGTGATAAATTCAATAAGTTTATAGGGAATAATGCTATTACTGGTGAGGAAAATTTGAGGGCTTTCACAATTAAGTTAAATGACTATAAAGTGGAGCATGAGGATGTTTTCATGAAACTTTTTGTAAAATCTCTAACAAAGGATGCTAGGGATTGGTACAAAGGGTTTCCAACTACAAGCATCAGTTCTTGGGAATAATTTAAGAGATGTTTCAAAGAGAAGTATGGTGACAAAACTAATGCAAGCTTTATGTTAAATAAGCTCAACAACATCAAGAAGTCATTAAATGAGGAATAAAGATTGTAAACTGTTTGATATAAATGTTTGGTTGAACGGTTTTTGTCTTCTAGTGGTGGTTATTTTTTTTGAACCAGAACACAACAAGGGCGGTAAAATGCATCAAGAATATCAGAGAAGCATTTGCAAATTTTGATATTGGATATAAATTTCCTCAAATGGAATATCTTTGTAACAAACTTCAAGTATGTTTAATCATTCTGATGACATGTGTCTCTTAGCCTGAAGCTTGTTGCTCCCTTTTTTTCTATAAAAGGGAAACCAAGGCCATTAGAAAGAGTTTTAAAATATCTAAACAGGGTCTCTTGTGTAGGTCTGGTCTGCAGGATTAGGTTCCAATTTTGAGAAGTCATGAGTAAATAGTAGAGAATTGTAATGCCATTTTGTAGAGAAAAATAGAAGATAGTCAGTAGTTTCAAATTTCAAATGGGTTCTCCTGTAAATTAAATGTATTCGGTTATTTGATAGAAGATAGCTTTTGAAGTTAGTACAGATATAATTTCAAATCCTTACTCTTATGTGTACGATTTTCTTTTCTTTTGGGTAAATGGAATCAAGGGTTTCATTTTCTCGTTGCATTGTTATGATGTATGTAATTTTTCATTTCATGCTTTAATCCAAGGGGATGATTAAAATGCTTGAATGAGATTACAAAGGGATAAAGCTTGTACTAGGATTTGATAAGTAGTTTGGGTAAATAATTGCAAATAAAATAATATTGTAATGCATTATTGTTTAAGATTTAATCAACTATTAGATAAATTTCTTTCAAGTTTTAGTGATATTTTAGAAACTCAGAGCCCAATGGAGTAAGGCACTGATATATGCTAGCAGATGTCATTAGGTTATCAATTTCTTGTCTATTTCACTTATTGTTTGTCATAAACCATTAAAATCAAGACATATTTCCAAGTTTTTATGTATGTTTGACGTGTCCTATGTCATGCTCTCAATAAGGCTAAGGATCATTGAAGAATTTGCCATTCTTAAGAATTCTCCCTATTGTTGAGCTTGTATATTAGATTATCGGCTTTGTTTTAGCATAGTTTTTGAGTGTGGTGCAAATATCACAAATTTGCTAAGGGATCACCCTCCCGCGTCTTGCAAAGCCCAAAGTGTAGAAGGATTTGTAGATCCTTGTCACAGTTGGTCCACGTCTGAAGGATATTGATAGTTGGAGTTGGCTTCTCCATGAGTATATGAAAAATCAACTTGGTTTCTGACTCTTGTAGTGTAAACCCATTTGGGAACCAACAAAATGGCGACTCTGCTGGGGATTTGTTGTCTAGAATATCTGGTAAAGAATTGAGCTATAATAGATTTCTACATTGACCCATCCAAGTCACCAACAAAATGGGAAATCTGCTGGGGATTAGTTGTCTAGAATCTCTGGTAAAGAATTGAGTTGTAATTGATTTCTACATTGACCCATTCGAGTCACCAAAAAAATGGCGACTCCACTAGGGAGTAATGCATAGTTGTAGTCAGTCTTGTTGCCCATTTGAGAAAATTGCATTGAATTTTCATGGTGTTTCTGTGATTTGATGGTTGAGCCCGTGGTTTGGTGTTTCCGGCTCGTGATTTTTTGTGCAAAGGGTGTTCTACATTTTTGTGAGAAAAACATTCCTCTTTGTGAGCAAGGCTCACAAATTTCTTTCAAAGATTACCAAGTAGTGTATTATTTGGTATCCCAAAGCAATTTGAGTGGTGACTCTGAGGTCTCTATGCTAGTGCATGAATTGTTGAAGATTTCTAACAAGTTTTTGAAATATTTTGTCACTATGAGTAAAACAAAGAACACTAGAGGTTACATGAGGTTGCATCCTTAAGAGAAGTTGGAAGAGCTTCCTGGAGCTCCGTAGAGAAATGGGACAAGATGAAATGTAGAAATTAGCATCGCTCCCTCGTCATGGAACCTAGGCATAAGAATGCAAGTAAGTCACATTTAAATCCTGTTCCTGAAATTCATACATCATCTTCTAAGAGTTCTGAATCAAATAGTTTAGGATTCTTTAATTCCTTGTTTGATACACCTATTCAAGAAGAGGTGCAGCAACAGAGAAAGGAGGTTACTCAGGTTCAGTATTAAGAAAAGAAGAGAGGCCTGAGTAGATGTAGAAGTCACCAAAGTGACAATGCTATTGGTGTACCTCCTCCTCTTGGTCTCACAACACAATTTCCTTATGGTTATGAGTCAATTTAGGAACAAGGTAATGCAAACCTAGTTGATTTAGGTGATATTTCTAGATTTGAGATAACTTTGCCAGACCTTGAAGAAGTTTTTGGAGATATAGACACACTGAAAAGGGAGCTTCAAGAATAGATAAATTTGAGAAGGAAGAGAGAAAAAGAAAAGGAATCTAAAGTCATTAGTGTTGTAATAGAAAGAGACGGTCTAATACGACAATTGGCTACACTCAAAGCATTGACTCAAGAAAACGTCAAGCCGAGTGTTGAGGGTCCCATTCTAAGAGAGGTCTTAGATAAAAGATCTGAACATGTTATAAAAGAAAAGTCTAAAAGTCATGTTGATAGCCAAAAGTTAGCAGATTCTAGTCAGCCAAGTGCTCGGATTCCTAAATGAGATCTGGATAAAGGAAAGAAAAAGGTATCCGATGTTAAGATAGATGATAAAAGATCTTCAACTACCCCAGATCTGAGTCAAGAATTATCCCAAGCTGACATTGAGTTAGAAAAGGCTAGGATAGAGAATGAAACTCTTGCAAAAGAGTTGAAGAAAATTGAGATGGAAGCTTCAAGTGCAGAAATGAAGAGAAAGATTGATTTTCTTAAGTTGTCAACATTAAATAGTGTTTCATTTACTACTGGTCCATCTGAACCTCAGGCTATTTTTGGTGTGGTTTTTACAACAACACCAAATGTCAGTACAAATACTTCTACCCATAATGTTCACAGTACCCAGAATATCGAGGTTGCAATCATTGGGCAGGGAAGTCAAGTGGCTACTCAAAACATCAGTCAACCCCAACCTTTCAAAGAGCCTATTGTTGTTACAGTTGGGGTTAGCACTAAAACAAATTTCACTGGGACTAACGTCACAACAAATGTTGTAGGGGAAGCTGCTGTTGGGCATTTTCAAAGAAAACCAATCAATTTAGAAAGGTATAGGCAGTTTGATTTTGATGGGATACCAGGATATCCTAAGACAATCCCAAATGACTTAAGGGATAAATTTCATAAGTTTGTAGGGAATAATGCTATTACTGGTGAGGAACATCTGAGGGCTTTTATAGATAATTTAAATGATTATGAAGTGGAGCATGAGGATGTTGTTATGAAACTTTTTGTGCAATCTCTGATAGAGGATGCTAGGGATTGGTATAGAGGGTTGCCAATTGCAAGCATCAGTTCTTGGGAAGAATTTGAGAGATGTTTCAAAGAGAAGTATGGTGACAAAACTAATGCAAGCTTTATGTTAAATGAGTTCAACAACATCAAGAAGTCATTAAATGAGGAATAAGGATTGTAAACTATTTGATATAACTGTTTGGATGAATGGTTTTTGTCTTCTAGTGGCGGTTATTGTTTTTGAACCAGAACAACAGCAAGGGTAGTAAAATGCATCAAGAATATCAGAGAAGCGGTTGCATATTTTAATATTGGTTATAAATTTCCTTGAATGTAATATCTTTGTAATAAACTAGGTATATTTAATCATTCTAATGACGTGTTTCTTGGCTTGAAGCTTGCTGCTCCCGTTTTTTTCTATAAAAGGGAAATCAAGGCCATTAGAAAGGGTTCCAAAATCTCTAAATAGGGTCTCTTGTGTAGGTCCGGTCTGCAAGATTAGGTTCCAGTTTTGAGAAGTCATGAGTAAATAGTAGAGAATTGTAATGTCATTTTGCAGAGCATAATATAAGATAGTCATCATTTTCAAATTTCAAATGGGTTCTCTATAAATGAAATGTATTTAGTTATTTGATAGAAGATATCTTTTGAAGTTAATACAAATATAATTTCAAATCCTTACTCTCCTGTTTACGATCCCCATTTTCTTTTGGGTAAATGGAATCAAGGGTTTCATTTGCTCATTGCATTGTTATGATGTATGTAATTTTTCATTTCATGCTTTAATCCAAGGGGTTAATTAAAATTATTGAATGAGATTACAGAGGGATAAAGCTTTTACTAGGATTTGATAAGTAGTTTGGGTAAGAAATTGCAAATAAAATGATATTGTAATGCAGTATCATTTAAGATTTTATCAACTATTAGATAAATTTTTATCAAGTTTGAGTGATATTTCAGAAACTCAAAGCCCAATAGAGTTAGGCATTGATATATGCTAGTAGATGTCATTAGGTTATCAGTTTCTTGTCTGTTTCACTTATGGTTTGTCATAAATCATTAAAATCAAGACATATTTCCAAGTTTTTATGTATGTTTGAGGTGTCCTACTATCTCATGCTCTAGATAAGGGCGAGCATCACTGAAGAATTCACCATTCTTGAGCATTCTCCTTGCTATTGAGCCCGTATATGAGATTATGTGGTTTGTTTTAGAATAATTCACGAGTGTGGCACAAAGATCACAAATTTGTTAAGGGATCACCCTCCCGGGTCTTGCAGAGCCCAAAGTGCAGAAGGATTTGCAGATCCTTGTCACAGTTGGTCTAAGTCTGAAGGATATTGATAGTTGGAGTTGGCTTCTCCATGGGTATTTGAAGAATCAACTTGGTTTTTGCCTCTCGTAGTGTAAACCCATTTGGGAACCAAAAAAATGGTGACTCTACTAGGGATTAGTTGTCTAATATCTATGGTAAAGAATTGAGCTGTAATTGATTTCTACTTTGACCAATCCGAGTCACCAACAAAATGATGACTATGCTGGGGATTAGTTGTCTAGAATCTCTAGTTAAAAATTGAGCTGTAATTAATTTCTACATTGACCCATTCGAGTCACCAAAAAAATGTCAACTCTGCTGGGGACTAATGCATAGTTGCAGTCAGTCTTGTCGTCCATTTGGGAAAATTGCATTGAATTTTCATGGTGTTTCTATGATTTGACGATTGAGCCCGTGGTTTGGTGTTTTCGGCTCGTGATTTTCTGTGTAAAGGGTGTTCTACATTTTTGTGAGAAAAGCATTCCTGTTTGTGAGCAAGGTTCACAAATTTATTTCAAAGATTACCAAGTAGTGTATTATTTGGTATCCCAAAGAGATTTGGGTGGTGACTCTGAGGTCTCTACGCTAGTGCGTGTATTGTTGAAGATTTCTAACAAGTTTTTGAAATATTTTGTCACTATGAGTAAAGCCAAGAACACCAGAGGTTATGTGAGGCTGCATCCTGAAGAGAAGTTGGAAGAGCTTCCTGGAGCTCTATAGAGAAATGGACAAGAAGAAATGCAGAAATTAGAACTGCTCCCTCGTCATGGAAACTGTACTCAGGGTTAAAATCATCATAATTAATTAGATTATAAGAGCGAGTCACAAACTCTAATCTAATTAGAATTAATCCTAAATAACAATTGAATAATGCAAAACCAATTGAATAATAAACAAATGAATCTAATTAAGACTCCCTTAATAGATTTGACAAAGCTTCCATTGATCTTCTCCTTGGTTGTTGTAGAATTGGCTCTCAGGTATTGCATTGATTTATTGCATAGATTAGACAACTATTTCAAAGACTGTGATTCTAGCTTGATTGAGAAAATGAAATTGTTTATATAGATTTTCAACACAAAGGAGGTGAGAAATAGAACTCAAGTCCTGATTGATAGTAAACTAAGATTGATTGATCAGTGAACTAGTCATGATTGATTTGTTAACTCATTTGATTGATCTGTTAATAGGATTGATTGGAAAGTCAACTAAATAGATTGGCTAGTGAATTGAATAGATTAGCCAGTTGATTGAGTTGATTGAGAGATGACTGAATTGATTGAGAGATAACTGGTTACTCAGAAAAAGGTGATTTGGAGTGGAAAGGGGTGATTGAAGAGTTAAATGAGTTAAATAATTAGTCAACTGATTTGATCATCCAGTTATGATTTCAACATGTGATGTAGCATTTTGAAATTGAATTTTATTTTCATTTTTAATTTGGATTTGAATTTGGACTTTCGAATGCTAAAATGCACATGAAATTAACTGAAATTCAGATTTGGTGAAATGTGAATTTGATGATTTGGAATTAGATGAAATTAATTGAAATTCGAATTTGGGAAATATGAATTTGAGAGAAATGTAATTAGATGGAATTATTTGAAATTTGAATTTGGGGATTTGGAAGAACAATTTAATTAATTTAAATAAAATTATTTAAACATTAGAAATGAGCTTAAATAATAAAGATTATTTAACTAAGGAATAAATCACAATTAATTAAATAATTAATATTTAATTATTATTTGAAATAGGGTTAACTGATTAAAATGATTTGAGAATAGAAACATAATAATTAAAATTGTTGAAGGGTGATGATTAGAAGAAATAGTTAGCTTAATCAAATAATTCAAGAATTACTTAATTAATTAGATGAATAATTAGTATACAATTAAAGAGACATTTTTTAGGTGTCTACATTTTCTCCTCTTTGAGACAATCTCAAAATGACGTTGTTTCAAAGAAAATAAATTTTTTTGCCCCAGTATGCCCCAGTAACGCTAGGTTATAATGCCCCCTTGAGAGATTGTTTGTGGATTGAAGGCATGAGTGATCTCTCGAAAGAAGAAAAATGTTAGATGAAAGATGAAGAATGGTTAACTTGATGACATGAATGAGTTTGATTATAGAAAAGAAATGGTTGAAGTGATTTGTAGATTGATTGATTTGATAGGGTTGGATTGATAAGATTGATAGGATAAAGATAAAGATAAAGTTTGGTTTTAGGAAGGACAGATCCTGTATAAGACAAAAATGATCAAAATGTCTAGTTTGAGGAAGGATACATCCTGTATAAGACAAAGATATATGATCATGTCTGGTTTTAGGAAGGATAAATCTTGTATAAGACAAAGATAGATAAAAAATGTCTGGTTTCAGGAAGGATACACCTTGTATAAGATGAAGATAGATGATCAAAATATGATAAATAATGCAGAATAATTGATTGATAGATAGAATAGTTGAAATGAGAAAATGATAGAATCATAAATGAGAAGATTGGAATTAAGTAATGAGAGAGATCATATTAGATGAAAGAATGATAGAAAGAATCATCAAGTTGATTGAAGAAAAGATGCTTGATGAGAGAGTGATCTTGATTGATACAATCAACATGATGAGATCAGAAAAATGAAATGATATGATAATGATGAATAGTCATCTTGTCTTTATTCATAATGCAACACATTTTCATCATTGATCCTTATTATGTAACAATGGAACTTATTACACCAGGGTATGGGGAACCAAGATGTATAGATATATCATTGCAAGAAACAAACACGTAGCAAACAAGGAGTGAACCCTCCATTCTAGGAATAACAATAGGGGTCGAGGTATGTGCGATAGTCATAAGCATAGTTATCCTTCATGGGATACTTGCCGAATGCACGTACCAATCACAGATACCCACTGGAACTATTGCATCGGAAGTTCATTGGTTCACACCACAAACAACAAACAAAGAAAAAAATCATGGCCATCACGACTCCTCTAGTCACTTGTGGATATCCTTGAGTAGCATAGTAACATAATCTGTCACCAAATGATAAAAGATAAAAACTAACTAGGACAAAATCTAGCAGCCATACTGATGTGTGTCTTCATGTGACTGCTTGATGTGATAGTTGATAATGTCTAGTTTTAGAAAGTTGCGGACCTCGTTTAAGACTGACCTATCTGGTTTTGAGTGTATCCTCTTTTGTTTAAGACAAGATAATGATCATGTGATAAGGATAGATTGTCGATTGATAAGACTTCATCAGTTTGATTGAAGATATTGGGTTTAAGATAGTTATATCCTTTGTGAACTTCATGGAAAGTGTTTGTTGGATAGCTGCTAGGATATTTGATTCTTGCGAGACATATTATTGCAAGTTTTTGATGTCTTTCAATTTTTAGTTTGTTTTCAAAGAGCTTTTTGATGTTTAGGGTTTTTGGTATTTTCTCAATGTTTTTGTTCTTTTTTCAAGATCGTATTTGATTTTTTGATATTTTTGATATTTTTTGGATTTTTGAAATTTTCTATGTTTTTGGTATTGATGAAACATGACCTGCCATTATTTGATAAAGATAAGACTAACTTGGACAAAATCCAACAGTCATACTGATTGATGTCGTTGTTTTGATTTGTATGATCATTGATAGGAATGTCTGGTTTTAAAGAGTGAGTACCCCGTATAAGACCAATCTGTCTGGTTTCAAGTGTACCCTTCCTTGTATAAGACATGTTGATGTTTGATAGAGTTTGATTGATATATTGATTAACAAGACATGTGATCAGTTTGATTATAGACTTTGAGAGTTTCTCTATTATTGATTTGGTTTGATGGATGGTCTTCGCTTTCTTGCTTTGATTTTTTAGGTTTTAAAAAAAAAATTAGGCCTTTTTTTTCAAGACTTTTTATAATTTTTTTGGATTTTTTCAAGACTTTTTAGGATTTTTCAGGACTTCTTACGATTTTTTCAGCTATGCCCCAAAGTATGTAGACCTATGATGACATCATGATTTAGGCCATGCGTATGGAGACAATGAATTTTTTGATATGAGTTATGCTAATGCACAATGCATGATAAAAAATGCAGTTCCTATTCGAACAAGGATGAGTGTGTGTGTCTTTCATTCTAAAATGCATTAATTGGATTAAAGGTGTGAAACATTTCAGAGATAGGAGTTCATTCCATTCTCAAAAGACTTAGACCATCCAACCTAACACACTATGTAACCAAGATTTATGATTGGAGGTGCAAAAAACTTCTCCATCAATTCTTGAAACTTTGATCTTCTTTTGCCCATGTGTGTGCATTTGAGTTTATTTTGACTCTTATAACCATCAAAGACCCTTGGAATCCTATGTGGCTAGCTACATGAGTTATTTTGACTTCAAAAGCATCCCAAATAGAGCCTTGCTGCTAGCAAGCTTTTAGGGCTTCGACAAGGTTATACACTATAATCTCTCAAATATTGCTCCATTGCCAGCAGGCGTCCATAGCCCTGATGGAGTTATTCACATATTCCCATAGTCAATCTTTTTGTTGCACTTGTATGTGTATACACCTAAAAATATTCTGAAGATAGTTAATTAAATACACAGTTATTTAATTAATCCCCCTTCCCAATTAATTGAATTCACAAGCAATTTGATTAATTCATCTATTCATCTACTAGTAAATAAATCTACATGACTGATTTATATAGTTCATTTCATAATACCCTTTCATTAATTAATCTAAATTAATTAATCCTCCCCCCATTTAAATTCATTTTTCTAATCTCATAATTAGTTAAAACAAATCAAATCATGATTTGTTGAGATTAATTATCTTTTTCAAATATTTGAATTTCTAAATTCAAATTGAGCACATGGCTCCTAACTTTTAACCACCTAACCTAACCATCCCCTAACCTGACCCATTCTATCTAATCCTAGGGTCTAACTAACTCTATCCTATTGCACATCCTAACCTCTTTTATCCTAACCTCTTATGGGTTGGATATTCTCCCCTTGAGACACATGACACTTTTGCCACATGTTTCCTCCCCTAGACACTTTCCCTCTCATGAGAAAGGCTCCTTCACACTTGTCACCACAGAGATAACAAGTGTCTCTTCCTCCAACCTCTTTTCCAACTTCTTCAATCTTGGGACTTGATATCTTTAGATCAAATCTGGACCGTTGATTCCTGCCACCTCAGCTTTGGCCTTGGAATTCCTATAAATACCCCTCATTTTGGAGCAATAAGGATCCCTTGCATTCCTAGTTTTTGCATCATTACTATAGGCATTTTCATTTCAATCATCTAGAATCAATTATTAATTAGATTAATCATAGCTCATTTTCATATTAATCTAGTTTCATTTTATCAATCATGTAACTTGAATAGATCATTCTAGCTAATCCTTCATCAATCATCATGCATTTCATACAATTTACACAATCTATCATGAAGTAGATACTCAACTCTTGAGTTGCCACTTTGGAGGTCATTTCTCCATTGAGAGCCAACAATTCTTCAACCTTCAAGGTCCTCAACAATAGAGGAAGATGGGACATTTGAAAGGAGGCTATAGGTTTGCATGTTTAATTGAGATCTTGTATTTGCTTCCTACTTATGTTTTATTGTCTCATCTATGTGTATTCTTATTTCAATTTACCATATTTTTAGCATCACATTAATTGGCGCCCACCATAGGGCCTGGCCCCTTTGATCTTTAACAAGTTTGCTTGCAGAAAATCTCATTGATAGGTTGATTATCTCTTTTAGTGCGTAGACTAGCTCTCTCAGGCTCTCGATTAGTGTTCTTGGTCTCTATTGTAGTGTCTCGGTACCTCAAATGGCATTTATGGGAGATTTCTCACTTTGTTTTTATGTTTTTCCATACTTTAGAGTTTTCAGTCAAAACCTTAGCGTTTCTAGTATGTCTTGTAGCGTTTCCGATCTATTTGACAATGTTCTCAATCGGTTTAGCAATATTATTGGTCCATTTATTAGTGTTCTTAGTCAATTCTACAACGTTCTTGGTGTTCAGAATAACATTTTTGGTTAATTGGATAGAGTTATTGGTCCATTTGATAGTGTTCTTGGTCAATTTGATAGCGTTTTTAGTTTTTCATGGATTTTTCTAATGTTGTATTCTGCATTTCTCATTTCTGCTTCTAGACTGTCATTTTCCTGAACCTAATTTTTAGTTTGTTGGTTTTGTAGGTACTTATTTCATTATGCAAGACTGGAGTCATAAACCATTTCGCCATCAAAGATTACAATATAAACTACTAACTTTGTTTGCAGGCACGAGAGTTTGCACTTATTTTTGATAAATTAGGCACAAAGACTAATTACAATGGAAATGAACAAACATGCCTTATGTGTTTTTGATGATAGGCGAGTATGCTCTCACCTTTCTTAGGTGATCAGAAATCTAGACTCATCTTTTTTTTTCAATAGTGCATATCTTTAGTGGGCCTACCCTCCCGAGGAGCCTATAAGGCCAAAGCCATTAAGGCCGGTGAGAGGGGAACGACCCAAGTGGAAATGGCTAATGCCAAGTAGTCCAACCCACTATTAAATAAACGTAATTTGATAAAAATCAAGTCAATTACAGTGCTCAGGAATAGCTCTCCTTCATACCTTCGGGTATATCAAACCTTGGTTTTCAAGGCTGGGAGACCTCTTAATTGAGTTTATACCCCGACGTGCCAAAAAGATCCCTTACTAGTTCCAATTAAAATTAGAAGCTACCTGGTTTACCTCCGAACATTATTAAATTCTTAGTGCATGGAGGGGGAAGAATCTCTCCTTAAGACACTCACCATATGTCCCTCTTGAGTGTATGTGCAAACTACCCCTTTGAGACCTTATTGCTAGGCTCATAATGGGACTCCACTAGCTCTCGCAAAGGAAAAAACACGGGCGCCCTTCAGGGGATGAGAAGGTTGTGTGAGCTGATAGGGTACCAAGTGTGGGCTAATAACTAATAATGAAGCCAATCTCCTTAGGGTAGAATGGATGATGTGTTTCAATTGTTCAAAACTTGTGAAAACTTGGGATTTCTTTAAAGCTTCTTGAACATACACTTTATGTGTCCTTTGGGACAAAAATACAATCTGAATTTTGTGTTTGTTAGTCAAGTCAAGATATTATCCATTGAAATACAACAAAAATTGCAAACTCAAACTTCAAATTGTCAAATTTACAAGTTTCACAGCAGATTATCTCTTACGGTTCAAACAGTAGCTCTCATGGTCCAAAAAATCATGTTTTCGGTTCAAACAGTAGTTCTCACGATCCAAACAATCGCTCTTTCAGTACAAACAGTAGCTCTCACGGTCCAAATGGTCGCTCTTTCTGTCTAAATAATAGCTCTCACGGTCCAAACAGTCGCTCTTTCAGTCCAAACAGTCGCTCTTTCAATCCAAACAATAGCTCTCTCAGTCCAAACAATAGCTCTCACGGTCTAAACAATAGATCTCGCGGTCCAAACGCCAGCTCTCACGGTATGAATGTTAGATTTCTCATATTTCAACATTAACTCTCCAAGGTTGAGCTTGCTAGGTATAATCATCAATTTTATCAGTCTACAAATCAACTCTTGGAGTCAAAACAACCATTGTCTAAGTTCCAACATCTTAATTTCCAACAACAGAGTTTCTAGTCCAAACAGTAGCTCTTCTGGTCTGAACAACATAGTTTTTGGTCTAAAAAATAGAGTTTCTAGTCCAAACAATAGCTCTCTTGGTCTCAACAACAGAGTTCCTGGTCTAAACAATAGAGTTCCTAGTCTAAACCATAGCTCTTTTGGTCTAATCATCAGCTCTCTTGGTCTAAATGTCATCTTTCTTAGTCTAAGCAACAACTCTTTTGGGTTGAATATCAAATTGCTCATGTTTCAACACTAGATCTCCTAGTTTACACTTGCTAGGTCTAAATATCAGTTATTTGAGTTTGAAAATAAAAAAGTTGGGTCAAAATAACAATCTCCTAAGTTCAAACACCAAATTTGTTGAGTCTAAACATCACTGTTTTGAACTTTAGAGTCACTGCATTGCAGAATAACGTTTTTGGTCATTTTGGCAACATTTTCTAGTCAGTATAGCAGGGTTCCTGGTTAGCTTATCAGTGTTTCTGGTAAGTATAACAACATTTCTGGTCAATTTGTCAACATTTCTAGTTAGTATAGCAACGTTTCTGGTCATTTTGTTAGCGTTTCTGGTAAACTGCACCAAAATCAGAAAACAAAAACAACCCATTTAGATAGTCAAACATAGAGACTATTGGCCATTTGGTGGAATTGATTATGTATTGCATTGATGTTTTGTCATTGATGCCAACACTAGCTATTTGGATGCTTTACCAACACCCTTCTAGTCCCAGTAAGTTGAGTGGATTCTAGTTGATTTGGATCTGACATGATTCGGTATGCTTCGGTATAATTTGGTAATGGAATTGGCTTGTTCATGATACTCATGCTCATATTTGGTCAGTTGGTTTTAGTCTGGTGATCGGATGCTATCCTACTTGCTTAGAAGCTTGGTTTTTGGTTCCAGCGAGGGTTTCACCGATAGATATTTTGATGAAGATCTTTAATGAATTGCATAAATGGTGTTGGTGTAGCTTCTGGTAAAGTTTCAGGATGTTGTTGGTGATCATGTTCGAGAATTGGCATATGGAGATCATTGCTATAGTGTTTGGACCTATATTGGGTCTCGGTTGATCTAGGTTATGGACTGACTTTAATGTAACGTGTGGATTGGACCTCTAAATGTATTTCCAGGATGTCTTATGTGTTGGATATTATTTGTTTGGTCTAAGGTCGACATGGTTTGTAATTATGTAATTGGTTTATTATCTAGTGGTCGACGTGATTGTTTATGGTTGAGGGTTTGTATATATATATAGATGTAAGATCTCATTGTAGATCATCATGGTTATGGTTAGAAGTCACGGTCAAGGAATGTAATGTGTGAATAATTTAATATCATTTAGGCAGGGGATTTGGTCGATCAGTGGAGATCAAATTGGGTTTATGTAAGAGGATTTAGTCCTTAGGTATTGAGCTTAACTAGAACTGTTCTCAGGCATAGGAGATGCTATCTTTTGCAGTTCAACACTTCTCCAAATTGTAGTCTAGATTTCTATGTAGTCAGTGAGGTTGCTTTTGTGATGAGCAGTGCGCTCTAGGCTGTTGGCCTTCCTGCAAGTGCAGGCCCTCAATTGTAATTCATATACTTATTCCAGAAGTAATATCTGACCTTGGGTATTGTTAGGGTTTCAAGTAGATCCGAAGCAAATATGAACTAACAATTATATGCAGATTTAAATACAAAAGATAAAGAAATAACAGACACCGATAACACAGAGATTTAACGTGGTTCACCCAGAATGGGTTACGTCCACCATACACAGCCGTCCAATCTTTCTTATTATCCAGCAAAAACAATACATCAACAACACAATGCCTTAAGCATCCTAGTCAATTATAAAATGCATTTTTAGGGCACCAAACAAAGTTGACCTTTTTAGGGTTTTATTATAGTACTTTGCTGAGTGTCACCACATATCAACAGGTAGGCTTCCCACCATGGTTTTTCCCTTTACCAGGTTTTCCATGTACAAATCTTGGTGTCATGTGGATGGTTCTTATTCTGTGATTATTGTTTATGCTTAATTGGTTTAATTACTATTCTGGTATTAATATTTTGGGTTTCGGTATTAAAGTCTTAAATTGCTAATAGTTCTGGTAATTTGTGACAACTGATTCATCCCCCCCTCTCAGTTGTCTTTCAGTTATTTAAACTGTCTAATAGAGACTAGGTCATCTTCTCAGGTCACTCAGTCAGGTTATCTTCTGTCAAAACAGATTCAAGAATAGACACGCGAAAGGTTCTCAAGTATTCATCTCCAACAAGTTCAAGATCTAACATCCCAAAGTGCAACATCACATTTTCTTTGATAAACTGATCATTCAAACATATTTTCTCATCAGGATCTATCATCCTTTATCACAAACCTACAATGCTTGATCAGATTAACCTCATTCCCTATCATAAGATATATCATTCCTATTGAACCTGGTCATATAAAAAATCACAAAATTTGCACTCTAAACTAAGATCGAAAAACTTGCAAACTGGCAAATAATTGAATGACCATTTCGTGTCTTATCAATCTATCATATTTACCTCAACAATTGATCACTTATTATGACACATTATAGATAATTTAAACCTCACAAAGCATTCAAAACACGTGTATGCCCATTTTAAGCAGGGCTCAGAGACAAAAAATCAAAGAAACAAAAATAGAAACACTTGAAATGACAGAAGATCACGAGGAAATGGCATGAAGAAATGAAATACAAGAAGAGGAGGTAACTGATAAACACATTAGAGAAATAAAATAATATCATAAATCTGATAAATTCATGGAGAAAATATTGAAGGGTGAAAAATAAAAATACTTTCTAATATTATCAAAGTCTAGTGCTAAACTTCCCCAAGATTTTGACGTGAACAATTTAAGACAAAGGGGGGGATCAAGTGACACTTGTAGTGACAATGAGCAAAACGAAGAAATTTTTCAGTCATAAAAAGGATGACACAAAAATTCCTGAGGATACAAGAATTCATGAGGATGCATAAAGAACCAATGAATACACATGAAGAAATCATGATGATACAAGAAGGAATCGTGATGATACAAGAAGATATCATGATCACACAAGAACTCATGATGATACGAGGAGAAATCGTGTTGATAATCCTCTCTTAGCTCTCATGCAGCAAATACAAATTCTCCAAACACAAATCCATGATATAGAAAGAGGAACCATTAAGAAGTATTCACTTCAGGAAATCTGTCCTTACCCATTCGACATAAATCTAAACATGATACCATTTCCTACAGGTTGTGAAACTCCTAGATATGATAAATATAATGGAAGCACTGATCCCCAAGATCATATACAAGAATTTTGCACAATGAGTATGGAGTTTGCACATGAGGATACATACCTGATGAGATTATTTCCAAAGAGCTTAAGTGGACTAGCTATGGAATGGTTCTCCAAACTTCCACCCAGAATTAGATCATTCACAGAATTGGTGGATAAGTTTGTTTCACAATACTCTTACAACATACAACATGAGGTCACAATGATAGACCTATGTAATACTAAACAAAAGAGTGGAGAACCTTTCATGACATTTATATAGAGATGGAGATAGTTAGCTTCATGATATCCTCGTACGGTGCCAGAATACGAGAAAATGGACATATTCATTGACAACCTAAACAATCAAATGAGTTATAATCTAAAATTGCAATGTCATCAAATTTATATAAAAAATGATTGATAATGGAATCAGGATGGAGGTAGCCATGATAAAGAAGGGCAAGTTGAAGCTATGCAAAGAAGAAGTTAATCCTCCTAATAACAATACTAGAAACAAAAATAATGATAAAGATCGATTAAAAATTTGACCCATTGACCAGCACAAAAAAATGGGATAGGAGAGGAGTGGAGCGGAGCGGAGGGGACAAGGGGAATGGTCAGGCCCAAAATTCAAATATTTTGGGTGGGAGTCCTCAAGAAGCATCAGGACAATAGGTAGCAGATAGAGCCTCCATCCATTTGGATGGGGAGGGATCAGATGGTTTGGAACTCGATGCCCCTTTGGATTTGGGGGACCTAGGTGGGGGTTCCAAATCATGTGAACCTAGGCTTAAGAAGATTGGTAAATGGTCTTCTTTGTTTGGAATCAAACCTAAATGTAAGTCAACTTTGCCTCCTGTTGAAAATATCTCAAATATTTCTTAGGGAAAGTACGCCATATCCATTCCTGATTAGATTATAGATCATAATATTGCTTGGATGGAAAGCACCCTGATAGGAAAATTCTTTGGGGTGAGACCCGACATTTTGGTTGTTCATGGATTTGTGAAGAGAAAATGGAATCTAAAAGGCCAGGTGGATGTGGTAGCTATGAATAAAGGATGTATCTCCTTTTCCTTCTCATGTGAGGAAGACTGCAGATAAATCCTCTGCAATGGAACCTGGATGATAGGTAAATATATAATGTATATCCAAAAATGGTACCCCAACTCGAGTCAGGATGATGAGTTTTTGGTCCAAGTGCCTATTTGGATAAAGTTCCCAGGTATTCCAATCGAATACTGGGAGGAAGATGTGTTTTCCAGGATAGCTAAAATTTTTGGGGAGCTTCTCTCCATTGACCTAGTGATGGTGTCTAGAAGAAGACTCATTTATGCCAGAATCTGTGTAGGGGTAGGGCCTGAAACGGATATGCCAGAGGAGATAGAGATAGATTCAAAACTTGGTAAATGGATGCAAATATTTTTTTATGAATCTATGCCCTTTGCCTGTTTTCACTATAAGAGAGTTGAGCATTGGGCTAAAAAATGCCCAAATAAAGTTTCCAAACATCAAACCCAAACCAGGGTTTGGAAAAAGGTAGAAATGAACCCATTTAATAATACAAAAAAACCTTTGAAGGCTCTTCCTTCTGAAGGTTTAGATAAAGAGAAACAGTCCTAGATTGGAAGAAAAGAGGAGGAATTATCTAGGGAATTAGGAAATGAGATGGTTGATGGAGTGGAAGATAAGATTTCCTAGTAGGAAAATGAGCAGGAGAAAAGTGGAAAGGATTCTAATGATGGAGAGAAGAATTCACAATGTAACTACCTAAATGACCAAAAGGACACAACAGATTAGAATATAGCTGAGAGTGAAAAGAGGGAAAGTAGTCAGTTGGATAAGAGAGACAGTCAAACCAAGGACAATAAGGAGGACTAGGGAGATGTTCCTAACTTAGAAGAAATTTCTTCCGGGTCAGAAAATGGAGTAAGCTAGTTTCAAGATGCTCAACATGATAATATCGTAGAGAAAGTGCTCTCGGAGATATCTTTGGTTTCTCCAGCCCAATTCAAGCGAACTTTTTTGGAGGAAAATGCTTTAATATGGGGAAATGAAGAAGATATAAAAAAGGCTCTGGGAAAGAGCGGGATAAGTCAGGAGGAGATAGAAATATTGGAGGATAATAAAAAGGGCAAGAACAAAAAAATAAATAATAATAACAACAATAATCTGACTACCAGAAACACGAGAAGTAGACTAGGGGACATGGGGGCTCAACACATCACCTGGAAGATATTCAAATGCAAAGAAGAGGACCATGGAAACTAGTAAGAATGTAGAGGATGGTACTCAAAGAATCATCTTTGAAGCAGGTATTTCCAAAAAATCATGAAGATTATATCCTGGAATATTCGAGGATTGAATAATCCTCATAAACAAGATTTAATAAAAAGTATGAGTAGAGACAAAAATCCAGATGTTATTATGATTCAGGAAACTAAAATGTCAAGGGAGAAGGTCGAATGTCTAAAAAATTTTAGTAATGGGGGAGTTAGTGGTGGTAGTTATGAAGGGGCCTCTAGGGGTATAGCTACTTTTTGGAATAATAATAAGGTTAAGGGAGAGGGGTTGATTCAAAATAACAATATGGCTTGTACTAGATTTAAGCATTTGAAAGATGGTACTTCTTGGGTCTTGACTAATGTGTATGCCCCTAACACCAAAGTTGGTAGAAGTGTTTTATGGAAAAATCTATCCTTGATTAGAAGTAGGTTTGCTAAAGATAGCTGGATTATCATGGGGGATTTCAATACCCCTCTGAGAGAAAATGTGAAGAAGGGAGGGAACCAAACCAATCTGGAGAGCAGATTGGACTTGATGGAGTTCATTCTTAACCATGCTCTCTATGATCTGGACTTGCAAGGGGTTAAATACACATGGACCAATAGAAGGAGTGGTGAAGACTTAATTCAGGTTAGGATTGATAGAGCTTTAATCTCTCACAATTGGTTTAATTCCTACTTTTGTTCTTTATCCGCTCATATCAGGGCCAGGTCAGATCATTATCCTATATCTTTTAATGCTGATCCCAAGCAAGGAAGGAGACATTTCCCTTATAGATTTGAAAGAATGTGGATCAAACACCCAGACCTTGAAAGAGAAATCAAGGACTAGTGGCAGGTTAAAGTTGAAGGAAATGTTATGTATAAGGTGGTCAAAAAGTTGAAGTTTGTGAAAGCCAAGGTTAAAAGATGGAATAAAGACTCTTTTGGGAACATTTTTGTCTCCAAAGCTACCATTCTCTCAGATCTGAAAGATGTCCAAAATGAGATTCATAATAATGGCTACAACATTGTCTCTAGAGAAGCTGAAGATGAGATTCTTATGAAATATCATGATATCATAGCCAAAGAAGAAACTTTTTGGAGACAGAGATCAAGAAATATATGGCTGAAGGAGGGGGATAGAAACACCAAATACTTTCATATGTCCACTTTGAAAGACAAGGCTATCGACAAGATTTCTCAGCTTAAAGTCAATGGCAAAAATATTGATGATGAAGATTCTATGAGGAAAGCTACTCTGGAGTTCTTTTCCAATCTTTTGACTAAGGATCAGAACCTGGACCTTCAAGCTCAAAGGGATCTTTTGGACTGCATCCCTTCTATCTTGGATGCTGACCAGAACTTCTATATTACTGCTATCCCAACTAATGATGAGATTTTGAAAGCTGTCTACTCTTTTGAAGGTAATAAGGCCCCGAGCCCGGATGGCTTCCCTATGTTCTTTTTTCAAATGTATTGGCATATTGTTGGAAGGGATGTTTCCAGTGCTGTGAAAGAATTCTTTGGTGCTACGAGAATTTTGAAAGAATTTAATGGTACTTTCATTGCTCTTATTCCTAAGAAGATGAGCGCTGACTCCATGGATCTTTCTAGACCTATCAACCTTTGCAATTCTTTGTACAAGATTATCTCTAAAGTCTTGACTTCTAGAATTCTAACTTTTCTCCCCTTGATCATATCTCCTCAGCAAAGTGGGTTTGTCCCTGGGAGGCAAATTTTGGACTCAATTATCACGGTCCATGAGAAAATTCATTCTCTTTCTAGGGATAAAAAAGAAGGTTTTTTTCTCAAGCTTGACTTATCTAAAGCCTATGATAAAGTTGACTGGGGCTTTTTGCAGACTGTTCTTTCAACCTTTGGTTTTTGTTCAAGAAGCATCAGTCTTATCATGCAACTGGTTTCCTCTGCTTCTTTTTCTATGCTGGTCAATGGGTCTCCCTCCCCATTTTTCAAGTCCTCCAGGGGTCTCGGATAGGGGGATCCTCTCTCCCCTGTTCTTTTCATAATCATGGCGGAATGTTTGGGCAGATTAATTGGAAAAATTGTTGAGAAGGGAGAGTTTAGAGGGCTTAAACCTTCATCAACTGACCAAGTGTGTTCTCATCAGCAATTTGTGGATGATTCAATTATTATGGGGAATTCTTTTGTGAAAGATTCTAGAAGCTTAAAGAAAGCTTTGGATAGATATGGGAGTGCTACTAGTCAACTGATTAACTGGTCTAAAAGTTTTGTTTATTTCATAAATACTCTGGAGAGAAGACAGACTAAGATTAGTAATATTTTGGGTAGCCAAATTGGGAATCTCTCTGCTTCCTATCTCGGGCTCCCTTTATGTCAAGTGCCTCCTGATACCTTTTGGGGTGCTCTTGTGGATAAAGTTCATAAGAAGTTAGCTGGATGGAAAGGCTCTTTGCTTAGTCAAGTGGGAAAGGTCCAAATTCTGAAATATACTCTCCAGAGTATCCCTCTTTATGCCATCAATCTATTTAGAATCCCTGTTAAGTTTGCAGAAGCTATTGAAAAAATTCAAAGAACCTTTCTTTGGACTGGGGTTGAGGAAAATAAGAGAATGAATTTGATTGCATGGGACAAGGTGTGCAAACCTATAAGAAAAGGAGGACTTGGTCTTAGAAGAATTAGAGATATGAATGAGTTTCTCATGGCTAATAAGATATGGAGAGGTTATAAAACTGAGGGAGAATCGAAATTGATATGGGATAATAAGTATAAAAGACAACTCCCGACCCTTCATAGTTTCCTCAAGGTTGAAGATATCTCGATTAGCTCCAAAATCTAGAAAAATGTCACTAGAACTAGAGACATAATACACAAAGGAGTGAAATGGAAGGTGGGGAAGGGTAATTTTATTTAATTTTGGGAAGACACTTGGTTGTTAGACCTTCCCATTAGTGACAATCCTGACTAGGGTAAGTTTAAGGATCAATGTAAGGAAAATTTTTGTACTACTATGGCTGACTACTGGAATTTAGGTTAGTGGAAGGACTTATCCATTGTGGATCCTTCTCTTGAGCATCTTAATAAAATTTTGAATTCTATGGTGGTGGTTGATGAAGAGGACCAACTTATCTAGAAACTTACTACTGATGGTAAATTTTCTATTTCCTCTCTTTATTTTCAGCAATATTCTAGTCAGGAGAGTCCTTGTGGGCTAAGGCTTGGGTGAAAGGTCTTATTCCCAAAATTAATATTTTTTCTGGACTGTTCTTCAAAATAAGATTCTAAAGACTAACAATCTCAAAACTAGAGGTTTTTGTTTGCCTAGTATTTGTCATCTTTGTATGCAGAATGAGGAAACCATTAATCACATGTTTATCCATTGTCCTTCCTCTGCAGATATTTGGGCTAGATGTCTAGACAACTTTAATGTTAGATGGGTCTTCCCTGAAGCTGTCCAACTTCAATTCCTAGTTCCACCCTTTGAAGAATAATTCAGTTAATCTGTTATGGAAATTTTCTTTACCCCATATTTGTTGGGGAATCTGAAAAGAGGTAAATGATAGAGTGTTCAGAGATAAGGTGTCAAAAGCTCAAATTATTTTTGAGAAAATCAAAAGACATATGGTGGAGAACATCTATATCACTTGTGGAATAATGAATCCCAAAGATCAAGGTGATAACATCATTTTCAAAAATTGGAAAATAAAGGGGAGTGAAATCATACATGCTAATCCTAGAGAAGAGGCGAGATGGGAATGTCCCCCTTAGGGATGGATGAAAATCAATTTTGATGGCGCTTCCAAGGGTAATCCTAGCAATGGAGGGTGTGGTGTGGTGTTAAGAGATGAAGGGGGAATATGCAAATCTATCAAATGTATTCCTATAGGTCACCAAACCAATCATGTTGTTGAGGCCATTGCTACTTATTGTGGGTTGGTTCTTGCTAAAGATTCAAATTGCACTAAAGTTTGGGTTGAAGGCGATTCTTTAAACATTATTAACTGCTTGAATAATGTTTTCCCTCCCTCTTGGTCTATACACAATACCATCAAAATTGCAAAGGATATAAGTAAAACCTTTGAAATATGTATTTTCACACATGCAAATAGGGAAGCCAACAAGTGTGCTGACTGGGCTGCCAACCCGGCTTGTTGCTCTAACAAAATCATTGCCCTTTATGGTGAGAGTAATCTCAAGTGTGAGGCAAAATATTTGATTGAACTAGACCATATCCAGATGAAGCAATGTGTCTTAGCTAATCACAATCTCTAATGCCTTTTCCTCATGTTTCTATGATTGATCACAATGGCTGCGAGGCTTGTTTTATTTGTCATATCATATTTACTTGGCATGGATCCTGGGTGGCTCTTCATAACAACAATAAAAGTGTTAGGTTTTTTCACAGAGATCACAGAGAAAATAACAGAGCTATGATAAGGAAGAATTGGGAATTTAAGGATAAAATGGGGGGTAATAAAAAGAGATTTGGACCGGATTCTTGCTCGGATTGGAAGAAAAACAATGAAGTCTGGGAGATTCTTCAAGAAGGAGGTTTGAATGTTTTTATGGAAAGGCTTTGTGGCAAAGATCCTACTGTCAGTAAGCATTTCATAAAAAACTGGAAGAATGATAAGGTTCTTGTTGGCACCCAGATGATGCAAGTGGATGAGGATTTCATTGATGAAGCTACGGGCATGGTGAAAGAAGGTATGAAATTTTACAGAGACCGAAGTGTGTCTGACAAGGTTGTGGATAGATTTCCTATCATGGATGGTGAAAAAAGGAAATTGGTGAAGGCGGATAATCCCTACTATTCCCCTGAGTGTATTTGCAGGCTGTGGAGGTTTGTGTTGTTCGCCACCATTAGCTACATTACTTTGGATGGGAGATTCAGAAGGGCTTATGGGCATCACTTTGTGTAGCTCAACCACTTTCACCATGGTGACAAGGTTAGTTTGCCTTACTATCTTTCCTGCTCCATAGATCATACTATTTGTGAAATGCAAAAAGATTCTCAAAGAGATCATGCCCTCCACTAGGGTTTAATGGTTTTAGTTTATAAGATGTTGAAGGGGAAAATTATTGAGAAATCCATTAGTAAAGGCAAACAAATTAGGGATGATGATACTGAAAGTGAGAATAGTGGGTTCAATCTGTATTCTGAAACTGAGGGTGAGTTTGAGGATTTTAGCAACAAAGGGAAGACTAAGGGAAAGAGCAAGGGGACTGCTATGGATTTTGATCTTTCAGACTCTAAGGATGAGTCTTTTGATGATAAAATCATAAAAATCAAGAAGAGAAAGGGAGTGGGTAAGCAAACCCAAAGGATGAAGAAGACTAGTAAGGGGACAAAGAAGGTTAAAAGGAAGATTATCATTTCTTCTGATGAGGATTCTGAGGTTGAAAAAATGGATAATAATAAGGGTAAGGAGGAAGATGACATGCTGGATGGTGACCATGGGGAGAACTTGAACGCACAAAGAATACAAAATGAGGGCCAAGAGAACAACATGGGCAATCAAAATGTTTGTCATGGTGCTATTGGTAATGACAACATTAAGGGTTTCTGCGAGGTCATTAGTAAAATGGAAAAATAAATTGGTGATTTGAAGACTGATCTCAATATGATAAAAAATGCAACTATGGGTGAGAAGCCTCTCTCTGAGAATGTTAAAGAATTAATGGTTTCCATTAACAAGGTTGAAGAAATTGAGGCAATGGTAAGTAAAATTCTGGAAATGAAAAAGAAGGTGAAGGAGCTGGAAGGGATCAGAGATGATAAGGATCTGGAGACTAATCTGAACAATTTGGCCAATAGAGTGGATAAGATGGATCTTACTATGAAGAGGATTGCTGAGCAAAATTTCCAGATCCTTAAGGCCACTGTTGACCATGTGAACATGCTGATAAATAAATTTGAACAGATTAAAGGCAAGGAGGATGAGAAGGATCAGATTGAGAAGAAGGGTCATGAAAAAAGAACAAGGGCCAACACTCAGAAATAGGTTGGTATGAAGGAACAAGATCTGGATGATATGAAAAACTTTGCGGTCAATATGAAGCAGATGGTGGTTCATGAGGAAAAACTCATAAGAAACATCTAGCTGCCCTTGTCCTTGTGCCATCTCGGTGCTGTCTTTGTGTTGTCCTTAGGTTGTCTAATGATGTTCTCTTTGACTTATGATCCCTTTTTATTTTAAATGGGATCTATTCTTTGTTTGGGTGTCCAGGCACTGTTATTTCTTGCCTTTTTAATGCTTTATCTTTCTCCTTCTATGTAACAAGGTTTTGGGTTCCTTTCTAAAACTTGTTTCTAATTAATCAAAACAAAAAAATGATAAGACCAAATTTTGGAATAGAAATCAAAATGTCGTCAATGATGGGATAGTTGATAACAACAATGTAAAACCAAAACAACCAGTTCTCAATTTATCCAATCACTCAGCTGCAGTCCAAAAATCAACTTTCAACAATTTCTTTTGAAGGAAATTTAAAAATATTGGTGAACCGCTTGGGTCAGAAATAAAGACGCTTCTCGCAAACAAGTTGATTACCTTGCCAGAAGCAAGAAAATTTGAACCCAAGGTAAAACCTACTTGGTGGAATGACAACCATTATTGTGATTTCCATCGAAACAAAGGACACCAAACAGATGCTTGTCAATGGTTAAAACATGTCATCCAAGATTTTATTGATAATGGAGTGATAACTGTGGATGGACATACGACAAATGAATCTCACACAACTTTCAAAACTCTTCTTTGTAACTATGAGAAGGGTGAATCATCAGCAGTGCATAATGGTAAAGGTGAAGCAAAGATGAATTATGCTCATGCATATGACAATGTGGTAAATGTGATTGTGGTTAAAGAGAAACAACATCAAGAACCCACTCATGCTATCACAAGAAGCAAATCCAAAGTTTTTTTTCCAGGTCCTACAACTAACATGTCATCCACTTTAAAACAATATAGTCTAGTGGATCAATTACAAAAAAATCCCACACAAATATCCATCTTAGAAATTTTAAGGCTTTCACCTGCACACAAATAAATTCTTGAAAGAGCATTAGTAGATACGACAGTGTCCAAAGATCTTGATATAGATCAATTCCAAACCATGGTGGGACACCTAAAAACCCCTCACTGCTTATCATTCATCGAAGAAGATGACATGTCCTTTCAACATCCCCATAACGCTCCCTTGCACATTGAAGTCCTCATTCACAAGACACACATTAAATGTGTCCTAATAGATGGGGGAGCTGGCTTAAACATTTTCTCATTGAGTTGTGTTCGTGCTCTAGGTTATTCTAAAGATGCAGTTGATCCCTGAAAAAAGATCACAATCAAAGCATACGATGAAGAAGAGAGTTCCTCTAAAGGAATTGTGATATTACCCATCAAAGTGGGACCTTTGTAGAAAGACACATCATGCCAAGTTCTAGACTTGGATCTATCATATAGCATACTCTTGGGAAGACCCTGGATACATGACATACAAGATATTCCATCAACATATCATCAGTGCTTGAAGTTTCTATACAATGGACAGGAAATCACGATCTCAACAAATTCAAATCCATTTCAGTACTATAGTAATCTAAAACCAGCTCAAGAGGTCATTGTTCCTCATAATAGGGAGGCATCATCTTCGAACACACAATCCAAAGAAAAATCATTTGCCTCAATTTTGTCAAGTATGGAAAAACAAATGCAACTAAGAGATCAAGGGAACAAAGAATTATTCACTATCACAATTACCACTTTCTCCTAAATCCTATGGAAAACCATCAAACTCTAAACAACAACCAATTGTGAAACATCTTTTAATATTTGATGGAGCATTTGTTAGTGCTAGGACCTTATCAGAGGAAACATAAGAAAAAGATGTGCTACAGTGGCTATACAAGGATGATGAAGTCCAACAAAATATCAACAATGTCAGAATACCTACAGAAAAGTATGGAAAAGGATTTAACATCTTTCAAAAAATGGGATATAGTGGAACAAGCTCTGTAGGAAAATGAAAAGAAGGTATCTCAGAACCTATTCAATCTCATACTTAGTAGGCTACAGACAAATTGAGATTAGGTTATGGACAAGTTACTCTACCAAAGGACACATCTTCTAGATAACAACAAGATGAATATAAAAACAAACAAGAACAACTTGCAATTGAAAGGGAAGAAACATCTTCCAAGCACCGAGAACAAACAAACATGAAATGGCAAAAGAAGAAAGCTTCTAATCAACAGGAAAAACAAGCTAAAGACACCTCCCAACCAACTTTAACTCCTAATCAACATAAACGAGAAGCTGGTACAAATCAAGGAGATTTGATAGCAAGGTTGACAAAACTCAATATCAACCCAGAGGAAGCTGAATATGAGAGAAGAATAGATATAGAAAGAAAAATAGAAGAAACAAATCAAACACTATATGAACAAATCTGCAGATTGGAAGCTAGAAGTGAGACAAATTCTAATGAATGGGAATGGGATTCCTATCATTCTGAACAATTAGCTGAAGAAACTTTCTTTCAAGATGTAGGTGTCGATGTAGTTCATGCATATACAGGACAAATGTTAGGAACTAGCCCACTTGAATTAGAATTCCATTCAGTTGACTTGGACTTAATCGGGGATGATCAGGAGCTACTTGCAAGAGATCATTCTGACAAGAGTATTGTTCTAGACATTGAAATACATATCAAAAAATTTGACATCTCTATCATGACCCTTGATACCTTCAAAGCATCTCAACCTACGGACCCCTTATCTCTAATTCATCTTGAACTTATTGATTGGGAAAATGAAAGACATACTGCCATTGATACCTTTCCTAATGAGCAAGCCATATCCTTATATCTTAATGCAATCGAACCCGCAACAACTTTCACCAAGAATCTCAACAACACATCTTCCAATCAAGTGGGTGCCAAATCTCCTAGTCGCAAAAGTGCAAATAAAGAAAACAATATTAGGTCTAATGCTGAAAACTATTTATTGGCAACATTAGACTGAGAAAAAGTAAAAAGAAAGGATCCATCTAACGGTGAAACCTCCTCGAGGTGCCGAAAGATGGGAGATTTGACACTTCACCTGAAAACTATCAAGAAAGGTCATCCATTTTGATTGGACCAACAAAGGCAGTTAACATTGGCACAACAAAGCAACCAAAGATTCTGCATCCAACAACTTCTCTATCTGAGCAAGAAATGCAACAATATATGGACTTCTTCAAATGATGACAAATCAATTTCGCCTGGTCATATGCAAACATGCCAGGGTTAGATCAAAATCTTATTATGCATCACTTAAACATCAGTCCAAGAGCCAAACCAGTTAAAAAAAATTAAGGAAGATGCATCCTCATATCACTCTTCTTGTCAAAGCAGAACTCAAGAAATTACTAAATGTCAGATTCATCAGACCAGTAGCATATCCTCAATGGGTATCAAACATCATTTTGGTTTCTAAACCGAATAAAAGTATCCGAGTATGGACATACTTTAGAGATCTAAATAATGCATGTCTAAAGGATGACTTTCCTTTTCCTAATATTGACATCATTGTGGATTTAACTGCTGGACATTCCACGTTTTCTCTAATGGATGGTTTCTCAAGATACAACCAAATTAAAATAGCTCCTGAAGATCAAGAAAAGACAGCTTTCAAATTTCCATGGGGTACTATTTGCTTGAACGTCATGCCATTTGGACTAAAGAACACAGGTGCTACATATCGAAGAGATATGACAATGATATTCCATGACATGATGCATACATTCATGGAAGATTATGTGGATTTCATATTGGAAAAATCATACAACAAAGAAGAACATATAGGAATACTGGAAAAGATGTTTGTCCAGTTAGAACAATACAAGCTATGGCTCAATCCCAAGAAATGTGCCTTTAGTGTCAATTCAGGCAAGCTATTGGGATACATTGTTTCAGCTAGGGGTATCGAAGTAGATCCAAACAAGGTCAAAGCAATCATGCAAATGACATCTCCCAGGAATATCAGTCAACTCAGATCACTCCAAGGAAGACTACAGTCAATCAGAAGATTTGTTGCTCAACTAGTAGATAAATGTCAACAATTTACTCATCTGTTGCACGAGAATGTAAATTTTAAATGGGATAATCAATGTAAAGAAGAATTCACAAAATCAAAGAATATCTCATGCAACCACTAGTCCTAATGTCACCAATTCAAGGAAATCCATTGTTACTATATGTATCAACCACTAAAGTATCATTAAGAGTTCTGCTCACACAACAGGATAATGAAGGAAAAGAATGAGCTATCTACTACACCAGCAGAATATTAGTGGGATACAAACTCAACTATTCACCAACAAAAAAAAGAATTCTTGGTGGTAGTGTTTGCTTCTCAAAAATTGAGACACTATCTACTATCTCACTCCATCAAGCTGATTGCTAAAATCGATCCATTGAAGTATTTTCTCAGCAAGGCGACATTAATAGGAAGATTAGAAAAATGGATCATGATCCTGAGTGAGTTTGATATTGAGTATGTGGACAGAAAAGCTATCAAGGGGCAAGTCATTGCAGACCAACTAGCAGAGGCACCGCTTCAAGATGATCATCCTTTACACATTGAATTTCCAGATGCTGATATCCTAACGGTCACCACAAAAACATGACAATTGTACTTTGATGGTTCATATATACAACATGGATCAAGAGAAAACATTCTATTCATCACGCCACAAGGTCATGCAATTCTAAAGGCGTACAAATTAAGCTTTCCATGCACCAATAATACAACAAAATATGAAGCTTTGGTCACAGGAATAAAGATGGCCATAGAATGGAACATTACACAACTTCAAGTCTTTGGAGACTCTCAACTCGTCATCAATCAAATCAATAATGATTATCAAACAAAGGATGAAAAGCTAATGCCTTATACAAAGATGGTTGATGATGTCAAGAAATACTTTGTCGAAATAACTTTTGAGCAGATTCTGAGGAATGACAACAAAGTAGTAGATGCCATGGCAACACTTGCTTCTCTACTTCAGATAGAGGAAAATCAAGTGTTATGAATTCTTGGTGGAAGAGTTGTTTTACCCTGCTCATAATTGTCTTGATTCCCAAACTATCTGTCACCTTGTTGGGTATGATTCCTCCCGCTATGGCCAAATTTATACATACCTAAAAGATAATATCCTCCCTCATGACTTGTCAAAGAACCAAAAGAGAAACTTCATCCGCAAGTCCTCCCATTATACTCTTGTTGCGGATACCCTTTTTAAACGAGGTTTGGATGATACTCTTTTAAGATGTCTCGAGCACGAGGAATATGAGAAGGCCTTAAATGAAGTCCATAATGACATTTGTGGCACTCATTCAAGTGGTCTTACCCTTTTGAAAAAACTCATATGCTTGGGCTATTATTGGCCAACTATGGAACGAGATTCTTTTTAGATAGCTAGAACATGCAAACAATGTTGGATTCATAGAAATTTAATTCATACACCAGCACACGAGCTTCATGCTTTGGCAACTTCTTGGTCATTCTGCCAATGGGGTCTTGATCTAGTAGGAAAGATAAATCCTCCTTGATCCAATGGTGAAAAATTCATCCTTGTAGCTACAAAATATTTTACAAAATAGATTGAGGCAGTACCTCTCACAAATATCACAGGAAAACAAATTGCTACATTTATCTTGAACTACATCATATGTCGCTATGACATACCCTGACCATTATCACTGATAATGGGCAACCGTTCAAGAACTAGGATGTATAAGAGCTTTATGAGAAATTTCAGATCCAACATATATTCTCCACACCCTACTATCCACAAGGGAATGGACAAGCAAAAGCATCAAACAAAACAATTTTAAAAATCCTCAAAAAAAAGTGAATGATGCTGGCAGAGATTGGCATATTCAATTGAACCCTACTCTATGGGCCTACCATACTAGTATCTACACACCAACATGTGCCACACCTTTCTCTCTTATCTATGGATCAGAAGCAATACTGCCAATAGAAGTAGAGATACCTTCTCTACGAGTATCATTAAAAGACCTTATCCCAGATGAAGAACAACAAGTATCTAGATTGCAAGAGTTAGAATTGATTCATGATCGAAGACAAAATGCCTTTGATCATTTAAAGATGTATCAAAAAAGAATGTGCCAAAGTTATAATCACAAGGCCAAACCAGGAGCCTTTCAAGTTGGAGAACTAGTACTAAAGGAAAATCCACGAAACCAGTCAGATCGAGAAAAGAAAGGGAAGTTTGAACCAAACTGGTTAGGTTTGTTTGTGGTCGCAATAGTATTTGGGTTAGGAGCATATCGACTATCAATGGAGGATAGGGATCAGCTCGAGGAACCCATCAATAGCATGCATCTGAAGAAGTTTTATGTTTGAAAAAGAAGGAAAATTCAAAAATAGTGGAAAAGAAGGAAAATCCAAAAACAATGGAAAAACAGAAAAATAAAAAACAATGAAAAAAGAAGAAAATCCAAAAAAAATGAAAAAGCAAAAAATACAAAAACAATGAAAACAATGAAAAATAAACAAAAAAAAATCAAATATAAGAAAAAGTGCAATAATAATAGACGATGAAAACCTGGCAATAGGTGCTATCTGTTAGCTAGCTCTTCCATCTATTGGTTCATGCATCCTTCCGCTTGCATGCATTTCCATCAGTGTTGTTCATATCCATAATAAAACCTTTGTATAGATGCAGGCATCATGGGTGATTTCTCACCATGGTTTGGATCATTGCATATATCATAATAAAGTTTGTTTCTAGACTGGGGACAAAATCTTGAACCTAGCTGGGCGCAAAAATTTTCATCGTTTTGAACTTAATCCAACAAGTAGACCAACAGTTAGGCAACTCTTCTCAAGTGAAAACTGAGACACATCTAACGTTGAACACATGATCAAATTGTCAACCATCAACTATCAACTATTAGTCTACACATGACAAAGATATATCAATGGATGATATCTTTTGACTAATGATTTTAACACTTTGACAATAATGGCTCAACTATTTTATCTTGATTTTCGCTATCATGATTTCTGAGTGACTCAAGGATGTCTTTGACTAGAGGAACAAGGCAGGAACATGACATTTTCTTGTCTATTATCTGTAAATTAATCATTAATATGTGCAAAGTTATCTCAGGACATGATCATTGGTGTATCATCGAAGACATTTCAGTTTTGCATATAGAATTGGTTAATACTGCCTGTTTTACACAATCAACAGGTCATCTTGGTTCAATTATACCACAATGCTTGTGCTAACTTGCAATATCAAAACCTAGGAAAGTAGTGCTCAGGTCATCATGGTTCAAGTATACCATGTTTGCACTTACTTCCTACATTTTAAAGTCTCAATGATGAAACAAAACAATGACCACATGACCGGTCCGATCACCGCATTGCATTTCATTTTGCATTTGCATTTTTAAAGTAGATTTGCATTTCATTTTGCATGGGATCACAATACTCATTTTTTCCAAGGCCAAAGGCTTCAACATGGTGTTATCTCTCTTATTACATGATTGAGTATATTGGACATTAACAAAAGCAATCAATTCATTCATCCTACATGATAAGTTAGTTCATCTCATGTAACCATTGCATACTAAGACATAATTCATATAAAACATCCAATCATTCATTCATTTAGTTAGATCATTGCATTACAATCCATCTCATCTCAATCATATAAAGTAGCATCATTGCATTGCATCCATCTCATATTAACATGCATAAAAAAATCATAAAAACATCATGAAAATTAAAAACATTGCACTACACCTACATCACATAGTGCTTATAAGCATCACCATACATATTCACATTTGCATAACATCATGTAAATACTGCATCATCATGTAAGAAGCATACATCCATCATCTAGAATCCATAGCATATAGAAAATAAAGCATACATCATGAAAGTAACTACACAACATAATCATATAACAAATATAATGCATCTATAATCTCATAGGTCATGTAGAGCGAATATGATCAATTGCATATTATATCATATCATCAAAAAGATCAATATTCAAGGTACAATGATATCATAAAAATATATGAGATACATCACAAATCTACATCGCGGGAATCATCAATATCTCATCATAAAATGTGTGTACATGAAGGGATCAATGTCTCATATCAGTGTGACCACTAGGACATGAACCATAACTCTGTCTTGATGCGGCAGGTCTGGTAACACCAGCCGATACCCCTGTACCTGGGTCCCCACCTAGGGGATCTCTCTAAAGTGGCCCTATTACTCCTTGTCTCTCAAACTGCCTCTGTCTCGACCTCCTGTTCAGCTGTGAAATTCCTAGAGCCCTCTAATCAACATGCACAATAATATAGTATAAGGTCTTGTAATACTCAGCCTCCCAGACCACTTGACACATCATCTTCAAGGTAGCCTTCCCTGAACTAGACTCTCCTGACATCTGTACCTGTGTCTTGGCCTGCCGACACCTATCCCTAGCTGCATCTCTCTCGGCCATGAGAGAGGCCATCCAAGCCTCTACCTAGACAATTTGGGCCTATGCTTGTGTCTGTACCTGGGACATCCATGCCTGTACCTGTGCTTGTAACTATGTCATCTGGACCTCTAGTTGGGCTATCTGAGAGTCCCTCTTTGCTAGTTGCCTCTCTAGCCGCTAAAACCTGACCCTACAAGTCAATAATCTGAGCCTACTATTGATGAGATGACATCCTAATGAAGATCTGTCGAGGTTCCTTGACCTATGGCTGCTCAACTTGTGATACTCCGATAGGTTCCTGCTCAACTTGGGGAACCTCCTGCTCTGGGACCTAATGCCCCTGATCCAATGGACCTGATCTCCTCCATCTAACCACCTAGGTCATCCAATCCATATATACATCTCTAGCATATTTAGAACTGTTGGCTCTCGGTGTGCCTGCCACTGCCACTGTCATTGCTCGACCATCTCCCCCATAATCATCTCCCTCATCATCATTTCCTCCATTGTTATCCCCAACACCATGATCCCCTGCATCTCCTCTATATCCCCCATAATCATCCCCTCCATCTCCACCATCATCTCCACCCCCACCTCCTCTCCCCCCACCATCCCTTGGCTACCTAGGAGCTCTCTGTCATAACCTCTCATCGTCCTCATCCAGAACTAGCTCTGGCTCATTAGGACATGTCAACCTAGGAAACCTGTGTGTAGTGAAGTTTATGGCATACTCAAATTTCATCCTGCTATCTATCATACCTTGTAGATAATCCCAATCCAGTGGCCCCAATGATAGATACTCGACACATGCCTGGTCATATGAAATAGAGGGCCCCCAAGTAGCCACATTTAGTCTTCTGTGAGCATAATGAGCTGTACCCCATGGTATCCCCTATATCCTGCCATATTGTCTCAATATCCTCATAAGAAGGAATCACTCAATAACATAGGGTATAGACCCAATTAGGTATCAAGTCAAGAATACATACAAAATCTCCACTGAATCCCCAGGCTAGATCTCACAATCTTTGTATGGTCTCCATATCATAGTATCCGGATCATCTAGTGTCTATCGCTAGTACTCCAATTTTCCCAAATTTCATTGGATAATGGTGCCTGGATACCCATCAGCATAGGGCCTTCCTATAGGTCTATCTCTATTATCCAATGGTCGTGTGATAAGTAGGTGCTCCCAGGCCCATATCTGGAGAACTGTCACCCCTGCCGATAATTTGGCCGATCCCTAGTACACTACTCAGTGCAAGTCATAATACAAGTGAGGCATCATGCATGACCCCCACGCAAATCAAGTCCCTTGTGTCACCAAATTCTCAAGAAGGTGACCCATCCAACAGATAATCCCTTTGACCTATGATCAGGACAAAGGAACCCCCAATGAATCTGACAAGAACAGTGGGTAATGTGGCATAACCTATCTCTAGCATCTCCTGCCACACAATGTCATATCCACAAATCTCATCATCATCAAACACTCTGCAAAGTGCATCTGTCTCACCCTGCTCACTAAGATCATAATACACTAGCTCGCCCATCACAGAGATGCACAGTATCCAGTTTACATCCTCAGGTGTCATTGTCATCTTGCTGGTCGGTAAGTGAAAAGTATTGTGCTCACTATGTCAACACTTTGCTAAGGCTATCAATAATCACCTGTTAATCAAAGGTCGGGGCATGTCAAGAAGGGAAGATAAACCACACCTATCAATGTGGTCTTGCTCCGCCTAGCTAAGGTGGGGTATCAACATCCATGTCTTTGGGAAGCGCTCCCAAGACTGGAGGACACTAACGTGCTCCTGCAATCAAATCATCTCATCATATTAGTATCTTGATTTATCTATCTATCAAATCAATCTATCTATCAGTCTATCTTGCTCACTTGAGATTTCTATGAAATCTCGTTGAACCCCTATCAATGATGCTCATCTATCATGAGGTCATTATCAATCCTATCTCATCTCGTACGTAAATTGAGATAATTAGAACTGATAATCAAATTTCATCAATCAAGAGTATCTAAATTTATCAATTAGATAGCTAATCAAATCTATCTTACCTTATCAAAATAAAAAATCAAATCAAATTGACAGCATTCCAGCATCTTTATCAAAAATTGTGACGTTTGTGGGTCAGAGGAGCAACCATTTTTTTTATCAAATTCAATCATCTGAAAATTAAATCAGATCATCCAAATTCATAAAAAATCCAATCGCAATAAAAAAATCAAATAATCAAGTCATCAAAAGTCAAAATCAAAATCCTCAAGTTAATAATCGAAAAATCAATTCGAATAATCAGTCATCGCAAAAATCAAATTATTTTGTCAAAAAAATCGAAAAATCAAATCAATTCATCAAAAATCGAAAAATCAACTAAATAATAAAAAATTGAAAAATCATGTCAAAAATTGGACAACATCTCGTGAAAATCATGCAAAACAAAACAAAATAAAAAAATCGACAATTCTTTAAAAAATCAAGCAAAAAATTGATAAAGCTGGGTTTTCTTGGAGTATATATTGGTGGACCGTAGGCTGGAGGATGCTCATGTGGCCTATCTCGTTCGAACCTATGCTAGTGGTACAAGATCACCATTCCTTCCTCCAGAGAAAATTTTTCAAACAATTCAAGTGCACAAATGAAGAGTGGTAAAAGGAATTCACCTTTTTAAACTCAAAGTGGGGCATTTTGGTGGGATTTTTATTCCACTTATTTTCGATCATTTAATCAATTAATCAGCATGACAGGGCAATGTTTTCAAATTTCTTATTGGGAAATGAATCCAATCAACTCTGCAAATATCTAAAAATCAGAAAATCATTAAAAAACGAAAAATCGTAAAAATTTGAAAGCTTTCAAAAAAATTAAAAAATCGGGAAAATTTCAATTTTTTTTTTTTAAATTCGATTCATCTCTCGAGGGGGTATCCTTGTATAAAAATCTATCAATCAACGTCTGGGACATCATATCAAGATTTATGATCTCGAAAATCTATCAACCACATCAAATCTGCATCAGATCAAGATCTATCATCTCAAATCGAATCAATATCATATTGAAACCGAATCCGTATCGAAATCGAGACCAAATCTGCGTCCTATCAAGATCAATATCAACAAAATCATCAATCAAGTTTTATTTGAACCAAAGTGTCGTCACACATCGCTTCAAAGAGGGGCAAAATGTATACACCTAAAAATGGTTCGCAGATAGTTAATTAAATACACAATTATTTAATTAACCCCCCTTCCCAATTAATTGAATTCACAAGCAATTTGATTAATTTCTCTATTCATCTACTAGTAAATAAATCTACATGATTGATTTATATAGTTCATTTCATAATCCCTTTTGATTAATTAATCTAACTGCCCCCCGCATTTAAATTTATTCTTATAATCTCATAATTAGTTAAAACAAATCAAATCATGATTTGTTGAGATTAATTATCTTTTCCAAATATTTGAATTTCTAAATTCAAATTGAGCACATGGCTCCTAAATTTTAACCACCTAACCTAACCATCTCCTAACCTAGCCCATTCTATCTAATCCTAGGGTCTAACTAACCCTATCCTCTTGCACATCCTAACCTCTTATGGGTTGGATATTCTCCCCTTGAGACACATGACACTTTTGCCACGTCTCCTCCCCTAGACACTTGCCCTCTCATGAGAAAGGCTCCTTGACACTTGTCACCATAGAGATGACAAGTGTCCCTTCCTCAAACCTCTTCTCCAACTTCCTCAATCTTGGCCCTTGATATCTTCAGATCAAATCTGGATCATTGATTCCTGCCACCTCAGCTTTGGTCTTGGAATTCTTATAAATACCCCTCATTTTGGAGCAATAAGGATCCCTTGCATTCCTAGTTTTTGCATCATTACTATAGGCATTTTCATTTCAATAATTTAGCATTAATTATTAATTAGATTAATCATGGCTCATTTTCATATTAATCTAGTTTCATTTTATCAATCATGTAGCTTGAATAGATCATTCTAGCTAAATCATTCATCAATCATCATGCATTTCATACAATTTATACAATCAATCATGAAGTAGCTACTCAACTTTTGAGTTGCCACTTTGGAGGTCATTGCTCCACTAAGAGCCAACAATTCTTCATCCTTCAATGTCCTCAAGAATAGAGGAAGATGGGACATTTGAAAGGAGGCTATGGGTTTACATCTTTAATTTAGATCTTGTATTTTCTTCCTACTTATGTTTTATTGTCTCATCTATGTGTATGCTTGTTTCAATTTACCATATTTTTAGCATCACAGTATGCGTGATATTTCACTTATATATCTTTTCTCTTTTTTCTTTGAGATGGATATTGACATAACACTTTTTTCTCTTATTTTCTTACCTTGACTTGTAAGTAATGAAACCTACTTGGGTATGACAATTACAACAGCGCTGAAGCTGAATATTGGATTTTTCACTAGCCACATGACCAACTAGGTATCTATAATGACTTAGAGCTATTGATTAATATGTGAGATATAGAAATTTATAGATTTTGGGTAACAAGACTTGATAGTGAAAATATGACCAAGGATAAAGCTTAATCACAAGGTGATGTTGAAGATGAATGACTAAAGGCCTCCTAAAGACTTCATGAACAAGTATCTAGGAAATGAGACAACCTTGTTCCTTTCAGTGCAGACAGGTGAATGACTCATACACTCATCATGTTTTTATTGATGCAACTATATGAGAAAGCAATAATGATATATATCTATATGTTGTGCAATGGTGACATGTAAGCAACTATGATGCATTGTGAAATGGATATATGCAATGCAATGTAGTAAAGAAATATGCAAATGCAGTACTGAAAAATTGAAATGATCCCAGCCTTAGATGTAATATCTTTTTAGGTGCATTTTTTTATTGAGTTGGTATGAACTTTGTTAAGATAATTCATTGGTCTTTGTTTGAAGAGTTGGATGAACCTATCTTGTTCAATAGGATATTTAGTTGGGAGTATTTCATGTACAATTTCTGCTATAGCCTCCTCATTTTCAAACCAATTTAGTTGTGGTAGACCTTTGTGCCCCCAGTCTTCCAAGTGTGGGTGTATGAGACAAATAGATTTTGGTTTTGAAGTTGTGACATGAGCGGGTGTTATGCCTATTTTTATTGATGCACTTGAAGAGTATGATGAAGCCAACCAAGTGTTGATCTCATTAGTTGGTGTTATGCTTATTTCTGTCACTATATTGGCATTTGATGATGGTGTGCATACAATTGTTGACAAGTTGTCTTGTGTAGTATGATCTGGATTGGTGATTCCATTGGTAAGGGGTTTATGAAAAACTTGTATAGAGACATTGAGATCATGAGGGAATCTTGTGAGGAAAATGGTAGATTCATTTGAGAGGTAATCTTGTGAGAGAAATGGAGGATTATGACATGGAATTGAAGGGATGGAGGGACCTTGATCAGGATCTAAAGAAATAATGGGATCTTGTTTAGGACATTAAGGTGAAGGGATACTTCGATCTTGACTTGGAAAGAGATTATTAGGAAGGATGGAAGGGATGTCCTGATCTTGCTTAGGAGGTGGATGTTTGATGGAACTTGAAAGAACATCTTTCTCTTGAGAAACAAAGGTGTTATTATGAGTGGAATAGAAAATAATGAGGGGATTATCATAAGATTCTTGATAGGTGGAGTCTTCATCAAAAATTGGGTAGGATGAAAAGGTTTGTTCTTGATCTTGATTTATTTCATGACTAATTTCTTCTGATTTTGGATTGTCCTCTTGACATGGGGGAGTTTGCATGGGAGATTTTGGAAGGTTTCAACCTTTTGACTTGATGAGGAAGGATTTTGAATGAGATCTTCTGAATCATGACTTGAATTAGATTGGATTTGTGCTATGGATACCCCTTGGGAGATTGTATTATTGGGTAGAGATAGTGTGGATTGGTCTTGTGTGACTTCAGGGGATGATGAAATGGTGGATATATACAGTTGATTTGGATTTTGGTTGAAAGGGATTTGATTTTGGTTGAAAGAGGTTTGATTTGGGTTGAAAGAGGTTTGATTTTGGTTGACAAAGGTTTGGTTTGGGTTGAAAGAGTTTTGGTTTTGGTTGAAAGGAGTTTGAATGCTGGGTTGATGTGATTGGTATGTTTGATATGTTGGGTTGAAAGAAGGTTGAATGTTGGGTTGATGTGATTGGTATGTTTGATATATTGGGTTGAAAGAAGGTTGACATGACTCTAATGTTGGTTGAACTGAGGTAGGAGCGATTTTATTGAAGAATGAAGGTTGGCATGTTTGAATGGTCTCACAAGGAGAAGAAGGTTGGTCTGATAATGATTCCCTCATGGTTATCACTTCTCTCATGATTTTTTCTAACTAGTCCCTATGGTTGTTAGGACTAGTCATGTCTATCATTTGTTGTTGCAAAGTCTTGATTTGTTGAGCTAAGGTTTATATGGATGGTGATGGAATAGGAATAGAAGGGATGAATTGTTCACCTTCCCTATGAAATGCATAATGCCAGTCCATGATGTTTGCTTAATTGGTTTGGAACTAGGATCACAATATGTAAGATGTTTTCTCCATTTCTTGAATGTTTGATTTTGATTGTGATGGTGATGTTGATGTTGCCACTTGATCTTGTTGTATGTGTTTGGATCTTTTTGAAAATATTGCAAAGACATAATAGCAAAGCAATGAAAAACAACTTGGCATGATCAAAGAGAGCACTATTTACAGGAATTTTTCAAATCCTCATGAATGTTCAGATCTTTTTCAAGACCCCATTTTGTTTTTGATAGTATTTTGGTAATTCGATAGCACATGAAGTAGACTCTGCTAAGGTCAAAAGGTCACAAGTATTATCACAACCCATAACTTGATACTCCGTTAGCTCAAATAGCCTTGTCACACCCTAAGGTGCACCCATTTTTTTGCCTTTGTTCGAAAATTGAACCAAAGAAGATTGCTCCTCAATTGGCTCGTTATCTTGGGAGATGTATGGTGAGTGTCTTGGGGGCAGATTCTTCCCCACCCTAGCAGTGATAATAAAAGTGTCTGGTTATTGACTTAGTCGGGCTTCTAATTTCTAAGGTGCTTAGAAAGGGTTCCGTTCGAGTGGTCATAATCAACAGTGTTTTACATTCCGTTAAGGGAGGTCTCCCAGTCTATAGAGTTTACACTCTACAAATTTTAACATATCGTATAGGCACTGAGGGATGCATAACGTCGTTGTGACAACATATAACACTCATCACATATGTTTTTCATCATATACACATTTATTTAGAGTGGCTTGGATTACTTGGCTTTAGCCATTGCCACTTAGGTTGTTCCCTCTCACTTGGCCTTATGGGCTACTTGGGAGGTAGACTTTCTAAAGGTGTTATCCTAATACAAAAAATGAAATAAAGCGTGAAAAAGGTGGGTCTGGCTTTTTGATCACCCAAAAAAGGGGAGAGCATATACCTATCACCTTGAAGATATGAAGAACAATGATTCCTTTTAAACTTTCATTGCAATGTTTTCTAAATTATTGGAGATGTTGCTCCAAAAAGGCATGGGGTTCATTTTAACCGTCATAGCAATGATGAAAGTTGTATTGTTCTTTATTAAAAGCACCAAAAAGAAAGATTTAGCTAAACTAAGCTCATCTATCCTTGCAAGAAACCATGAGAATTGTTAGCACATTGTGGGCTCTCTAGCCTAATTTTCTTCCTTTGGTTACCAAAATCTGCTTAAGTGTTTATCAGTGATCTGTTATAAAACAGAACACAAAAAGACCAGAATTTAAGAAAAATGAAAGAATAGAGGTTTTTTAATTTTTTTTACATGAGGAAATTGCTAAAAATGGAAACTACCAAAAATAGAAACTGCCAAAAATAGAAACTTTTTAGAAATGGAAACTTTTCAGAAACAAAAACCTGCCAAAAATGGAAACCTGCAAAAAATGAAACTTTCTAGAAATGAAAACATACAAAAAATGAAAAACTTTTCAGAAATGGAAACCTGCGAAAAATGGAAACTTTCCAAAAACAAAAACTTGCAAAAAATGGAAACTTTCCAGAAATGGAAACCTGCCAAAAATAGAAACTTTTCAGAAACGGAAACATGTCAAAAAATGGAAAATTTTCATAAAAAGAAACCTACAAAAAATGAAAACTTTTCAGAAATGGAAACCTGCCAAAATGGAAACTTTCCAAAAATGGAAACTTGTCAAAACTGGAAACTTTCTAGAAATGGAAACATGCCAAAAACAAAAACTTTCCAAAAATGGAAACATGCCAAAAATGGAAACATGCCAAAAACAGAAACTTTCCAAAAATGAAAAAACCTACAAAACAAAAAATTTCTAGAAATGGAAATCTGCAAAAAATGAAAACTTTCTAGAAATGGAAACTTGCCAAAAATGGAAACCTGCAGGCATACACAAAATTTCAAATTGTTGTTAGTTCATGTCGGGTTCACCAAATGTACTCAGGGTTAAAATCATCATAATTAATCATATTATAAGAGCGAATCACAAACTGTAATCTAATTAGAATTAATCCTAAATAACAATCGAATAATGCAAAACCAATTGAATAATAAACAAATGAATCTAATTAAGACTCCCTCAATCGATTTGACAAAGCTTCTATTGCTCTTCTCCTTAATTGTTGTAGAATTGACTCTCAGGTATTGCATTGATTTCCTGCATAGATTAGACAACTATTTCGAAGACTGTGGTTCTAGCTTGATTGAGAAAATCATGTTATTTATATAGATTTTCAACACAAAGGAGGTGAGAAATAGAACTCAATTCTTGATTGATAGTAAATTGAGATTGATTGATCAGTGAACTAGTCATGATTGATTTGTTAACTCATTTGATTGATCTATTAACATGATTGATTGGAGAGTCAACTAAATAGATTGGCTAGTGAACTGAATAGATTAGCCAGTTGACTAAGTTGATTGAGAGATGATTGGATTGATTGAGAGACAACTGGTTAGTTAGAAAAAACTGATTTGGAGTGGAAAGGGGTGATTGAAGAGTTAACCGAGTTAACTAATTAATCAACTGATTTGATCACTCAGTTATGATTTCAACATGTAATGTAGGATTTTGAAATTGAATTTGATTTTCATTTTCAATTTGGATTTGAATTTGGACTTTCGAATGCTGAAATACCCATGAAATTAATTGAAATTCAGATTTAGTGAAATGTGAATTTGATGATTTGGAATTAGATGAAATTAATTGAAATTCAAATTTGGGGAAATATGAATTTGAGAGAAATGAAATTAGATGGAATTATTTGAAATTTGAATTTGGGGATTTGGAAGAATAATTTAATTATACTATTCTTAAATTAGAAATGAGCTTAATTAAATAATAAAGATTATTTAACTAAAGAATAAATCACAATTAATTAAATAATTAATATTTTATTAATATTTGAAATAGGGTTAACTGATTAAAATGATTTGAGAATAGAGATAGAATAATTAGAAGTGTTGAAGGGTGATGATTAGAAGAAATAGTTAGTTGAATCAAATAATTAAATAATTACCTAATTAATTGGACAAATAATTAGTATACGATTAAAGAGACATTTTTAGGTTCTACAAAAACCTAAGCATAAGAATGTAAGTAAGTCACATTTAAATCCTGTTCTTGAAATTCATGCATCATCTTCTAAGAGTTCTGAATCAGATAGTTTAGGATTCTTTAATTTCTTGTTTGATACATGTGTTCAAGAAGAGGTGCAATAAAAGAGAAAGGAGGTTACTCAGGTTCAATATTCAGAAAAGAAGAGAGGTTGGAGTAGAAGTAGAAGTTACTAAAGTGACAATGCTATTGGTGTACCTCCTCCTCTTGATCTCACAACAAAATTTCCTTATGGTTATGAGTCAATTCAGGAGCAAGGTAATGTAAACCTAATTGATTTAGGTGATACTTCTCGATCTGAGATAACTTTGCCAGATCCCGAAGAAGTTTTTGGAGATATAGACACATTGAAAAGGGAGCTCCAAGAACAAATAAATTTGAGAAGGAAGAGAGAAAAAGAAAAGGAATATGAAGTCATTAGTGCTGTAATAGAAAGAGACGGTCTAATACGACAATTGGCTACACTCAAAGCATTGACTCAAGAAAACATCAAGCCTAGTGTTGAGGTTCTTGTTCTAAGAGAGGTCTTAGATAAAAGATCTGAACATGTTATAAAAGAAAAGTATAAGAGCCCCAAAAGTTAGCAGATTCTAGTCAGCCAAGTGCTCAGATTCCCAAATCAGATCTGGATAAAGGAAAGCAAAAGGTATCCAGAGTTAATATAGATGATAAAAGATCTTCAACTATCCTAGATCTGAGTCAAGAATTATCCCAAGCTGACATTGAGTTAGAAAATTCTAGGATAGAGAATGAAACTCTTGCAAAAGAGTTGAAGAAAATTGAGATGGAAGCTTAAGTGCATAAATGAAGAGAAAGATTGATTTCCTTAAGTTGTCAACATTAAATAGTGTTTCATTTACTGCTGGTCCATCTAAAACTCAGGCTATTTTTGGTGTGGTTTCTATAGAAATACCAAATGTCAGTACAAATACTCCCTCCCAAAATGTTCAGAATACCCAAAATATTGAAGTTGCAGTCATTGGGCAGGGAAGTCAAGTGGCTACTCGAAACATCAGTCAACGCTAACCTTTTAAAGAGCCTGTTGGTGTTACTGCTGGGGTTAGAACTGGAACAAATACCACTGGGACTGATGCCACAGTAAATGTTGTAGGACAAAATGCTGTTGGGCAGTTTCAAGGAAGACCTATCCATTTAGAAAGGTATAGGCAGTTGCATTTTGATGGGATACTAGGATATCCTAACACAAACCCAAATGAATTAAGGGATAAATTTAGTAAGTTTGCGGGGAATAATGATATTACTGGTGATAAACATCTAAGGGCTTTCATAGGTAAGTTAAATGACTATGAAGTGGAGCATGAGGATGTTGTCATGAAACTTTTTGTGCAATCTCTGATAGAGGATTCTAGGGATTGGTATAGAGGGTTGCCAACTGCAAGAATCAGCTCTTGGGAAGAATTTGAGAAATGTTTCAAAGAGAAGTATGGTGACAAAAATAATGCAAGATTTATGTTAAATGAGTTCAATTACATCAAGAAGTCATTAAATGAGGAATAAGGATTGTAAACTGTTTGGTATAACTGTTTGGTTGAACGGTTTTTGTCTTCTAGTGGCGGTTATTTTTTTTGAACTGGAACAACAACAAGAGCGGTAAAATGCATCAAGAACATCAGAGAAGCAGTTGCAGATTTTGATATTGGTTATAACTTTCCTCGAATGGCATATCTTTGTAACAAACTTCAAGTATCTTTAGTCATTCTGATGACATGTGTCTCTTGGCCTGAAGCTTGTTGCTCCCTTTTTTTCTATAAAAGGGAAATCAAGGCCATTAGAAAGGGTTCCAAAATCTCTGAATAGGGTCTCTTGTGTAGGGTCGGTCTACAGGATTAGGTTCCAATTTTGAGAAGTCATGAGTAAATAGTAGAGAATTGTAATGTCATTTTGTAGAGAAAAATAGAAGATAGTAATTAGTTTCAAATTTTAAATGGGTTCTCCTGTAAATGAAATGTAATCGGTTATTTGATAGAATATAGCATTTGAAGTTAATACAAATATAATTTCAAATCCTTACTCTCCTATGTACTATTTTATTTTCTTTTGGGTAAATGGAATCAAGGGTTTCATTTGCTTGTTGCATTGTTATGATGTATAATTTTTCATTTCATGCTTTAATCCAAGGGGTTAATTAAAATGCTTGAATGAGATTACAAATGGATACAACTTGTACTAGGATTTGATAAGTAGTTCGGGTAAGAAATTGCAAATAAAATGATATTGTAATGCATCATCGTTTAAGGTTTAATCAACCATCAGATAAATTTCTATCAAGTTTTAATGATATTTCAGAAACTTAGAGCCCAATGGAGTAGGCACTGATATATGCTGGCAGGTGTCATTAGGTTATCAATTTCTTGTCCATTTCACTTATGGTTTGTCATAAATCATTAAAATAAAGACATATTTCCAAGTTTTTATGTATGTTTGAGGTGTCCTACTATCTCATGCTCTAGATAAGGCCAAGGATCATTGAAGAATTCACCATTCTTGAGCATTCTATTGTTGAGCCTGTATATGAGATTATCTGCTTTGTTTTAGCATAATTCGTGAGTGTGGCGCAAAGATCACAAATTTTCTGAGGGATCACCCTCCCGGCTCTTGCAGAGCCCAAAGTGCAGAAGGATTTGTAGATCCTTGTCGCAGTTGGTCCAAGTTTGAAAGATATTGATAGTTGGAGTTGACTTCTCTATGAATATTTGAAGAATCAACTTGGTTTCTACCTCTCACAGTGTAAACCCATTTGGGAACCAACATATGTCTCTCTTAATCATCCACATAATGCCCCACTCCATATCAAAGTCTTGGTCTATAAACATCAAGTGAAAAGAGTGCTAATAGATGGAGGAGCCAGTCTAAATATTTGCACTCTAAACCTTATATGTGCATTGGGATCTCAGAAACGACCATTGATCCAAATAAAAAGATAACAATCAAGGCATATGACGATGAGGAAAGACCATCAAAAGGGATTGTGGTATTACCCATTCAAGTAGGGCCAATTCAGAAAGATACTCTATGTCAAGTCTTGGATGTGGAATTATCCTACAACATACTTTTGGGTCAACCTTGGATCCATGAAATGCAAGCGATACCATCCACATATCATCAGTGCCTGAAATTTCAATATGATGAGTGGGAAATTACTATCACAACAGACACTAATCCTTTCCAATATTGCAATAATCCAAAATAAGTTCAGGATTTTCTTGTACCACATAATAGGGAAGCTCCCGCTTCTACATCAGCAAACAATAAGGATCAACTCAAAACCCTATCCATAGATTTTGAGAAAGTATGAAGTTAAAAGACAAAGGCATGGGAGAATACTCTTTTGAATCTCTATGTCTATCAAAGATGCCAATTTCGCCAAAAAATCATGGACAACCATCAACTTCCAAACAACAATCTTCACAACCTATCAAAAAGTTTGATGGCATGTTCATTCAAGCAGAGACCCTAGCAGATGAAACAGAAGACAAAGATGTTTTGAATTGGATCTACCAAGATGAAGAAGACATAAGATCAACAACTATTAACATCACTAGTCCCATAGAATAATATGGAAAAGTATTTAAAATCATGCAACGAATGGGATATCAAGGAACGGGTCTGATTGGAAAGCATCAAGAAGGAATCACAGAACCAATATAACCCCATTCACAACTTACCAAAGATAAATTGGATTGGTGTATGATCAACATCTTCCACCTGAATAAAAATGAGATCATCATCAAAATCCCCGATGGAAAAGAAAGGTCACATATGAAGAGGACTCATGGAAAGAAGCACTACATCAAGTAGCTGCAAGGATTAGCAAAGAACAAAGAGATGAGGAATATGAAAGGAAACAAGAGGAACTTTCTATTCAAAGAGAAGAAGCTTCTTACAAATAGATACATCACATGCAAGAAATGACAAAACTTGATCCAACTAGTACACAATTAGTCACAAAAGGAACAGTTAGAACACACAAGGAAGGTAAATTTAAACCAAAATAAGAAGAACCCGCTACTCCAAGAAGAGAGACTATTTATGAAAAAATTCAAAGAATACAAGCAAGTACAAAACCTAAATCAACACAAGCCACACAACTTGTATCCATTATTAGCGACCTCTTCTCGCCTTACAATATTCTTGTCAGATACAATGGTATAGCCTTGGATAGTGATTCTGAGATAGACTCAAAATAATATGAATGGTATACTTGCTCTGATGTCATTGAGGACATTTAGGTAGATACAATCCACACATATACACCCATACCCTATGATGGACAAAATTCAGGGGCTAGATTAGTTGAAGTTGGTTCACAACATATCAATGTTTCTAGTGAAGACGTTCAGGTTTCAAGCAAAATCAATTTTGAAAAAGGTATCATCATAGACTTTGGCTTAATTGATGCCAATTTTAACAACGTATCCATCATGACTCTCACTATTATGGACCTTAACCCTCCAAATGATCCCTTACCTCTCATACATCTTGAACTCATAGACTGGGAACAACCTGAACAACTTAACATACCTATCTTCCCAGATGACGACATCATTGTCCAATACCTTTGTTCTGTAAACCCAGAAACATGTTCCACCAATGATACTCATAACCGAGTTCTCAATCAGGAGAGTGCCAAGTCTCTTAGTCGCAAAAAAAAAAAAAAATTGATCTAATGGTGAAAACCATTTAATGGCACTATTATATTGCAAAAAGGTAAAACTAAAGGACGTATTTGATGGTGAAAACCTCTTTGAGGTGCTTGAAGATGAGAGACTTGACACTCATTTTGAGCATTATCAGGAGATATCACCCATTTTGATTGATCCAACTCAATCAATTAATATTGGCACTGAAGTAGCAACACGAATCATATAAGTAGACAGATCACTAACAAAACAAGAAAGGCCCAATTTCATCAAATTCTTCAAAGAAAAGAAAATCAATTTTGCTTGGTCTTATGTAGATATGCCAGGGGTAGATCCAAATCTAATCATGCATCACTTGTCTATAGCTCCTGGAGCTAAACGTGTCAAACAAAGACTGAGAAAGATTAACCCACATGTCACCATATTGGTCAAAGCAAAGTTGAAGAAGTTACTAGATGGAGGATTCATCCGACCTATCGACTATGCAGAATGGATCTCTAACATTGTGCTAGTATCTAAACCAGATAAAAGCATCAAGATTTGTACATAATTCCAGGATCTTAACAAGGCTTGTCCGAAGGATGACTTTCTTTTACCCAGCATCGACATAATTGTAGATCTAGCAGCAGGACATATTATGTTATCTCTCATGGATGGTTTCTCCAGCTACAATCAAATCAAAATAGTACCAGAGGACCTAGATAAAATAGCATTTACTTGTCCATGGGGTACTTATTGCTGGAATGTCATGCCTTTTAGGTTGCAAAATACAGGAGCGACTTATCAAAGAGCAATGACCATAATATTTCATGACATGATGCACACATTCATGGAAGATTATGTAGATGACTTATTGGCTAAATCATTCACAAGAGAAGGACATCTAGAAATTCTAGATAAAATATTTCAAAGATTGGAACAATTCAATGTACGACTCAATCCTAAGAATTGTGTCTTTGGTGTGACATCACGCAAACGTTTGGGATACATAGTCTTAGAAAAAGAAATTGAGGTAGATCCCACAAAGGTACAAGCAATCATGGAGATGCCACCTCCTAAAAATATCAGCCAATTAAGATCTTTACAAGGATGTCTACAATCCATAAGAAGATTCATTTCTCATTTAGCCAAAAAATGTCTTTCATTCACTCATCTACTCCATAAGAATGTACCTTTCAGATGGGAAGACAAGTGTGCAGAACCATTTCATAAACTCAAGCAATATCTGATGAATCCACCAATCCTGGTACCACCAATAGCTGCCAAACCACTCATTCTCTATATATCAGCAACATGATTATCACTTGGGGCATTACTAGCACAAGAAGATGCATCAAGCAAAGAAAGGACAATATACTACATCAACAGGACATTGAATGTTTATGAGCTTAACTACACATTCATTGAAAAAGCTTGTTTGGCAGTGGTGTTCACTTCTCAAAAGTTTTCCCACTACATGCTAGCCCATTCAATCAAATTGGTAGCAAAGATTTATCCTTTAAAATATCTACTCAGCAAAGCCGCTCTCACAGGAAGGTTACCTAAATGGGTCATGATTCTAAGTGAATTTGACATTCACTATACATACATAAAGGCTATCAAAGGGAAATCTATAACTGATCAGCTAGAAGAGGCACCCCTAGAAGACAGTCATCCAATCCATGTAGATTTCCAAATATAGATATTCTCACAATATCAACAAAACCATGGATCTTATACTTTGATGGGTCATACACACAACATGGATCAGGTGCCGATGTTCTATTTATTACTCCAAAAGGAAAAAAACCATCCCTAAATCTTACAGATTGATGTTTCCTTGTATAAATAATATTGCTGAGTATGAAGCTCTAGTCACAGGCATCAAGATAGTCGTAGAATGGAAGATCAAAAAATTAAAAGTCTTTGGAGACTCCCAATTGGTCATTAATCAGGTTAATGATGACTATCAAACAAAGGATGACAAGCTGATACCTTATAAAGGCATGGTGGATGATTTCAAGAAGTACTTTGTAGACATCAAATTTGAGCAAATTCCAAGGATGAACAACAAAGCTGTGGACGCCATGGCAACCATTGCCTCCCTCTTACAGATACTAGACAAACAAAATTGTTATGAGTTCCTGGCGGAACATTTGTTTTCTCCTGCCTATGACAATCTTGAATCCTAAGTCATATGCCATCTAGTTGGTTCCAACTCACCTCTCTATGAAAAGATATAGACCTACCTCAAAGACAATATCCTTCCATTAGACCTATCCAAAAACCATAAACAAAAATTTATTTGACAAGCAACCTGTTATACCTTAACTGTTGACATGCTTTACCATCGAGGTCTTGATGGTACTCTTCTTTAGTGTCATGATCGTAACAAATTTGAAACTGCCTTGTAGGAACTTCACAAAGGTATTTGTGGAACACATTCAATTGGTCCTACTTTTGCCAAGAAACTTCAAAGGATGGGTTATTATTGGCCAACCATGGAAAAGGAATCATATTAGTTTGCCAAAAAATCTCCAAAATGCCAAATTCATGGCAATCTTATACATGCACCAGCCCAGGAGCTGCAACCCTTCACAACATCATGGCCTTTCTGTCAATGGGAACTTGACCTAGTAGGAAAGATTCATCCTTTCTCATTAAATGGACATAAGTTTATCATCACAACCACTAAATATTTCATAAAGTGGATGGAGGCCATTCCATTGAATACTGTTACCGGCAAGCAAATATCCTCTTTTATCCTAAATTATCTCATTTGTCGGTATGCCATTCCTAGTTCTATTATCAATGATAATGGAAGACCTTTCAAGAATCAAGATGTACAAGAACTATGCGAATGATTCCATATCTAGCATCATTTCTCCACACCATATTATCCACAAGGGAATGGGCAAGCCGAGGCCTTAAACAAAACAATCCTGAAAATCCTTAAGAAGACAATGAATGATGCTGGTAAAGATTGGCATGTACAACTTAATCCCGAACTTTGGGCATATAGAACAAGTATTCACACACCCATAGGAGATATGCCATATTATTTGGTGTATGGATAAGAGGTTATCCTACCTATTGAAGTAGAAATTCCATCACTCAGGGTATCATGAAAATGCCTCATTCCAGATGTGGAGTATCGAGTAAACAGACTGCAAGAACTGGAACTGCTAGATGAGCGCCGACAACGTGCTTTCGATCATCTCAAAGCATATCAGCAATGCATGTGGAGGAGTTATAATCACAAGGTAAAACTAAGATAATTTAAAATTGGTGACTTGGTACTAAAAGAAAATCCCCGTAATCAACATGATTGGGAAAAGAAGGGCAAGTTTGAACTAAATTGGCTAGGTCCTTTTGTCATCATATCTGCTTACGGATCAAGGGCATATTAGTTATCTACATCAAAAGGGGACCTATTTGATGAACCTATCATCAATGTACATCTAAAAAATTTCTATACCTAAGTTATCCAATGCACGAATAAGGAAAAAATACAAAAAAAAAAAAAAAATCTTAAAAAATACAAAAAAATAAAAAACAAATAAAAAAGTGCAATAAAAACAAGTAGTGAAAACCTAGCAATAGGTGCTATTTGTGATAGATCGACTCTTCCATCTGCATGTACTCATATCATATCTTTTTAAACTAAGCCTATGATCATCAAACTTTGTGAACACATATCCAAATCATGGACACACTTAGCATAGTCACTGTCCTTGATTATCCGAACAATCATCCTCATAAATCTCTTACCATGGCTTGGTGATCACTGTATATATCCACACTGAAAAGTGTCCATAGTTGGGGGAAAAATTATGATCTCAGTAGGGGTATTTCTCTTTTAGTTTTTGTAACATAGGCAACATGTATCACAAATAAGGATCACATCATACCAAGGAGACCAAAGTCAAAACTACCCGTCAGATTGACAATTAGAATCACTATCCAAATACACACGAAACACAATCACGATGGATGATCTATTATGAGTTATGATTTGTTTACATTTAGCATGTATTTTTGACTGTTTGTATCTTGATTTCTGAGTTATTAGATCTCCTAAGCTACTCAAGGATGCATTGAGCTAGAGAAGCAACAAAGGAATCTGATATTTTCTTTGGTTTTCTATTTATGAGGAGATTATTCATATGATGCAAATTTGTCTCAAGACATGATGAGAAACACATCATTTAATACATTTCCCATTTTGTACATAAAAATGGTCAACTCTTGTCTATTTTATGCAAACAACACTCAGGTCATCTTGGTTCAATTATACCTCGATGCTTGTGCCATTTTGCAATATCAAAAATCATGTAAGTTATACTCAGATCATCATGGTTCAATTATAACATTGATGTTTGTATTAACTTCCAACATTTCAAAAGCTCAATGATGACAAAGAGAGCACAACCAAGTGACTAACAGGAATGACAATGACAAAATTAAAATGATCATTGGTGCATTTAGTTGCATTCATACACTTAGTTGCATTCATACACTTAGTTGCATTCATACACTTAGTTGCATTCATTATCATTATCATTATCATCACATCAAGGCATGGGTACATCAATTATTATCATATCAACAATTTTCAGATCACGTATATCACCTTTAAAACATATAGATAACCATCATCATATAAACAAATATTTGCATCCATACATCATCATGTGATTAATACATCTAAAAATAAACATCATAGAATCATTATCACAAGAGCATCATAACATCATCATATCTGTATATAAATATCAATATCATGAGCATCATAACATCATCATATATGTATCTAAATATCAAACCATTCTCATAGCATCATCATATTTGTATATAAAAATCAACCATCATCATGATACATCACATGTGGATCAGAGAAAATCGCTATCATATATCATATAATCTCAAAAACAAGGTCACAATGCACAACTGAGTATCATGTCTATACATACAACACAATGATCCATATCACCAAATAAGCCTATCAAGTGTAGCTATCCCTTGAGGCAGAGGGTCTCGTAGTGGATGTCCCTACTCCTGGATCCCCACCAAATGGATCGCATTGTGCTGGCCCTGTAACACTTCCGATCTCCATCCGAGAATGACTACGTCTAGATCTGATCGATGCCACTACCGTATAGCTAGGAGCTCTCCACTCTTGAGGAACTAGATCCTCATATAAACATCAGTAATAATTGACCTTCTTGGCTGAGTATTGTATCTCCTGGAGTGTGTCCCTAAGAGGGGTGCATGTGGCTGCTCTATCTAACCTGTCAGCGAGGTCCTTTGCACGTCCCTGTCACTCAATGGTTGTATCCCTCTCTGTTTGCATCTGAGCAATATTTCACTGCTGCGCTAACACCTGTGCCTACAACTGCTATATTGAGATCTGTAGGGCCCTAATTTGTGCATCCTATTGATGAGAAGGTACTTGAATTTGGATGGGTACCTACGAAGTAGTCCCCGTTGCACCTGTCCCTATCCAAGAAGCTGGTGGAGGAAGAACGTCAGATCTCCTCCTCTACGTAGGTCATCTACTGCCCTCCGCACTTCCCTCCATACCTCCCACAACATCTAGCACCACACCTTTGCCCACACCGAGCACAAGACCACCACCCCTACCACCTCTCCCCCTCTACCACCATCACCCCCATCATCTCTCCCATCATCTCCCTCATCCTCCCCTCTTTTCCTCTGACCTCCTCACCTCTACGACCAACCCTCCTTATCATCAAAAGCCGGTAGTGGCTCCGCAAGATCAGATAGACGGGCCACCGCATGTGCAACAATGTAAGCTGAAGACTCCTCCGTCATCCCAAATTCCACTACCCTAGCTCCATAATCCCATATCTTCCCAACCAAACTCATATACTCCACCACTGCTGTATCACTATCTATGGTCGACCCCCACTCAAGAACATCCTACTGCCGACGAGCATACAAATAGGCTCCATGTGGAATACCCTATTGTCTCCCATACTGCCTATGGACATGGCTGTGCAAAAATATCTCAATGATGAAGGATGTCCACCCAATCAAATATCAAGACATGTAGACATAGGGCATCTCCAGCCCATCCTCTGCCCATACCTTGCAGTCCATATACAGTCTCCAGATGATCGTATCTATATCATCAAGGAACCTGCACCAGTGCTCTAATTTTCCCAGATTTTGCTAGACAACTATACCTATGTATCCATATGCATAAGGTTGGCTAGCTGGTCTATCCCTATCTACAAGTAGTTGTGTCACCACTATGTTCTCTCAGGCCCACACCTGTAACAGTGTGACCCCTGCTGATAAACTAGTGTATCCCAGATACACCACCTAGTGGAGCTCCCTATATAAGTGGGCCAACATGCAGGACCCCCACGCAAACTTGCGACCTTGTGTAACTATATCCTCCAAAACTAAACCCCATCCTATAGTCCCTTTGAACTACAGTCAAGAGAAAGGAAACCATCGATGAAAACTGCTAATACTACGGGCAGCGGAGCATAACCCAAATCCAAAAACTCCTGCCAGGGGATCTCATAACCACTGATGTGGTCACCTTGTAACACATGCCAGAGAGCCTCTATGCCACCCTCCTTCATCTTCTCATAAGACAACAAATCTCCTACAACAGGAATCCGCAAGATCCGGTAATAATCCTCAGGTGTCACTGTCATCTCCCCTATCGTCAAATGGAAGGTGTTTGTGTCATTGTGCCACCTCTCTGCTAGTGTTGTCAACAAACCCCGGTTAATGGTATACTGAGGCATGTCTAATAGAGATGATAATCTACATCTCTCAATAATATCTTGTTCAGTTTGTATCAAACATGAGATGAGTCCCCATGGCTTCGAGAATCTCTCCCAAGATTGTAAAACATTGAGATATGCCTACAAATCATAACATATCAACCATTAGTTCTCGATTCAATCAATTTTATCAAAATAAATCAACTCAAATTGCAAATCTCGCATCAAAGGCATCATATCATGATCAATTAGAAACATATTAGCAACAAATCTTGCATCAAAAGAATCATCTCATGATCAATCAGTGAAACATATCAGTGACTCATATCCAAGCTATCATATCAATGACATCAAAATCATACCAAAATTCATATCAGGAATTAACTTAACATCATATGAATGAATCATATCAACAAAATCAACAACATATCAGTACATCATCTTCATATAGAAAAACATCATATCGACGAAATAAATCAAGACGCCATATCGGAGAATTTCATATCAGAACAACATATCTAGAAACTTGATCAGACATCATCATATCAACATAACAACATCATATCAATGAAACAAAATCAACATCATATCAGTGATTCCTATCATAGCAACATATCTGTAATCCACATCAGTGAAGCATATCCGTCAAACATATCAATAAAACAAACAGTGCCCCATATCAGTGACTCATAATGTGATTCCTATCAAAACAACAACCCATATTGTGATCCATATCATGACCCATATCAGTGCACCATATTAGTGCACCATATCAGAGCAACACATCAGAAAAATTGACCCAATGAACCATATAAGATAAAACTAACTCCATCAGACCCATATCAACATTTAAACAAGCTACAAATCCATCACAACCTATCACAATCGAGCCTCATCTTGAAAAACAAAATTTTCCAACTTTTTCAACTCACGCACTAAATCATATCTTCAATGCGCTATACTACCCTATATGCGTTAATCTTCCAAGTGAATGTGCTAAATTACATGGTAAATGCGCTAAAACTCCTCAATACGATAAAATAAACGTTAGACATGCTAGACCATTTTCTCTATGCGCTAAGATTACCTATGCGCTAACATGTCTGGTCAATGCGTTGTTATGTGCTTCGTATGTGCTAATTCTGGACTATGTGCTAAACTATTCAACCTACGCACTAAAACCTAAGCCTAGGGTTTCTATTCGCTAATGTTCAATTCACTTGCACTAATTGCCTACTCTTACGTGCTAAACCATGAAAAACCAACCCAAAAACTTGAAAAACATGACAAAAATCACAAAAATCAAACAAAAAAGACAGGGATTCGAGTCACTTACTAGTGGGCCATACGCGGCGGGTCTCTGATATCACCTAATGCGCTCAAAATGGTGAGAATGGTACAGAATCAACATTGTGGTTAGAGCTCCAAAATCCAAATCACAAGAAGACAAGTGTAAAATGACTTTTTACCTTTTAAAAGGGTAAAAACTAGGGTTAATAAGTGGGGCATGTATTTTTCCACTTAGTTTTCAATTATTAACCTTATCAACATTTTTTTTTTCGGGAGATGAATCAACTCATGCGTATCCAACATTCCAACATTGTCAACATTCTCATAAAATCAACTCAAACGATCAAAAATTTGAAAATTTTGCAAATCTTTCATACATACCCTTGATTCATCTCCCAAGGGGGCATCATCAATATCATTTATCAAATCCGCATCTGGGGCATCATATCTAACATTTTGACAAGCGACATCATATCGATAAAAAATTGGCAGCATATCAAGCGATTTTCTTTGAATCAATGTGCACACACGTCACTTCAAAGAGGGGCAAAATGTAGATGTATAAATCTGACCACCTTCTTAAATAAATATTTAATATTTAATTAAAACCCCACCCCCCTATTAATTAAATCTTATTTATTTAATTTCTTCATTTTCATCTATTTAATTAAATGAATTATTCAATTTATTTAAATAAATTCATCTAACCCCCCCCCCTTTCTAGCCTTTAAAATTAAATAAATCACTTTATTTAATTAAATCTCCTTTCTCCAATTTAATTAAATTGATCCTTGCATATAAATAAAATAAAATTTATTTATATCCCCCTCAATTTGTATTTTCCTACAAATACAAGTTGCATCTATTTTAGTTGAAATAAAACATTTTATTTTAATTAAAATTATATTTCTCCCACTTGCATTCTCCTAACAAATTCACTTGCATGATTAATCTTCTTCTAGAGCCTTCTAGATTCTTCTAAATCATCGTAAATTACCCTAATTCATCTCTTAAACATTTGCACATTCCTTAAGAGAAGTCACTTCTCAAAAATCCCCCAAAGTCTTCAAAATGCATTAAAGGTTTTATGCCTTCAACAAGTTAACCCTCAAAGTCTCCCAAACCATTAATGGTTAACTCAACCTTACCTCCTGGTTAGAGACTTTCTCTCTAACTCAACCCTCATTTAACCCAAGGGTCTCATCAAGAACTCATGTCTTTGACCCTAGTTATCCTATTAACCCTTGCACAAGAGTTTACCCTTTGGGTAAAAGCTTTATCCACTAGTTAACCCTAACCTAACCCTAACCACACCCCCCTAGGGTGACCCTCATGTCTTCTCAGGCATTTAATGCCTCTTAGATCCCCTCTCAAGCCACCTCTTGTTGACAATTATTACTATTTCATTGGTGAAAATTGTAAACATGGATTGAATAGATTTCAATCCTAGCCCTTTTTAAGATTTCTCAATCTTAACCATCCCTTTCCCTATTTCCTCTATAAATAGAGCTCACTTTCTTCTGTATACACCTAAAAATGGTCTGAAGATACCCCCTTCCTAATTTAATTCAATTCATTAGGCAATTTGATTAAATTCTCCCTTTCATCTACTTATTAATAAATCTAAGGATTTATTTAATAGGTTCATTTCAATAGTCCCTTTTGCTTAATTAATCCTCCCTCCATTTAGATTCATTTCTTCTAATCTGCTAATTAATTAAAACAAATCAATTTATAAGTTGTTTAAAATTAATTAGTCTTTTCCTATTATTTAAATTTTTAAATTCAAATTGCCCACATGCCTCCTAACTTCTAACCACCTAACCTTGGGTTTTTCCTAACCCTATCCTATCTTGTACATCCTAACCTCCTTATCCTAACCTCTTATGGTGTGGATATTCTTCCCTTGAGACACATGGCACTTTGGCCACATGTCTCCTCCCTTGGAAACTTTCCCTCTCATGAGCAAGGCGTCTTGACACTTGTCACCATAGAGATGAAAAGTGTCCCTTCCTCCAACCTCCTCCAATTTCACCCTTGATATCTTTAGACTCAATCTTGACCGTTGATTCCTACCACCTCACCCCTGGCCTTGGAAATCTATAAATATCCCCCATTTTGTAGCACAAAGGATCCCAGCTCATTATCAATTTAGGCATTGTTACTATAGGCATATCATTTGAGCATTGTTGTTATAAGCAATTGCATCTTAGATTTAGCTTAATTTGATCACTTTCTAGCATAATTGTTGAATCATGTAGCTTAATCAATCTCTTTTCTAGCTTAATTGCATCATCATCATAGCTTAATCATGCATATATTTAGCTTAATTAGTCTCTTGGATCAATCTAGCTTAATCAATCTCATTTTTGCATATCATTATCATTTTAAATCCTCCATCTAGGTGTAGTCAAGTCACTGGGATTGCTTATCCAGTTCTTAGAGCAAATCCATACTCACATCTCTTAGGAGGTGATAAGTCACTTTGTCATGGTTCATCTTTCATTTGCTTCTTATTTTCTAACCATTCTTGTAATGATCTATTGAGTCTTTGTGTTGCAGCTGCAGGTATCACACTTCATAGGCACGACATTTTGTCATCCACCGCGGGGTCAAAAATCTCATTTTTGGCCTCTTAACATCATCAAATTTTCAATCTAGCAGGTTTCTGGTCGGGCCTGATTCAGAATTTTGTACAAGTTCCCTTTTTGTCTCGTACGAGTTCCTTTATGCCCTTGTACGAGCAGGTGAGAATTGTCATACGATCAGGTGAGAATTGTCGTACGAAATTCTGCTTCTTTGTTTTCAAAACAGATTGCATTTTAGGGTTTTCATGCTTCAATTTGATTATTACTAATGCTAACCCTAGTCTGTTTGTGAGTTTTTTGGTAGCCTAACTAGTTTTTGCAAGACAATTGTCAAAGATTACGCTTATCAAAGCTTCATTTCATCCAAACACCATGACTACTAACATATCTATTTTGCAGGTTGCCTAAGAGGACTCAACCAAACTTTATGTCTTCTTTAAATTTTCTAGGCACACTTATTTTGGCTAATGGAAATGAACAAACATGTCTTATGTGTTTTGATGATAGGAGAGTATGCTCTCACCTTTCTTAGGTGATCAGAAAGCCAGACTCATCCTTTTCTTTCAATAGTGCATATCTTTAGCGGGCCTACCCTCCCGAGGAGCCTATAACACCAAAGCCATTAAGGCCGGTGAGAGGGGAACGACCTAAGTGGGAATGAAAATTGCCAAGTACTCCAACCTACTATAAAATAAATGTGATTTGATGAAAATCAATTCAATGACAGTGCTCGGGAATAGCTCTCCTTTGTACCTTCGGGTATATCAAACCTTGGTTTTCAAGGCTAGGAGACCTCTTAATTGAGTTTATACCTCGACGCGTTGAACAGATCCCTTACTAGTTTTGATTAAAATTAGAACCTACCTAATTCACCTCCAAAAGGGGGATAATCTTTATGCAAGAGAGATAGTAACTCTCCCAAGACACTTGCCATATCGTGCCCCCATTAGCATTTGGAGTCGGATAATACGACGTTGAGAATCCATTACGTGAGACTCAACGACCGTATTCTGATTAGCTATTGGGTGTGTACCTAAGTTTGCAAGCAAAGGTTTTCTCTCTCATCCAACTTCCTTAGGTAGCGTGATGTGCTTGAGGTCACTTATCATATCACGTGTTTGTTGTTTCTTCGTCCCTAAAACAAAAAATCAGACATCTAAAAAATTGGAAAACAAAAGCAAAACATCAAACTTCATTGATCAAAAATCTGTCCAAACAAAGTTTTTGTCTCTGTTATGTCCTCTATCATACGAGTTTGTTAGTTTTTTGTATGAGGCATCTAGTTTATCATCCGATCCAGTGAGAATTGTCATGTGCGTCATCTTAGTAGAAAACTTTATGTCATATTTCATCATCTAGTCTAGTGGGAATTTTCGTACGAGTCATTTTAGCAGAGAATTTTGTGTCATCTTTTGTCATCTGGTTTTGTGAGAAAGCTCGTATGAGTTTGTGTCTTCTTTCATGCGAGATTTCTTGTTTGTCATATGAGCCTGTCTAAATTGTCATTCAGAGTTGTATAAGGTGTCATACGAATTTATGTCTTTGTCTGTCCAGAACTGTCTTCTTGCATGTCTTTTTTAGATCTGTCATATTTGCTTGGTTAGTTTACAATGAGCATAAACACCTGATATTTGTCATTCTGTTCTTAGATTGTCTCCTTGGTTTGCTTGGTCAAGTTATCATCTATCAAATCAGACTCTTGAAATAGACACCTCAATATTTTCAAGTATTCACCGTCAACAAGTTCAAGATCTAACACCTCAAAGTGCATTATCACCCTCTTTGATAAGTTGATCACTCAAAACATAGTTTCTCATCAGGATCTATCATCCTGTATCACGAAACTACAATGTTTGGTCAAGATAACCTTGTCCCACATCATAGGATATATCGTTCCTATTGGACTTGGTTTTTATCAAAATCATCATCATTGCACTTCAAAACCGAAGATCGAAAAACTTGCAAACTTTTAAACACTTGAATCATATTTTTGTGTCATATCATTTTATCACATTTACATTGACAGTTGAGCACTTATCGAAACAAATTTTGGACAATCGAATCCTGGCACAATATCTAACACATGTGTATGCCCGATTTAACCAGGGCTCAGAGATGAAAGATTGCATAAACAAAAATAGAAACATGGAACACGAAGATGAAATACAATTTGAAGAGGAAATAACAGAACAACATGTAAGAGACATAAAAAAAGATCCTCAATTCGATAAATTTATGCAGAAAATATTGGAGGGAGAAAAAGAAAAATATTTCCTAATGTTAGCAAAATATGGTGCTACACTCCCCCAAGATTTTGATGTGAACAAATTGACACAAAAGAGAAGTGACCCCCCCCTTAATAACAAACAATATGAGGATATTTTTGATCTCAAAATCAATGACACATCAATTCCTAGTAACACCAAAACCAATGAGGAAACTTACATGTGCAAAAGGAATGACGTAGAAATTCTAAATAATGTTCAATCCAATGAGGATACAAGAAGGGGTAGAGATTATACAAGAAGAGATCAAGATCCTCCTAGAATACAAAATCATGCTTATACAAGAACAAATCATGTTGATAATCCCATCACAACTCTCACACAACAAATACAAACACTGCAAACACAAATTCAAGAAATGCAGAGAGGAAGTGTTATAAGATACTCACTTCAAGAAATTTGTCCTTATCCATTTGACATAAATCTAAACATGATACTATTTCCTATAGGTTGTGAAACTCCTAGATACAAAAAATATGATGGAAGCACTAACCCCCAAGATCATATATGAGAATTTTTCACAATGAGTATGGATTTTGCACATGAGGATACCTACTTGATGAGATTATTTCTGAAAAGCTTAACTAGACTAGCTATGGAATGGTTCTCCAAACTTCCACCTAGAATCAGATAATTCTCAGAATTGGTGGATAAGTTTGTTTCACAATAATCTTACAACATACAACATGAAGTAACAATTATAGACCTATGTAATGCCAAACAAAAGAGTGGAGAACCTTTCATGACATTTTTACAGAGATGGAGACGGTTAGCTTCACGATATCCTCGTACAGTGCCAGAGTATGAAAAAATGGACATATTCATCGACAACCTAAATGATCAAATGAGTTATCATCTAAAAATGCAAGGACATCAAAGTTTTGAAAAGATGATTTATAATGGAATCGGAATGGAGGAAGCCATGATAAAGAAGGGCGAGTTGAAAATATACAAAGAAGGAGTTCACCCTCCTAACAACACTAACAACAACAACAATGATAAGCCAAAGTTTTGGAATAGAAATCGTAATGTCATCAACGATGGGATGTGGATAACAACAATGTGAAACCAAAACAACCGATTTTTAATTTATCCAATCACTCATCAGTGGCTCAGCAAAACAACAATCACCAAAAAGCTACTATCAAAAATTTCTTTCGAAGGCAATTTACAAACATTGGTGAACCCCTTGGGTCAGCACTAAAGACACTTCTCAAAAAAAAATTGATTACCTTGCCAAAAGAAAGGAACTATGAACCTGAATTACAACCCCCTTGGTGGAATGATAACCATTATTGCGATTTCCATCGAAACAAGGGGCATCACATAGATAATTGTCAGCGATTGAAACATGTCATCCAAGATTTGATTGATAATGGAGTAATAACTGTGGATGGACATATGACAAATGAATCTCATACAACTTTTAAAACTTCGCTTCCAAACTATGAGGAGGGTGAATCATTAGCAACAAATAATGGTAAGGGTAAAGCAAAGGTAAACTATGCTCATACATATGACAATGTGGTAAATGTGATTATAGTTAAAGAAAAGAAAAACCAAGAACTTGTTCATGCTATCATAGGAAGAAAAGCTAAAGTTGTTTTTCCAAGTCCTACCACTAACATGTCATCCACTAAAAAACAATATAATCTAGTGGAGCAATTGTAGAAAACACCCGTGCAAATATCCATCTTAGAACTTTTAAAGCTTTCACCTGCACACAAAGAAATCCTTGAACGAGCATTAGTAGATACAATAGTGTCTAAAGATCTGGATATAGATCAATTCCAAATGGTGGGACACCTCACAACCCCTCACATCTTATCATTCACTGAAGAAGATGGCATGTCCTTGCAACATCCCCATAATGCTCCCTTGCATATTGAAGTCATCATTCATAAGATGCGAGTCAAATGTGTCCTAATAGATGGAGGAGCTAGCTTAAACATTTGTTCTTTGAGTCTTGTCCATGCTCTAAGTTATTCAGAAGATGCAGTTGATCCCTAAAAAAAGATCACCATTAAAGCCTATGACAAAGAAGAGCGTTCCTCTAAAGGAATTGTGATGTTACCCATCAGAGTGGGACCTTTACACAAAGACACAACATGCCAAGTTCCAGACTTGGACCTATCATACAACATACTCTTGGGAAGACCCTAGATACATGACATACAAGCTGTTCCATCCACATATCATCAGTGCCTAAAGTTTCCCTACAATGGGTAGGAAATCACGATCTCAACAGATTCAAATCCATTTCAGTATTGTAGTAATCTCAAACTAGCTCAAGAGGTCATTGTTCCTCATAATAGGGAGGCATCATCTTCGAACACACAATCTAAAGAAAAATTATTTGCCTCAATTTTGTCAAGTATGGAAAAACAAATGTAGCTAAGAGATCAAGGGAATGGAGAATATTCAATATCACAATTACCACTTTCTCCTAAATCCTTTGGAAAACCATCAAACTCTAAACAACAAGCAATTGTGAAACATCTTCGGATATTTGATGGAGCATTTGTTAGTGCTGGGACCTTATCAGAGGAAAAAAAAGACAAAGATGTACTATAGTGGCTATACAAGGATGAAGAAGTCCAACAAAAGATCAACAATGTCCGCATACCTACAGAAAAGTATGGAAAAGGATTTAACATTCTCATAAAAATGGGATACACTAGAACAGGTCCTATAGGGAAAAGAAAAGAAGGTATATCAAAACCTATCCAACCTCATACTCAACAGGCTACAGACAAAGCAGGCTTAGGGTATGGACAAGTTACTCTACCAGAAGACACATCTTTTAGCCAACAACAAGAGGAATATGAAAATAGACAAGAACAACTGGCAATTGAAAGAGAAGAAACATCAGCTAAGACACAAGCACAAGCAAACATGAAATGGGAAAATAAGCAAGCTTCAAATCAACAAGAAAAACAAACTAAAAGTACCTCCGGCCCAAACAACCTTAAATCTCAATCAAAACAAGCACAAACCTGGTACTAATCAAGGAGAGCTAATAGCAAGGTTGACATAACTCAATCTCAGTCCATAAGAGGTTGAATATGAAAGAGGAAAAGATATAGCAAGAAAAGATGAAGAAACAAATCAAATACTATATGAACAAATTTGTAGATTGCAAGATGCAAGTGAGATGGATTCTAACAAATGGGAATGGGATTCCTATCACTCTAAAGAATCAGTTGAAGAAAATTTCTTTGAAGAATATATAGGAATCGATATAGTTCACACGTATGCAGGGCAAACGTTAGGAACTAGCCCACTTGAATTAGAATCGCATTTGACTGACTTGGACTTAATCGAGGACGATCAGGAGCTCCTTGTGCAAGGTCATTCCAATGAGAGTACCGTTCTAGACATATACATACATATCAAAAACTTTGATACATCCATCATGACCCTTGATACTCTTGAAACATCTCAACTTGATGACCCCCTACCTCTAATCCACCCCAAAATTAGTGATTGGGAAAATGGACATACTACAATTGAAACCTTTCCAAATGACCACACCATATCTGTATATCTTAATGCAATCAAACCCGCAACAACTCTCACTAGGAATTTCAGCAACGCATCTTCCAGTCAAGTGGGTGCCAAATCTCCTAATCGCAAAAAGGAAAATAAAGAAAACAATATTAGGTCTAATGCTGAAAACCATTTCTTGGCAACATTCGATTAGGAAAAAGTAAAAAGAAAGGACGCATCTAACAGTGAAAACCTCCTTGAGGCACCAGAAGATGGGAGATTTGACACTTTACCTGCACATTATCAAGAAAGGTCACCAATTTTGATCGAACCAACAGAGGCAATTAACATTGGGACAACATAACAACCAAAGATCCTACATCCAGCAACTTCTCTGTCAAAAGAAGAAATGCAACAATATATGGAATTCTTCAAACGACGACAAATCAATTTTTCCTGGTCATATGTAGACATGCTAGGATTGGATCCAAAGATTATTATGCACCACTTAAATGTCAATCCTGGAGCCAAACCCGTTAAACAAAAATTAAGGAAGATGCATCCACATATCGCTCTCCTGGTCAAAGCAGAACTAAAGAAATTACTAGACGTAGGATTCATCAAACCTATAGCATATCCTCAATGGGTATCCAACATCGTTCCTATTTCAAAACCAGACAAAAGTATCAGAATATGCACAGACTTCAGAGATCTTAAAAATGCATGGCCAAAGGATGACTTTCCTTTGCCTAAAATTGACATCATTGTAGATTTAACTGTTGGACACTCCATGTTTTCTCTAATGGATGGTTTCTCCAGATGTAATCAGATTAATATAGCACCTGAAGATCAAGAAAAGACAACTTTCACATGTCCATGGGGTACTTTCTGCTAGAACGTCATGCCTTTTGGACTAAAGAACGCAAGTGCTACATATCAAAGAGTTATGACAATGATATTCCATGACATGATGCATACATTCATGGAAGATTATGTGGATGACATCTTGGATAAATCATACAATAGAGAAGACCATATAGAGATACTGGAAACTATTTTTGACCAGTTAGAACAATATAAGTTACGGCTAAATCCTAAGAAATGTGCCTTTGGTGTCACTTCAGGCAAGCTATTGGGATACATTGTTTCATCTAGAGGTATTGAAGTAGATCCAGCTAAGGTCAAAGCAATCATGGAAATGGCATCTCCCAAGAATATAAGTCAACTAAGATCACTCCAAGGAAGACTCCTGTCAATCAAAAGATTTGTTGTTCAACTGACAGATAAATGTCAACCATTTACTCATCTATTGCACAAAAATGTTCATTTCAAGTGGGACCATCAATGTGAGGATGCATTCAACAAGATCAAGGCATATCTCATGCAACCACATATCCTAATGTCACCAATTCCAAGAAAGCCATTATTACTCTATGTATCAACCACTAAAGTATCATTAGGAGTTCTTCTTGCACAATAGGATAATGAAGAAAAAGAACAAGTTATCTACTACATCAACAAAACATTAGTGGGATAAAAGATCAATTATTCACCAACATAAAAAGCATGCTTGGTGGTAGTTTTTGCTTCTCAAAAATTAAGACACTATCTATTATCTCACTCCATCAAGTTGATAGCTAAAATCTATCCATTGAAGTATTTTCTCAACAAGGCAACACTAATAGGATGATTAGCAAAATGGATCATGATCCTGGGTGAGTTTGATATTGAGTATGTAGACAGAAAAGCTATCAAGGGGCAAGTTGTTGCAGACCAACTAGTAGAGGCACCACTTCAGGATGATCATCCTTTATAGATTGAGTTTCTCGATGCTGATACCCTAACAATCACCACAAAAACATGGCAATTATACTTTGATGGTTCATATGCATAGCACGGATCAGGAGCAGGTATTCTATTTATCACACCACAAGGTCATACAGTTCCAAAAGCATACAAATTAAGATTTCCATGCACCAAAAATACAACAAAATTTGAAGCTTTGGTTACATGTATCAAAATGGCTATAGAATGGAACATTACACAACTTCAAGTGTTTGGAGACTCTTAGCTCATCATCAATCAAATCAATTACAATTATCAAACAAATGATGAAAAGTTAATGCCTTATAAAAAGATGGTTGATGATATCAAGAAATACTTTGTAAAAATAACTTTTCAGCAGATTCCAAGGAATGAAAACAAAGCAGCAAACGCCATGCCTACACTTGCTTCTCTCTATTAGACACTTGAAAATCAACAACGTTTATGAATTCCTGGTGGAAGAGTTGTTTTACCTTGCTCATAATTGTCCTAATTCCCAAACTATCTGTCACCTTGTTAGGCATGATTCCTTCCATTATGGCCAAACTTACACATACCTGAAAGATAATACCCTACCTCCTGACTTGTCGAAAAATCAAAAGAGAAACTTTATTCACCAATCCTCCCATTATACTCTTGTCGTGGATACCCTGTTTAAACAAGGTCTAGACGGTACTCTTTTAAGATGTCTCAAACAAGAATAATATGAGAAGGCCTTAAATGAACTCCATAATGGCATTTGTGGCACTCATTCTGTTGGCATTTTTGATGTTTATGTTTTGATTGTCATTGATGGACACACACTTGTATTGAGATCCCCTTTATATGTATGAGATAGAGCTCAACCGGTATTTGTTTCAATCAGTATGTTGTATTCTAGTCTTTATACTATTGGTGATTTTGCAGAATGTGTTTCCCAGTCTGAAGCGACATGTCGACCCCAAGCGGCTCGTAGATCTCAAGCGGTACGAGGGAGCAAAGCAGCATAACACATTCTTACCAGTCTTCATTTTTGTCAAACCGGCAACCGGTATTTTGTATGAACTGGTAATACTCTGTGATGAGTTACCAACTGACATTTTGTGATGAGTTACCAATCCACCGATTGATTGACGGTGCCGACACACTGACGGTGCTTTTTGTGTCGTGTTACTGAGTATGTCTAGATTCATTGAACCTAGGAAATTGTAATGTAATCCTATTGGACCGACATGAAATCAGATTCCTTTAAAAGGACATCATGTCTAGGGTTTTAGGTTGTTGCTGAAAGGGTTTATGTTGTGACTAGGGTTTAAGGTGGTTGTTGAGTTGTGTAAGAGTGATCTTATCTGAGAAGATCAAGTTGTAACTATGAGAGAGATAGATAAGACTGAAGTAATGCTGGAATGCATTAGCAGTGAGCTATACTGGATCTAACCAAGCAGTTTGTGCTATTAGATAGATCAAACACTTGTTGATTACTCACATCTTTGACAAGTCTATAGCCCTTAACCGGGTAGGCCCAAAAGCCTATTGTAAAATCCTCTAACAAAGTGGTTCACTTCTATGAATCTAAAATCCTCTAACAAGGTAGTCTTTAATCAGACTTATCTCCTAACAGAGATTGAGATTCCTAACAGGATCTGTTCTGGTGAAGAACATTGTAAGACCTTAACCGGTCTAGTTTCTATTCTGCAGATAGTGACTTGTGAGTTCCATCTCACCATGGTTTTTCCCATTTGGGTTTCCACGTCAAATATCTTGTGTTATGGTTGTATTGCTTTTGTGGGTGAATGCTTTATTTGCATTTTGGTTTGCATGTGTGATAACTAGTCTGCCTGTTAAACTGTTTTACCAGTTTGTCTTCAAACTATTTAAGTGTCTAAGTACATAAATTTTTGGCATACTAATTCACCCCCCCCTCTTAGTATTCATCAATTGGTATCAGAGCCTTCCTTTCTATAAGTTTAACCACTTGGGAAGAGATATGGGGGAATACACCTTGAGGGAACTTACTCAATGGCTCACTCAGTCTGAGCAAACCTATGATGATCTTATGGTCAAATACAAGGCATCTCAAGCAAAAAGGAGAGAACATGCAGAGAAGCTGATGGAGCTATCTGAAAATAGTTCTGAAGATGAAGAAAATATGGAAGCCATGATTGCAGAAGTAAATAAGCTGAATGATTCAAGCTCCAATCTAAGAAAGGAGTTGGAAGGACTGACTATCTGGTTTAGTCAAGAGCTTGAGAACCGGAGGAAAGCTAAATATCTGGTAAAGGACAAAGATCATGAGATCTCCAAGTTGAAACAAGAGATTAGTGCATTGAATGCTCGCCTTCATGAGAGAAGAATAGAAAAAGGAGTACAAGATGAACTGAACATAGCCATCTCTGAAAATGCAAGCCTAATGGAGTCAAATACTGATATTTCCAAAGAACTCTCTGAGTCAAAGGAAATACTTGCTAAGTTCAGCAAAAGTACTGTCAAGCTAGAGCAAAATCTTGAGTCATCTAGACCGGTAAAGAATACCAATGGACTTGGTTTCTCTAGACATGAGGAAGGAGAATCCTCAGGAACAAATGTTGAAGCATCAAAGAAGCAACCGACACTCAAAGGAAAAGGTAAGCAAAAATTCAAACCTGTTTGCTTTAACTGTCTTAAAGAAGGACACACTGCCAATGTATGTAGGAGCAAAGCCTACAATAATTTTCCTTATTTTATCAACAATGTACCTAGATCCAATAAGTTCAATGGTCATTGTTATGCATGCAACAAGTTTGGGCATAGAGCATCTGAATGCAGGTCTGTCATGAACAATACTGGAAGATATCCTCAGAGTACCCAAGGAGCTGGTTCGGAATCTTTTGTGAACCAGAACCCTAACTAGTTTAATGCTTACAATTATCAGTCAGGCAACAATGGTTATCAACCGGCAACCGGATGAGGAGCAAACTATTGGATTTTTCATGGACATGGTCACACTGTTGCTACATGCAAAAGGAAGAATGGAAACATGAACAATAGACCTTGGAGAGCACCTGGATTAGTTTGCTATCACTACAACAAACTAGGTCACATTGCAAGATTCTACAGAAGCAGAAAGAGTATATTTGATGATATATCGGTCACTCAGAAAGGAGAAATTGATGTTGAAACAATTCAAGCAGACATGAACAAAACCTGGAGGAAGAAACCAACAATGTTGGAAGAGGAACCAATTTCTGCACCTAGTGTGGAAATATCAGAACTGGCAAACTAAGCTCCAAAGAGGCTTAGGGGGAGTAAATGGTGAAATGATTGTGAACCCCCCGGTTACACTAGTAAAAGACCTTAACCAGTATGTAATACCTATCACTTGGCAGAAGACCGAAAATGGTAAAAGAGGCAAATTAGGGTTTACGCCCTAACAAAGGAGCATTAATGGCAGTAGGTGAGAGACATGTATAAAAGCATATTTCAAATCATTTCTCACTATCTGTTTTTGAGCAAAGAAAAGTTTTTCAAAGTGCAGAGCCAAGAAAAGACGATTTGAGCTAAGATTTCAAGAAATTGACAAGTCTTGAAGGAGATTCAAACTCAGTTTGCAAACGGTCGTGGAGAACACAAAGCGGTGATTTGGCAACCGACGAAGAGTGGAGTGAAGCAGAATCAGGAAGCCCTAAATTCGCATTGTAAAGGTATTTTTTGTGTTCTTGAAATACTCTACAATGGCTTCCGCATTTCATAGCAGTTCTAGTACATCCATTGAGTCAGAAAGTTTCATTCAAAGGAAGTCCAAATATAATGCCCTATCACAAGTTCCGGCTGGAGTAATAGTTGAAGAGAGAATTTCTGATTATATTGATTGCAAAATAGAAGACCTAGGGTCTTTAGCTATTCACACCTAGTTAGGTTTATTTTGCGACAAGGACAAGAAAATTAAACTAGAGTTTAGTAGCCTAGAGAAGAAGAAACTCCATAATGCAGTATACTTTCTGGAAGACTTTATGGAGGATCATATCAGGATCATTTTGAGCAGAGTCCATGGTGACAAGATGTACCTAGAGAGGACGCATGATATCACGCCACAAGCAATTCATGCAGTCACTAGTTTCTGTAACACAGGGGAAGTGCCAGCCCTAAGAACGGTAAGCAAAATGGAAATGGCCAAGCTCACCGGTTCAACAAGTGACTCACAAGGTATGACAGTTAATCCTATCAAGGATGATCTAGTGAAATACGCCTGCATGGTGATAGGCTATAGAACATCCTCAGCCAGCAGGATTAATTCTATATCTGCTACAGTAGTAAATGCCACTTACCAGATGATTAAAGAGGATGCATCATTTGACCTATGCACCGGTATGTAGAGGCAACTCCTGTCTAATCTAAAGTCGATTAAATAGGATAATGCACTGAGATTCAAGTTCGGACAACTATTGGTTGGGTTGTTTTTCTATTTCCAAGGCTACTTTCCTAGAGTAGGAGATGTCCAGTGGTCTCCTGACCAACCGGTGACCAAGCAAATCAAGGAAAGCATACAAGCCATTGGAACTGGTTACCTTGATGTGCTGAACAAATATTTTGATGAGTTTAGAAGGAAGATGAGTCAAAGGGTAAGGATCTCAGGTGACATCATTAAGAAATATGAAGATGACATATGTTTCACCATCCAGGTGGACAAATGCTTAATGGAGGCTGCTGAGCCTAGAATGGAAGAAGTGGAGCCAATGGGCTATGAGGTGATGTATGATATGCTGGAAGGGTATGCCTCAACCCTTATTGCCTCACCTCTTGATCCTAAGGCTAAGAGGACCAGAACCTATTTGGAGAGGATTGCACCAACCGAGGAACCCTCTGTAAAGAAAAGAAAAGAATCGGCTACAAAGAAAGCAAAGGCAGTGCCTGCAGCATCAGCACCGACTACTACTGCAACTCCAAGAGTGACCAAGCGGTCACCTGCAAAGAAGAAACCAGAAGTGATATCGGCAAAAGTCTTTGAAAGAAAAAGGAAGACTAAGTCAAATGAACCGGACTCTGAAGAGACAGAGTCTAATGAAAAGCCAAAGAAGGCCAGACAGACAGAAAATGAAGAAGAATGAACCAGCAGCATCCACACTGGTAAATATTGATATCTCCTCATACCAACCTTTGACACATTATCAAAGGACAATAAAGAATATTAGGAGAAAATTACTTCATAATTTAGTAGATTATTATGATGATTTTAGTGATGAGGAGAAAGAAGAAGTATTACAGGAAATCATTATTTATTTGTGTAAAAATGACCGGTCGCCATCATAGATTAAATCTTAGACACTGGATTCTTTATATAAAGCATTAGATAATAAATGGTACATTTCCATTGAAAAATAATAGGAGATTAGGGAGAAAGTCTTTGCACAGTACTTTCTCGACCTCTCAAATTCAGAATTATTTGATGTTTTGGACCAAAATAAAGGACTCTTCTTCACAAGGAGAAGAAGACTCTGGCTGTTGGAGGGAAGAGTTGATGATGTTGAAAAAGACACTCATCAGCATATGAATCATGCTATTCAAGCTCACAAGGCATGAATGGTTAACCTGCAAGAAGAAAAAGAACCGGTCATATCCAAACCAGATGAAGTTTTTGATGAAGAAGGAAACCCGGTTGAAGAACCAATCGACACTATTGATGTCGATGCCCTGGATGTAGAAGATGTCACTCAGGACATACCTTCTGAGGGAACAGAATAGGGGCAACAAGCCAAATAGGGCAGTGAGAAAGCCAAGGACACATAGGAAGTGATTGAGGAACATGCAGAGAAGAAGAAGAGGGATGAAGATGAGAAAAAGAAGAAAGAGGAAGAGAAGAGAAAAGACGAAGAGGAGAAAAGAAAAGATGAAGATGAGAAAAAGCGGAAAGAGGAAGATAAGAGGAAAAAGAAAGAAGAAGAGGATAAGGAAGAAAAGAAGAAGAAGGAAGAGGAAGAAAAGAAGAAGAAGGAAGAGGAAGAGAAAGAGAAAGAAGAGGAGAAGAGGAAGGAAGCAGAGAGGAAAAAGAAAGAAGAGGAAGACAAGGAACAAGAACAGAAGAAAGAAGCAGAGAAAAGGAAGAAGTAAGAAGCAGACAAGGTAGTGGAAGCGATGAAGAGCACACAGATGGAGACTCCGAAGGCAATCGGGAGTCAAGCCAAACTGGCTGATATCTCCAGTCCTATCGATCTCCAGTCTGCAAGTGAGTCAGAGCTTATGCAGAGCATCAAGGTTGCTCAAGAGTGCCTTGAAATCATTCAAAGAAAAAAGGAGCAAGACATAATTCAGGCGGCTGTAGACACCCTTACTGGTTTGATCCCCGGTACCAATCTTCCTAACACTGAATCATCACTAGCACAACTCAAACTACTATGTATTGTAGTGGATGATCAGGTGCAGAGCCTGGAAGAAGCAACTGATGCAAATGTCAAGAAAGAGCATCAAAAGTCTCTTAACATTGCTCTGGTGAAAAAGTTGAATGAGCTCCGGTTTGAACTTCTGAAAGACCAAAAGGATATAAGGGACGCTTTAGATGAGGGAAACTTGCTACTAAGCAAAATCTGTCAACCCCATCTATTTTGTGATGATGTTATTAACTCAGAAGCAAAAGCTTCAAATGGACTTACAGTCCTACTTGATCACATTTAAGCCACCCTATGATTCCTTTACAACTTATGGGAAAACTGTTCACCGGTTCCAGATCTAGTCAGCGAAAATGGAGCAAGAGATCAGTACACGATCTAGAGATTTGCAAGAGCTACAACTGGTTTTACTTCCACATCTGCAAATTCTTCAGAAGTGTTATATGAACCTGGATGCCTTGACAGTTACACAGGAGCTGAGCACAGTTGATGCCATGGAGGAACAGGTATCCCAGATGCAAACAGAGAAAAAAGTGGCCACCTCCCTACTTGAGTCCTGGTCTCTATCCATGAAACAATTTTTGTAGGACTATAAATCAGTTTTTGACAAGTATTATTCATTGCTGTCATAAACTTTTATTATTTCAATATCAAATGGAAACAGGGTTGTTCAGCGGTACTTTGTCATTGTTGGAAAAGGGGGAGAAGTACTCTATCTATTTTGGAGACAAATAGGGAGAAGTACTCTATCTATTTTGCAAACAAATAGGGAGAAGTATCTAGTTTTAAAATTTTGATATATGCTTTATGCTCTGATATCTCAATGTTTATGCTCTGTATGCAAAATTGCTATACATTGTGCTGATTAAGGGATAGTGTATATGCTTAGGGGGAGCAATTTTGTTAATGGCATGTTTTTGTTGTAAAATACTTAGATGTCAAAATTTTATTTTCCTAAGTGTTGCCATCAATGCCAAAGGGGGAGATTGTTGGCATTTTTGATGTTTATGTTGTGATTGTCATTGATGGACACACACTTGTATTGAGATCCCCTTTATATGTATGAGCTAGAGCTCAACCGGTATCTGTTCCAATCAGTATGTTGTATTCTAGTCTTTAGACTATTGGTGATTTTGTAGAATATGTTTCCCGGTCTGAAGCAGCATGTCGACCCCAAGCAGCTCGTAGATCTCAAGCGGTATGAGGGAGCAAAGCAGCATAACACATTCTTACTAGTCTTCATTTTTGTCAAACCGGCAACCGGTATTTTGTATGAACCAGTAATACTCTGTGATGAGTTACCAAGCAACATTTTGTGATGAGTTACCAATCCACCGATTGATTGACGGTGCTGACACACTGACGGTGCTTTTTGTGTCATGTTACTGAGTATGTCTAGATTCATTGAACCTAGGAAATTATAATGTAATCCTATTGGACCGACATGAAATCAGATTCCTTTAAAAGGACATCATGTCTAGGATTTTAGGTTGTTGCTGAAAGGGTTTATGTTGTGACTAGGGTTTAAGGTGGTTGTTGAGTTGTTGTAAGAGCGATCTTATCTGAGAAGATCAAGTTGTAACTGTGAGAGAGATAGAGAAGACTGAAGTAATGCTAGAATGCATTAGCAATGAGCTATACTGGATCTCACCAAGCATTTTATGCTATTAGATAGATCAAACACTTGTTGATTACTCACATCTTTGACAAGTCTGTAGCCCTTAACCGGGTAGGCCCAAAAGCCTATTGTAAAATCCTCTAACAAGGTGCTTCACTTCTGTGAATCTAAAATCCTCTAACAAGGTAGTCTTTAATTGGACTTATCTCCTAACAGAGATTGAGATTCCTAACAGGATCTGTTCTGGTGAAGAACATTGTAAGACCTTAACTGGTCTGGTTTCTATTCTGCAGATAGTGACTTGTGATTTCCATCTCACTGTGGTTTTTCCCATTTGGGTTTCCACATCAAATATCTTGTGTTGTATTTCTTTTGTGGGTGAATGCTTTATTTTCATTTTGGTTTGCATGTGTGATAACCGGTCTGTTTGTTAAATTGTTTTACCAGTTTGTCTTCAGACTGTTTAAGTGTCTAAGTACAAATTTTTTTGGCATACTAATTCACCTCCCCCTCTTAGTATTCATCACATTCAAGTGGTCATACCCTTTCAAAAAAACTCATACGCTTGGGCTATTATTGGCCAAGTATGAAACGAGATTCTTTTTAGATAGCTAGAACATGCAAACAATGTTAGATCCATGGGAATTTGATTCATGCACTAGCACAAGAACTTCATGCTTTGGAAACATCTTGGCCTTTCCGCCAATGGAGTCTTGATCTAGTAGGAAAGATAAATCCTTCTTTATCTAATGGTCACAAATTTATCCTTGTAGCTACATAATATTTCACAAAATGGATTGAGGTGATACCTCTCATCGATATCATAGGAAAACAAATTGATGTATTTATCTTGAACTACATCATTTGCCTCTATGGAATACCCATGATCATTATCACTGATAATGGGCAACCATTCAAGAATCATGATCTCCAAGAACTATGTGAGAAAGTCAAGATCCAACACAGATTTTCCACACCCTACTATCCGCAAGGGAATGGGCAAGCAGAAGCATCAAACAAAACTATTTTGAAAATCCTCAAAAAGACAGTGAATGATGCTGGTAGAGATTGGCATATTCAATTGAACCTTGCTCTATGGGCCTACCGTACTAGTATCCGCACACCAATAGGTGCCACACCTTTCTCTCTTGTTTATGGATCAAAAGCAATACTGCCAATAGAAGTAGAGATACCTTCTCTACGAATATCATTAAAAGGTCATATCCCAGATGAAGAACAATGAGTTTCTCGATTGCAGGAGTTATAATTAATCCATGAATGAAGACAAAATGCCTTTGATCATTTAAAGGTATATTAGCAAATAATGTGCCACATTTATAATCATAAGGTCAAACTGAGAACATTTCAAGTTGGGGAACTAGTACTACAAGAAAATCCACGAAACCAAGCAGATCGAGAAAAGAAAGGAAAGTTTGAACCAAACTAATTAGGTCCATTTGTGGTCACAACAATATTTGGGTCAGGAGCATATCAACTATCAACACAGGATGGGGATCACATCGAGGAACCCATCAATAGCATGCATCTGAAGAAGTTTTATGTCTGAAAAAGCAGAAAAATCCATAAACAGTGAAAAAGCAGAAAAATCCAATAACAGTGAAAAAGCAGAAAAATCCAAAAATAGTGAAAAAGCAAAAAATCCAAAAATAGTGAAAAAATAGAAAATCTAAAAAAAATCAAATATGAGAAAAAGTGCAATAAAAACATATGGTGAAAACCTGGCAACAGGCGCTATCTATTTGCTAGCTCTTCCATCTATTAGTTCATGCATCCCTTTGCTTGCATTCATTCTTTTCCATCAGTGTTGTTCATATCCATAATAAAGCCTTTGTACATACGCAGGCATCCCGGGTGGCTTCTCGCCATGGTTTGGATCATTGGGTATATCATAATGAATTTGTTTCTAGGCTTGGGGCAAAAATCATGCACCTAGCTGGGGGCAAAATTATCAATTGTTTTGAGCTTAATCAAACAGGTAGAACAATAGTCAAGCAACTATTATCAAGCGAAAACTGAGACATATCCAACGTTGAACATAAGATCAAATTGTCAACATCAAACTATCAGTATCAATCTAAGCACATCACATACTTTTAAATGGATGATATCTTTTGGATAATGATTTTAACATGATTGTTCAACTTTTCTATCTTTATTTTCGCTATCATGATTTTTGTGTGACTCCAAGATGTCTTTGACTAGAGGAACAAGGAAGGAACATGATATTTTTCTTGTTTGCTGTTTGTAAATTAATCATTAATATGTGAAAATTTATCTGAGGACATGATCATTAGAGTATCATTGAAGACATTTCCAATTTGCGTATTGAAATGGTTAATACTGCCTATTAAGCAACACTCAGGTCATCTTGGTTCAATTATACCTCGATGCTTGTGCTAACTTGTAATATCAAAATCCAGGAAAGTAGTGCTCAGGTCATCATGGTTTAATTATACCATCGATGTTTTCACTCACTTCCCACATTTTAAAAAGCTCAATGATGTCAAAACACAATAACCCAGTGACTGGTCCGGTCTTAGCTTTGCATTTCATTCTTGCATGGGATCCCGCATGCTCATTTTATCCAAGGTTAAATCTATCGCAGGAATAATCAAGGTATCATCATAAGTGTGTGTACAATCAGATTGATGACTCATCTCTCTCCAGATATTGTTGACCTAGCCCAAATCTTATGCTACCCTCTCAACCGAACTAACATCAGCATATTTGAATATTCCTGCAACTGGATATCAACAAATTTGTCAGTTTTTTGTTCAATCGACCTTATCAATTCTATCAACCGATCACATCTAAATCGATTCTATCATGTCTTATACAGGATGTATCTTTCCTAGAACCAGATGTTCTGATCATGTCTTATACAGGGTATATCATTCCTAAAACCAGACGCTTTGATCATCTTTGTCTTATACAGGAAGTGTCATTCCTGAAACCAGACTGAATCTCGATCTTATCAATCTAATCAATCAAGCTTTATCGATAATCAAGAAACACATCACCGTGATCATAGAACTCGCATTTTCATCAACCACAATTGCAGAAATCAAATTATTTCTAATCGGGATATTAATTTCGCAAAAAAATTCAAAACTCCAAAGGTCAATTATCTCAATTGATCTCCTGAGGGGGCATCATTGTATCACAATATATCAATCAATGTTTGGGGCATCTTATCGAACCAATATCATCATCAAAAATAGATTATTCTTAGAATCAACACGTCATCACACCTCACTCCAAAGAGGGGCAAAATTTATACACCTAAAAATGGTGTGAAGATAATTAATTAAATAAGTAATTATTTAATTAATCCCCCTTCCTAATTTAATTGAATTCATTAGGCAATTTGATTAAATTCTCCCTTTCATCTACTTATTAATAAATCTAAGGATTTATTTAATAGGTTCATTTCAATAGTCCCCTTTGATTAATTAATTTTAATTAATTAATCCTCCCTCCATTTAAATTCATTTCTTCTAATCTCCTAATTAATTAAAACAAATCAATTTATGAGTTATTGAAAATTAATTAGTCTTTTCCTATTATTTGAATTTTTAAATTCGAATTACCCACATGCCTCCTAACTTCTAACCACCTAACCTAACCATCCCTCTAACCTAAGCCATTCCACCTAGCCTTGGGTTTTTCCTAACCCTATCCTATCTTGCACATCCTAACCTCCTTATCCTAACCTCTTATGGTGTGGATATTCTTCCCTTGAGACACATGGCACTTTGGCCACATGTCTCCTCCCTTGGACACTTGCCCTCTCATGAGCAAGGCTTCTTGATACTTTTCACCACAGAGATGACAAGTATCCCTTCCTCCAACCTCCTCCAATTTCACTCTTGATATCTTCAGACTCAATCTTGACCGTTGATTCCTGCTACCTCACCCCTGGCCTTGGAAATCCTATAAATATCCCTCATTTTGGAGCACAAAGGATCCCCGTCTCATTATCAATTTAGGCATTGTTACTATAGGCATATCATTTGAGAATTATTGTTATAGGCAATTGCATCTTAGATTTAGCTTAGTTTTATCACTTTCTAGCATAATTGTTGAATCATGTAGCTTAATCAATCTCTTTTCTAGCTTAATTGCATCATCATCATAGCTTAATCATGCATATCTTTAGCTTAATTAGTCTCTTGGATCAATCTAGCTTAATCAATCTCATCTTTTCATATCATTATCATTTCAAATCCTCCATCTAGGTGTAGTCAAGTCATTGGGATTGCTTATCCAGATCTGAGAGCAAATCCATACTCGCATCTCTTAGGAGGCGATAGGTCGCTTTGTCATGGTTCATCTTTCATTTGCTTCTTATTTTCTAACCATGCTTGTAATGATCTATTGAGTGTTTGTGTTGTAGCTGTATGTATCACACTTCACAGGCACGACATCTTCATTATCCATATCCAAGTTTTTATGAATCTACACTATAGTCTAATTATATCAAGCATTTTAGCCTCTCTTTGTTAGAATAGAATTTTAGCATTAAGAAGCCTTTCATATCATAACATATCCATTTTAGTATATCATAGTAGGATAGTTTGTTAATATCTTTACCATATCATTATCTTCATCCCAACTTAATATCATGATTTTGAGCATATCATATAGATCTTAGATTGCATTCATGCATGTAGATCACAATATCACTCGTTCCTAGAGTTGTCATTCCTAAGTCATTTGCTCAATGATTTGAGAGAAAAACATTGACTTTAGGGATCCTATGAGATAGAGAACAATGAAACAAATCTTGGGAAGATAACTTGTTTATATTAGTTTAAATTTAGTTAATCTTTACACTCAAAAATCTCATTGGTATGTTGGTCTTTTGATCTCAATGTTGATATTATGATCACCACATATTCCAACACACAATTTCTTTTTCACTTTTGTGGTTAATGATTCCTTCTTCCTTGAAGTAACCTTGAGGATATAGCTTGTAGATTGTATTTTTCTCAGGATGATGATATGGTGTGACCTCAGTTGCCCCCTGAAATTATAGGAGTGTTGTATCATCCTTGAATGTGTCTAAGTGTGCAACAATTTTGTTGGAAACAAGGCAACAAACTAAGAGGGGGGGAGAATCAGTTTGCTCACAAACTCAACACAATCCAAACTTAAATTCAGATCTGATAATAAACAATGAAAGAACAGATCAACACCACATCAATAACACACATAACAACAATATTTTTGATGTGGAAAACCCAGTTAAGGGAAAAATCACACTGGGAACCTACCCATAATGAGATAATACCCTGTTAGGAAGTAAATGCAAATATTAAAATGGGGAATGCACATTCATTCAGGCACACTGCCTAGAGCTCACTACTCAAATCACAAAACAAGAAGGGCTACAACCCTAAGGAAGACTCACTATCTTACAACAACATTCGGATTACATCCGAAGGATCATGGACTAAAGAAATAACATCTCCACATGCTTAGTTATAGTTCCAGTTAAGCACATATACTCAAACTCTTCTCTTCACACTTCTTCACACTTCTTTTTTACTCTTTCACACTTCTCCTCTATTACTGAAAGATAAAATCAATATTTGCATATGCATATACCAAGTAGATACATCTGCAACATGACAATCACATATATTTATACAAATCATCAACCTATATTTCAAGGTCGGATCAACCCTCAACACAAATTACAAAACAATAACCTCACATGCTACAATAATACATGCAAACTAGAACAATGTCAGATAAGACATAGTTTGGACCCAATTCAATACTGCAACCATCAAATACCACCAAGAATTACGTCTCTAACATTTGCAACACGCTACAATGACCAAGAATGTTGCATAACACGAAGAACACCACTAGATCAAAAAAATGATCAGTAATATGCACAATGATCAATATGGACCATCAACATGGATAGGACCTGATCTAGAAACATCCACAAGGAATGTGAATCACCATAGAAACAACAACAACATCACCACTTACTAGAATCTCCATCATCAATATACCAAACCTTGAGAACACATGTTGAACTGACTGTCAAACTGAAAGATTCACTTGCAGACTTCCAAATCACGAACCATCTGAATTGGAAGTTCATATGTGTCCTCAATTCATATGAGGGACATCAAAAACCAAGCCCTTGGTGATTCATATTAGGAGTGGGATGAATGGGTCTAGTGATGCCTTGTTCTTCTTGGTCTAAACCACCGCCTTGGTAGTTCCATTTTTTAGTAGCCCACTTGTGAGCAACAAGATATTTTGCCTTAAGTTGCATGAGGCAAGTGTCATTATCTATAGGGGCATCCTTATAGATCCATTTATTGATGTTTCCTTCTATGACCTCATGGTTAAGCTCTCCATGAGCTTGGAACGTGGTAGAGCCACACTGTCAAACCACAGGGTCTTTCTTTTTCTATCCCTTACTAGGTCTTCCATGAGCATGGGGATCTAGAGGCAAAGCACCTACTGTGAATGTGCCTTGAAGGGCATATTCACCTCAACTAGCATCGTTGATCTTGAGTTGGGAAAAGGAAGAGGAGATATAAGTTTTCTCTTTTGTGACAGCTAATATGGTATCAGGGTCAACATATGAGGATGATGGAGTAGCAGATGTGGTTCCAATGTTGATTCCTGGGCAATGATGGCAATATGGAGATTAAGCCTCAAGTGTACGATAGTACTCAAAGGGTTGAGAATCGCCACGTATAGTGTTCTCGCATCCTTGAAATGGAATTTTAAGGCACTGGTGATATGTGAAAGGGATGACCTTCATGGCATGAATCCATGGGCGACTGAGGAGGATGTTAAAGAACAACTCAAGATCAATGACATGGCACAATGTGCTTTGTGTTACCAAGCCCACTTGGATTGGGAGATAGATCATCCACACTAAAATTCTCTCAGCATTATCATAAGCCTTGATGGTGATGGATTGATTATGCATATCTATGACAGTGTACCCCACTTGAGTAACAAATTTCAATGTGCAGAGGTTTAGAGAAAAACCGTTATCAGTCAGAACTCGCTTCACTTTATGTCATTTCATGATAGATTAAATTTTCAAAGGATGAATATGCTCAGGATTTGGGATCATAGCATCAGACTGTGTGAAACTAAGGTGGTACGTAGAGGACAAATGGGCCACCATAGCTTGGAACTGAGTGGGGTCGATGTTACTAGGAACACGAGCTTCTTGCAATGTACGTGTGAGAATCTCTTGATGGGTAGGCAATATTTTTAGCAAATCCAGGATGGAAATTTGTGTAGGAGTTTTCCCTAAATTCTCCAGGATTTTGTACTATGTAGGTACTGACACTACAAGGACGACATTGGTTGTAGGGGCTCCAAGGACTAACATGCAAGCCCTCCTAGTAGTTACTATGCATTGGGTGTTGACTCCCTTAACATAAATTATGTTGACGTGATCATCAACTTGAGAAATATATCCTATGGTAGGACCATAATTGAAGGACACATTTTTATAGTTGATGTTATTGGTCGTACGATACTGATTCACGTTAGACGTACTCACTTCTCCCTGATGCTTAGGAAAAGCATCTTTATACATGCCTAAATTGGCATTGGGTGATTTTCCCATGGTAGGGTCAACAACAATATTACCCTTGTTAATGAGGTCCTAAACTAGGTGTTTTAATTTCATGCATTTTTTTCGTATTGTGACCCTTGATATGGTGATAGATGCAATATTCATTTTCCTTGTACTAATCATGTTTAGGCTTGGATTCATCAAATGGTTGCATCGAGGATATAAAATCATATTATGTTGCTCCATACATTTAAAGATGACATCTAATGTTTCAACCATGGGCGTGAACTAGCTTTAAGGGCCATTGCCACTTGTTTGGCATGGAGGAGCCTGAGATACCATGATCGTATTAGTCCTATTGGCCTACACATTTGGTGTTTGTATTTATGGAGGATTGACGTATACCTATAATGATGGGTTATTGTATATTGGCGAGTGTGGTGGCTTTGTGGTCACAATCATTTACATTGTCTTATAATCAGTGACCCCATCGCTAACGACATTTTTGTTCTTGTTTCAATACCACTTGTCTATCATTACCATGCTTTTTAGGATACTCATTATAGAGCTTGATAATTCCTTCATCAATAAGAGCTTGCTTGATAGATGGTCCTTTGCACATTATATCCTTAAATGTACTTGCACAATTTAGTTGAATATGATATGCAAGATTTGGGTGTAGATTACTGATGAAAATCAAGACCAATTGAGTATCAAGTATGGTATATGGGAGACGACCAACAAGGTCTCTCCATTTTTGGACATAATCAAGCAATCTCTCGCCACCTTTCTGCTTAGCCTAACATAGGTTGAGCATAGAGATGTCATTCTGTATGTTATAATAATATTGGGCTACAAAATGCTCAGATAAGTCAACAAAGGTTGTGATGACACCAAATGGTAGTTTGGAGAATGATTCCAATGCGAAACCACTGAGACTCTTGGGGAACAACAGTAGGAGATAATTATCACACAGTGATACCTCTTGAAAATCAATGAAAACTCTTTAACATGACGACATAGATGTCCTTTCCCTTTGTATTTTTTGAATTTTGGTGTTTCAAAGTGTTTTGGGAAAGGTACAACTATGATGGACTTGTCAAACGGGTAAGGACAAAGTTCTTCAAACTTGAAGACCCATTCAAAGATACTCTCTTGTAATGTTTTAAGAGTGCCTTTCATTTCTTCCCACTTTGTATTGACCAAGAAAGAATCAGGAGATGGTGTAGCTGATTGATATCACGATACTTGATATGACATTTGTTGAGAATGCGGATAGCCTTATTGATGCGATGGGTTATGATAATTTGTCATATTTTGATAGCTAGGAATTTGTTGTTGACCAAACAATTATTGTTGGTATTGGGGTATCTTCTACTAAGTCCCTGAGTTTTATTGTGGGGTGCTAAGTGGTTATGGATATTAAAAATTCTAAAATTGTTTAATCTGTGGTACGCTACCTTGTGGATAACTACCCCCTATGTAATTAGGATACACATTAAATTGGATGTTACTTGTTGGGGGGGGTTTGACCTGTGCCACTATGTACTTTATGAATATTCGTGACTACGTAGGACGTAGGTGGTACTTGAAAGTAACTGAATCACAATTGTAAAATAATAGGTTGTGATGCCACTTGAGGTTGATATTGGGGAGAACTAACAAATTGTGGTGCTGATTGGATAGGTGGACGCACAAATGGTAATGGCATTGATTGGACTAGTGGGGACACTGATGATAATAATATTGTGTAAGTAATGCCCCTAGCTATAGCCTATGTGCCAGATGATGGTGGATAACTGGGCATTCCAGTAGTCCAAGTTTGTGCTTGTGTAGAGAACATGTTGGCAGGTCGAGACACTGGATTAGTGAAAGGTGTGACCTAAATTACACTGGATGTCATGGGAATCTGAACCATCAGTGGTAGTGAGGTGGGAATTGTGTGGACAACACATTAACTGGAGCATTATAAATACCACTTCCTGAAGATGAGGGGCCTTGCCACTTGTCATAAAATGACTGATAATGTCGCGTGAGGGCATCCATAGGTACTTGCCTCAGTAGTGTGGACATGTCAATTTGTGACGATGTTGGCATGGGTGATTGCGTTTGTTTTTGAGGTAATTCTTGTTGATTTTTAGTTACAGATGCACCAGGTGATACAATAGTCATTCTATTGGCAATCATGTTAGCAAAAATGAAATTTTTGTGAGCTTCAATGATTTCATCGACCATTTGGGCATTATTTGCATTAGCTAAGAATTGGTCAACTAGATTGATTTGGGCATTCATGTTATCTGGTTGATTTACCATGATGTCATCAGAGATGAAAGGAGGAAAAGTATCATAAGTGCCGAGAATATTTCTTGTCATGATGGGACTGACACTAGACTTAGGGTTTTGTTGCGTATCTGAAAACACTAATCCTAACTGAGATGGTTGTTACATAGCCTGTCTAGATCTAGACCGTGTAGTGATGGGCATGAACCACACAAGACAAAAATATTGTGAATGATGAGATCAAGACACTGGATTAACTGATTAATTTGATCGGGTGGAGAAGAAATGATGACCTAGAAAATGATCGAATATTGTCTAATGAGGAACAATGCGACATTGGGATACTTTAGGAGGATACACCAAAACAACAGACCTAGTAAGGTAAAGGACTGTGGATTGAACCTCTGGCTCAAGGTGATAAGATCATAATGAATTATGAGATGACAACCTTGAGACATGATATAGTCCAATGAAAGATGATAACAATCACGAAAGGGATGCAAACTATCTGATGAGGACCAAGATTGATGAAAACCCCAAGGGGATGGAAAGACCTAGATCAATGAACGAGACAAAATAGTGATATGATGCAAGATCAACACAAATAGGATAACTGATAGCTCAATGATGCAAGTTAACCAACAAAATGAATCAAATGTGCTAAGAGGACTATCTTGATAACCAAACAATCCTATGATAAGCTAGATAGAGTTCTGACATCGTGACAACACTCAGGAGACCAAACTCACTAGAACAAGTACAAAATGCTAAAAGGTCTAACAAAATATAACATAATGTTGACAGAATTTTGGCAGCGTGACAACACTCAAAAACTGAAACATCACTAGGAACGAGTACACCACACTAAAAGGTCTAACAAATTCTGACGTGATGCTGACATAATTTCAGCAATGTGACAACACTCAAAAATCAAAATGTCACTAGGACTAATAACCAATGAAGAAGATCTAAGAATTCTAATGTGATGCAGACAAAATTTTAACTGCATGACAACACTCGAGAACTGAAATATCATTAGCCAAAGCTAAAAATCTAAGAATTCTAATGTGTTGCGGACATATTTTCGATAGTGTGACAATACTTGAGAATCAAAAAATCGCAAGCCAAAGCTGAAGATCTAAGAATTCTAATATGATACAGACATAATTTTGACAATGTGACAATACTTGAGAATAAAAAAAATCGCAAGCAAAGGCACCCAACATAAAAGATAAAGAAATGTAATGAGGTGCGATGCAATTTTGATAGTGTGACAACACTAAACCAACACACCCACCATAGGATAGAGTGAACCCGCCATACTAGACCACGAACCCACTAGAACATACTAGAAGACTAACTTGACTGAAGACTTTGACATCATAACAATAGTAAAAAACAAACCCACCGATTCTGGCAGCGAACCTGCTATATGAGACTACAAACCCACTAGAATAAATAACAAACTTGCTAAAAATGGACTGTAGACTCGCTCGACTAATGTTTTGACAAAATACTTTGACACCAAACACAAAAAGCATGTAAGAATGACTCAAAATACAATAAACAATCAAGTATTTCTTAGTATAGTCAAATGGCAGTATCTGTTGAATCCCCTAGCTTAGAATACCACATTCAACTGGATAGATAGAAGCTTGGTACCACTGGCTCCACCCTTGGCACACACATCTCGGGCATACCAAGCTTCAAATTCCAAGGGTAATGACCTCCCAAGGAATCTCTATCTCAAGTTGAGTACATGAGGGGTGTCTTTGGCATGCACGTATCACAATGCCTCAGCCAACAAATAGAAGGATTTGTGTTGCTAAAAAAAATTGGTTCATAGTGGGGGAACTTTCGAGGTAATCAGTTGATTATACATGCAGTGGCTAGCTCATTTAAGAGATATCCCAACTTGTAGAACACATGTTTTTACACATCTGTCACACAAGCACCAGGGGATTTTGACTTTTATCAAGACCATGAAGGTATTTTCATGTCGATACTGAGGGAAACCATCAGTATAACACAACGTCACCAATTGATTTATAGATTTCACTAAAATCACAAATATTTATATAGAGGACCAAAAGAAAGTACCACTTGGGTCATTCTCCCCTCACCTGGTCTTATGGGCTACTCAGGGGGACATACCCTCTTACTTATAAAAGAAAATCGAGCTTCACTAACACTTTTCTTGCACCTAGGACCACGAGAGCCAAGGGAGAGGATAGTGTGTGTTAGTAGTAGGACTGCTCTACACATGTACAAGCGTGCTAATCACAAAAGACATGGGGTTCATTTCCTTTATTAAATTGAAGTGCGCCTAATTAACATAAGACACACATATGAAAATATTAAAGAAATAAAGGAAAATAAATTTGTTTCAATGAAAGCCCTCTTTGGCGATCCTGCAAAGAACGCGTTAATTGTTTGCAAATTTTGGGGTCTTCTACTCGCTTGATTGGTCGCACAAATGTTAGCAAAATCACATCAAAACACAAAATGTTAGCACATTAGTCCAAATCAAATTAAATAACATTCTTGAAATTGACAGTAAATTTTTCAGATCGCAAACCCACTAATACATAGTACAAACCCGCTAGAACATGATTATAAAATGCAAACCCACCACTTCAAACATCAAACTCACTACTTCAGATAGTGAACCCACCATTTTATGCAACAAACACACTATTTTTATGACTATTAAAATGCAGATATAAAATGCAATATGTTATGATAGTGAACGCGCTATTTCATAGTACAAACCCGCTAGAACAAGAATATGCAAAATTTTACAAAGCCAAAAATAAAGTAATTAAAATCTCTGTAAAAGATATCAGGTCATTTCCATCATTTTAGAAAGCAATCCCACTGTTTCATGTGATAAACCTGCTATACTAGTTGAAAATTTTCAAAAATCATTTACAACAATCTCGAAAGTAAAATTCTAGAATTTTACCTTTCGTACAATTTGAGGAATGTGAACCTGTCATTTTTGAATGTGAACCCACTATTTCTCGAAGTGAACCCGCAATTTCTGAAAATATCGAGATCGATGAAATAGACCCCCACCAAGGTGGAAATCCGCATGTATTCCCATGTGTTTTCTACAAGTACTCAAAATTTGTGAAAAAAACACTCAAACAACAAAAATGTGAGAAATGACTCATGAAGTGGGTCCCACTAGGCATGCAAAAAAATGTGTGATGAAAAATGTGTGCAAAATACAAAGGGATTAAAAGCTAGTTAATTAACCAAACATACATGAAACATCATACACCTCAAGTTTTGAATGATAAAATCAAAATGAAAGTAAAATAACAATGCAACGCAAACCAGAATGCCCGCTTCGATTTGATTATTCCTCGATTTTATGTGTGCTCGATGATGTCTTTGGATGCTTGATATTGCTCCATGATTATTGCTACAAATGGTAATGGATGATGATTAAATGGGAGTGAGGAATGATTTCTGCAATGTAACAGTGCAGTTGGATGAAGGTGGATGAAAAACATAGAAAAAAGGGGGGTTCAAATAGGAGATGAGAGGAGAGGAAGAGGAGGGGAGAAGGCAACACTTGTCCTCAAGGAGGACAAGTGACACTCCAAAGGGAGCCATGTGGAAGAAGGTTCCACATTTATCCTCAAAAAAGACAAGTGGCTCAAGGGGAAGAGACAAGTGTCCCAAGGGAGGGACACATGTCTTGGGAAGAGATGACATTGAGGACACATGTCTTTTGGGGGAGTAACCACCCAAAAATAGGACATTTTTAAATATTTGGAAAATAAGGAGGAATATACACACATGGAGGTTAGGAGGAATGGCTGGTTTGGAAGGATAGGGTTGGTTATAAACCTAAGGGTAAGGATATGGGTTAGGTTAGATAGGGGTTAGGCTAGGTTGGGCTAGGTGGTTAAGAGTTAGGAGCCATGTGCCCTAAATAGGAATATTTGAATTTAATTAATTCAAATAAGGGGATGGAAAAGGGGGAAATTAATTAATAAAAGAGAATGGGAGGTGATATTAATTAATTAGGAATTCACTAATAAAAGGGAATGGGAGGTGATATTAATTTATTAAATAAAATAAAAGGCTAATGAATTAAATAAAATAAAGTAATTTTTTTTATTTAATAGAAGAAGGGCTAAAGGGGATTTAATTAATTAAATGGTCTTAGATTATCCATTAATTAATCAAACAAGGCCATAACGTAATTAATAGAATTAATTAGCTAGAAGGGGAAGAATGCTAATTATTTAATTTAAAAGCATTCAGGATAATAAAATTTAATTAATTAGATTAATCAAATTTTAGGTGTCTACAAAGGTCAGTTATCTTTTACAACCAGCTTGCTCTCAACCTTTCTTGCCAAATCCAAGAAGCCAACTATTTGGGCCAGTGGAGTGAAAAATTGTCTATACACTTCTTCATCATGTACATGTTTACCATAGACATAACTGTAAGGAAAGTACAGTGCGGAAACGCCTTCCTAATATCAATTAGCAAGGAAGATCATACAAGAATGTAGTTTAAAATTTTTACAGAATGTTAAGAATAACATAGACAAAAAAAATAGAATCAACACAGAGACATAACACCAAGAATTATGTGGGAAAACCCTTTCAGGAAAAAACCCACCACCAATAGTTGAACACTTTATTTTTAGTAAATGAATTTACAACAAAGTTTCAATCTACAACTACAGGTATTCATTCTCAGATTCTGTCACATAAGTATAATGAATACCTCCCCTCCCCATAAGAGAGAAGAAGAGACAATGTATCCCCCACATAATGAAGAAGCTCCAATGCCAAAGATAAAATCTCGAGGATGTATAGTGATTAAGATCCAAGAGAAGCAAACCATATTCCTCCCTTTGGGAAGAAAAAAGTCAAGTGGCCAAGGATGAAATGACTCTATGAAAGGAGATGGAAAGAATAGTCTCTGGATGTGTGCCATGGAAGACTTCTCAACTATCCAACTATCTGAATCATGATATGCCAAATCAACATAAGAAAATCCAGACAACTATGAAGATGTCTAATGAACAATTTCTCAAGGCATTGAAGATGGGATGACATGAATGCTCAAACTACCATCAAAGAGGAATGGTGTATCCTCAATCATATCTCCAATCGCTGGAGTGTGTGATGAATCAAATAATGCTTTAATATCTTGCAAGTACTCATCCCATTCTAGTGAATTGGAAGGGAACAATCAACCCATGGAATGGAACCGATCTCTGAAGGAGGAAGAAGTGGAGGAGGATCAAAACAAGTCTCAAAAACCACTGCAGATGATTGAAGCAAACATAGGTTCAGGTGACCAAATCTCTCCTCAATTTTTTGATCTACTCTCAAGGAATGAGAGATAGAACCAGATGCATGCTCAATGGGAGAAAAATGAGAGAACTCATACAACCATGTTGCATGATCAACACTACCAACTACAACAATATCTCTACTATCAAGATCTCTGATGAGCACTGAATCAAGGGTGAACTCAATTGTCTTGCCTATCCCACTATGAGTAATCTGGTAGATGGAAAGGAGGTTGGAAGATAATGCAGGGACATAAAGAACATTATTGAATGTGCCACCATAAACCTCAATAGAATCACTCCCATTAACATCCATGTATGTGTTATTACCCATCAATATATGTGGAAAAGTATGATGCTCAAAAGAAGAGAATATACCCTCTGATGATGCCATATTATGGGAATCTCTCAAATCAAGAAGCCACCTAGAGGAATGCGAATGTGTTGATACAAATAGAGTGTGGCCCTTCATCTTGTCTTCACCATGTACTATAGAAGAAGACCCAAAATGTCCAGATCTTGAAGTGATGTAGCAAGATGTACTAGATGAAGGTGGCTGAATATTGTGATTTTGTAGAAGATGCATCAGTTCATCAATCTTCTTTGCATAACATTGATGATCATCATGTCCCAACTTAGTGTAATATGCACACTTTGGCTTATCCTTCTTTGATGATGTCCTCTTGGAAGAGGAAGAAGAATCTGAAGTATCATGTGATTGTGTGTCCTTGGGTTGCTCATGTGACTTGGAATCCTTATGTTTTTGTTTCTTGGCTTTACCTTGTGAAGCCTTTTGATCCGTGGGACTCTGGGAAGTAACAAGAGCCTATGATTTGGAAGACTTCAATCTCCCCATATGAAGTAACTTGGTTTCATCTCGTGTCAGTTGAGAAGCAAAATCATCAAGGGAAGGCATGGTGTAATGAGTACCAAGAGCATCTCTAGTGGCATAAAATGTAGAAACAAAAATTGAATAATTAGGACCAAGCTTGGTAAGGATAGAGAGAATCAACTGAGAGTCTTCCTTCTCAATTTTGTACTGCTTCAACTGTAATCTGAGAGACTTGAGTTTGGTGAAGAAGTCCTAGATGCTATCAAAATCATCAGGATTCAAGGCAATAAGCTCATTCTCCAACTGAAAACCCCTTAATGCATCTTGCTTTCCAAATAGAGACTCCAAGCTAGTCCAGATCTCATTGGGTGTCATGCATGATTCAACATGAAAGAGAATATCTAGAAACATAGACATGCATAATGTTCCAAAAGACTCATCACACCTATCAAACCATTTTCTCTTCTTAGTAGTACCTGTAGGCTCAACTTTTGTACTCATGGTCACTCTATATAAACCTAGGTGTTTTAGGTGAATCTCCATTTGTTTTTTCCAACCATGATAGTTGAATGGAGTAAGGGGAGAAATATGATTTGGATATGGAAATGAACTGATACAACAATATAGATCCTCTTAATGCCTAAAAATTCCACTTGAATCACTAAAAAAAGCCAATTTGCATGTTTTCAAGAAAAAGCCCAAAAAGGACAAAATTGAACTCTTTGAGTAATTGAAGAAAAATATGCAGAAAAGAACCTAAGATCTGAATAGAGGATTATGAGAGCTTTCCAATGATGTACGGAAGTCGAAAAATAGTTTTCGGAAGTGCAAGATAGGCCCTAAAAGCATGAAATTGAAGGCTGAATTTAGATGTTTGGTGAGAAAAATTGGTGTAGAATCCAATCAAACTACCTACAAATTAAGATTGACACAAAAACTAGCTTTCCAATGATATTTTGTATGCCTGATTTAGACTACGTATGACAAAGTTATGGGCAAAAAACCAACTGTTGCTTTTAAAGGTTTAAAGAGCTAAAAATAGATAAACTTAACTAAATTTAATTGAGCGCCAAAATTAGTAGGTTTGCCAAATTTAGGTGCTGATTTTAGCATGCAGGTTTGGTATAGGTGTTGGTACGTACCTCTTTGTGTAGATTTGACCTTTGAAAGCTTTTAATAAACCAATTCAAAAAATTCGAACCCCTTAAAAAATTTAACAAAAATATTTATGCATGGGAAATTTTTTTATCAAATCCTTGATTTTTGATAAATTTTCTGATGCAGGTACTAACACATGTGCATGTGGTACAACCATACAAATATTCATGCCTCGTAAAGTGTGCTAATAAAAAAATGCCAATTTTTTTTTTGACCTCTGATTTTAACAATTTTATAGGTGAATTAGGGGTTTTTGGGCCTTATGAGCATGATGGTGACCTTCTTTTTATGCCAAAGTACCCAAAAATTTTAACTACCCTCATATTTTTGCCTCTATTTGTGTGCCCTCTGCTAAATGGACTCGATTTTCCAACTTCTTATATTTTGATGAAAGAATAGTCGATTTTAGGGTTTTTTGATGCTACAGATGCAATGGTGACCTCCTTTTGAACCCAACATGCACAAAAAATTCACCTTGGGTTGGACCCCTCATGCATGTAGATAGGAACTTGACAAATCTAAAGATCTAATACCATGTAGAAGTTGATAATCAACCACAAGAACCAAGAATCATCTGCAAGAAAAAAAACCTATCACGCAAAAGAGATCAAGCAAAGATTGTATGCTCTATAACAACCAAAGAAATATATATAATGCACAAAGGAATTAAAGATTCAATATTTAAGGTGTAATTACAATGAATTAATGACTTGCTTTATATAGAGCAAGAGATGCCCTAATCCTAAAATTAGAAGAACTAAAGCAATGCAAAGTAGGAGCTAAATTAAGCACAACTATAAGCTAAAAAACTAGCTAGAAGTGCCTCTAGGGAACTCAAACTCAAAAAGCAAAACACCTAGATAAAATAACGCACCTAAGTTTAGCTTAAATGAAAAAGTAATTAAAGGACCTAATTAATAAATAATTAGATAATTGTCCTTAAATTACTACAACAATATATATAGTAAAAAGAGATGTTTTTAGAATATATATAGTGAAAAGAGATGTTTTTAGTATATATATAGTGAAAAGAGATGTTTTTAGTATATATATAGTGAAAAGAGATGTTTTTAGTTCTCATACATGTTTTGTTGGTTATTCACAACCATTGACATGCTTCAATGATATTCCATCTTTGACTATGGGCACAAGTTAAGTAAAAATCATGACACAAGGTAAAAAGGGAAACAGTTCAAGAGCAAAGTAAAGAGGAAGATAGACAATTAGAGTCACTCATGGGGTGCACTTCACTAAGAAAGTGAGTATAGACCCCAATTAAGAGCATATTGTTGAACAAGAGCCTGTTGTTGAAACTATTGTTCAACATGTTTATGAATCATATAATGTGCAACTACCCTCACATGTGACTCTTAAAAAGTGGTCACTAGATGACATGAAAAGAGAAGTTGCTAGTGTAGAAGACAAGAACATGTCAATTAGAGGATGGTCTCCATGTGCTCTCTACCTTCATTCTGATGATGGATCATAGAGTGTGATCCGAAACATTGATGAAAAAAAAGCTCACACAATCAAATCTAGAAGCTCATAGAGAATAAAAATATTAAAAAACTACTAAACCAAAGATGCTACAATGAACGAAATAACATGAAATGCCAGTAGCTAAAAGGAGTCAAGGAGAGATGAAGAAATCTCATAATTGGTCCATGATTAAAGCCTCCAACAAAGCAATCTTCCTCTCTTGATAACAAACTTACACACAAGCAAGAGAAAAAATATTGGGGCTAGATTAAGAGGTCTGCCTTAGTCAGACCCTCACTTTGGTTTTTCCACCTCCAAAAACAACCAAGATAATAGCCATGAATAAAGAAAATGATAAAGATATAACTAGACAAATAAGATAACATATATCTTTTAATGGAAAACAATGGATATGATATTGTGAAATGAAAATGAACAAAGGGAGAGAACTCCCCTTCAACACCCAAGAAGCTATAGCTCGAGGGAGTGAAGTTGAGCACCAAGGGCTCTCCAAATCTGTGATAATGGTGGACGTTAAATGTTGAAAAACCTGTGAAAGATGAAGAGTTGAATGCCAAGAGCTCCATAATTCCCAAAATGATCAAGAAGACCCCAAAATAGGCTCAAATTACTAAGATATAGAGCCTAGAGAAGAATCTCGATGTTGGTGGTTGTGGACAAAGGAATTACTTCTAGGTGTAGGCATAATGCTCAAACAACCACCTACAGACTGGCATATTTGTGAGACATTTGCACGTCGTGTGGATGTTTGAGCGGTGCGCTAGTGTCCATAAGTCAAATGGTCAGGAAAAGACCAGATTATAAGTTGACCAAGCAGTCAATGTGGACAAACGAACAAAGAGATGAAGAATGACTCCAATTGACTTAAAGTGAAGGTGCTTATGTGATGTGGAATTGCACGAGGTGCAATTTACGACATTACATCAGACACTACTTGCTTGTATAACAAGTTGCATACAAGCCCCTCCTAACCAACAAACCACACCTACAAGTGGACCAAAGTGTGTTGCCTATGGATACATGACAACTCCTCGTTTTCCTACCCGTATGGACAATTTATTAAGTTTGTGATGAATTTTACATTTTGATTGATGTTGCACATATTTTGGGTATCTATTTTGCAAAGCTAATTAGATATTGTTGGTTCATCATGTTGATTTTGTGCAATCTATGAATGTAGTTCAAGTTAGGATATAACTCTGATATCATTAAAAAATGTCATAATGTCATCGTTGTAATATTTAAGACCTCACATTTGTAACGTCAAATGTTGATTTTGTGCTATCTATCATGATTATAAGATGTCATGATGATGTTGTTGTTAGATTTTGAACTTGATTCGTCTATGTTATAGTCATATACATTATTGTCTATGTTTCAGTTATATATGTTTGTTATTTTCTCAATTTATTGTCTATGTTTAAGTCATATATGTATTGTTTTCTCAGTTTATTGTCTATGTTTCAGTCATATGCACGTGTGTGTATATATGTATATATATTTCAGTCATATGTGTGTGTATATACATACATATATACATACATAATGTAGACACCTAAAAATGTCTCATTGATCATGTACTAATTATTCCTCTAATTGATTAAATAATTCTTTAATTCTTTAATTAAATTAATTAATCTTATTCTTCTAATTTCATATTTCCCCATAATCTTACTAAATAAATTCTATTTTAATTCTATCATCATTTAATCATTTAACCCTTACTCTCAATATTAATTAAATATCTATTGTTTAATTAATTGTGATTTTAATACTTTAATTTGAACAATTTTTATTATTTAATTAAATTCAATTTCTAAATCATTAAATAGCTTCTTTAAATTATTTAATTAGCTAATTAATTATTCAAATTCATATTCCTCTAATTTCATTAATTCTCCAGATTCAAATTCAAATTCATATTCTTCCAATTTCTTCTAATTCCAAATACATGTGCATGATTTCAAATATCAAATTGAAAATCAAAGTCAAGTTCTAAATATATTCAAATAACAAATTGAATTCAAAATAAATTCAATATTTGAATTAAATCTCATGCAAAGATTAAATTGAAAATCAAAGTCAAAGTGCAATCACATGCTAAATTAATTAATTCAATTAATTAATTAATTAATTAATTATCTTTGCAATTCCCATTTCTGTCTTCCACTTTTCTTTTTTCCAAAAAAAATTCAATTAGTTAACTATTCCATCTATTTTAATTGATTATTTCAATTAATTGATTAATTGCATCATTTCTTTAATTCTCTCCAATCATTCTTTTTCTATCTTCTAGTTAGCTTTTTCTATATAAAGCTTTCTTTGTCATCAATCAATTCTCCTCCAATCATTATTTTTCTATCTTTCAATCAACTTTTTTCTCAATCAGTTAACTCAATTAACAATTCAATCAATTCTGTTCCACCTCCAAATCAGCAGTTCAACTATTAATCAACATGTGAGCTCACTTGAGTTCCACCTCTTGATCAATCTGTTCCACTTCTCATTCAATCCTCTCCAATAATCTATAAATTGAGCATTCAATCTTCATTTTCAACAATCACAAACAATCAGGAAGGATCACAAACTTTGAATCTTTATGTCAATTGTAGGTTTCTAGCACGATATCTGAGAGCCATCATACCACAAAGAAGAGAAGAACAATGGAAGCTATGATGCAGAATAGGGAGTTTTATATTGTTTAAATTTGATTCTATAATGCATCTATTTCATTGGTTTATGTTTGAATTTCTAGAACAGGGATTCGTGATTTCCTTATTATTTCTTGTTAAGCAATGATGATTTTAAGCATACACATTTTGGTGAACCCAACGTGAACAACAACAAATTAACCTTCTGTTTTTTCTATGTGATTTTTGCAGGTTTTTGTACAAATTTCAAAAGCATAATCAAACATCACACAATCACTCATACATAATCACACAATCACATAGATAAAATTATGCATTCGATCATACAGTGTAATGCATTCATGCATAACACATCATGCATTCGCCTAGATAAAATTATGCATTCATCATTCATATTTCAACATTCTGTCTATTTCATTTTCCTTTTTTTATCCTCTATTCTGCCTAAATTCTACATTAAAATTTTGTACATCTGAAGAATTTTTTTTATCCTTATATGATTCTTTCAATATAACATCTTATGACACATAAGGTCATATTTAATATTTCAGGTGCTCGAAGAACAATAGAACAAAGGAGGCAAGCCAAACATTATCAATGAATTCTAAAGGTAGAAATAATGATACAAGACCTAGAGGACCAACCAACTATTGACAGATATAACAACCTAGTTCTATCATATAGAGTGAAATATGAATTGCTTAATATAGAATGGTTGATGAGAGATTTGACTAGGGCCTCACAGTCTATTTTGTAGGTTTCTGATTAAATCTAGGCCTTTTAGATATTTAAATTTTTTTTATTTATCAGTAATGCATTCGCTCTATTATTTTCATGCAATCGCTCATACACTTTTACGCATTCGCTCAAACAACATCACACATTAGTATAAAAGGTAGTTTGGTTTTTTTTTTCTGTGTGTTTTCGGGTTACTGATTCCCTGTTTGCAGAGTGTGGCGACATTACAAAGAAGGCTTGATCATCCCAGATTATTTTGGAGACAACTAATAATTTGATGGCAGGATCCTTTAGGGTTAAATCACTTTTGGATTTTGGGTTTAAAATTGACATGCATGATTTCACACTTCATCTTGGTGCTTAAAACAAATTTGGTTAAAATTGACATGCATGCTTTCACACTTCAACTTGGTTCTTAAAATAAATCTGGTTAAAATTGACATGCATGCCTTCACACTTTAGCTTGGTGCTTAAAACAATTCTAGTTAAAATTGATATGCATGCTTCCACACTTCAAATTGGTGCATAAAATTGACATGCACATGTGTATTTCACACCTCAGTTTGGGCTTTTAAAATGAATGTGAATCAGGCTTATCAATAGAATAAATCAAACATTGCGATATTTTAGGGAAAAATAACTTTTTTTGTGTGTCTGGGGTGGACCTATTGTTGCATTAATTACCTTTCCACCAGCTTTCGGGGTCTTGGGAGTGAGACAAAGGTGATAACGACACCTAATTTTTCTTTTCATTAGTGAGGGGTATCTTTGACTAGGGATTTCATCACCCCATAGAGGTACTTTGAATTGTAATGTGTTGGGGATATCATCTCTCCCAGCTTACTATCGAGTGGGTTTTTTAAGCCGCTATATAAACATACTGGTCAGGCGGCTAGAGTGTTGAGTGAATTTGACATATGTGGGGGCCTTCCCTGCATTGATAAGCTTAACTAAAGCCTTAAGTGGCTTGCTCTGAGAATCTATCATTGGATCGAGAACCCTCAAAACTTATAGTAAGAACCAACTTAGTCGTCCAAATCCCACATTCATTGATTCTGAGAGTGCGGATTGTACCCCATAGATACCCTCCATGTACCTTGCATTATGAGACATAAATCCCTCGGTGATAAGATCTTTGGATCTTCAGGATAAGAGAGATAGGTATGCCCAAGAAGTGTGTGATGTGGAGTGTAGCCAGTGCTGCAAGACTCTCTAGCTATTCATCTTGTTTCGGTATTTTGTAAGGGCCTCTTTGAATGGTTTCCAATATCCAACCTAAGATTGTCTTCTATGTTTTTGTGTGTATCATTGTGCTATACTAGTATTGAGTCAGTATTTGGGCTATTTTAGGCCCTACCTTGTGTAGCTCTAAATTCTCAGAGTTTGTCAGAACACAATTCATCCAGCTATACTTATCTTCAAACAATATTCTCATAATTAAAAGATAGACTTATCCTAAAAACAATGTTACTTGAAATAGAGTCTATCCTGAAACATCAGACAATCCAACAAAGTCCAAAATTTTGCATACTTGTGACCATAGGTTTTCTTAGAGACCTTAAAATTTGCATAAGTCCTTGCATAGTCCTCATTATCATCCTCATATAGAATCCTCATATGCATCATCATAATCTTCACATAACCCCTTGCATAGTCATCATAATCTTTGCATTAGTCCTTATTTGTGTCCCATTAACCTCCTAGTTCATTTTAGTGTAGCTATAATCTTCATTATTAGTCCTTGGTTAGACCTCATATACGTCTGTCTTAGTCTATCATCATTTGCATAATCTGTTGGCAATTGACACTCATTGGGTTCATATGTTGTCATTGATGGCAACAAGATTATATTGAAGGCATATATCAGTATTTGGAGGCACACACCGACGAATACCAACATTGGAGCATTCAGGATCATCACCGGCACCGACATCCAGCAGGGTCATCACCGGCACCGACATCCAGCACTTCAGTGAAGCCGACATCAGTTTGGGATCTGAAAGGTTTTATTTGTAAAATCATTTTGTAATTATTGTATAAGGGCCGACATTGAATATCTTTTGTATTGTAATCTGACATAAGGCATATTGTTTGTAAAAGGTATATAAGTCAGTTTGTTAGGTCATTTTGAGATATGACAAGGAAGTAGAACTGTGTAATGCGAAGGATATGTATGTAGGTCATTTGTATGTGAATGTAATATCATGCAATAATTAGTAGATGGTTTGTAAAGCATTCTTGAAGGAAAGGAGATATCGGTAGAAGGATTCAGGGTTTATGAACTGGTATAGAACAAAACTTTAACCGAAACTCTTTTGGCATTACAGATGCATTTTGTGAGTTCACCAGTACTATTTTATCTCAACAGAAGATTGTAGTTAGTGAGACTCTTTTGTGTTGAGCAGTATGCTCTAGGAAATGTGCCTTCCTGCATGTGCATGTCCCCATGCTATGTAATATCTTTCATATGGCCAGTGAATTGATATTGTGGGTCACAAATCCCATCGTGGTTTTTCCTCTTTGAGGTTTTCCACATATAAAATCTGTGTGTTATGGTGTTCATTCATGTGACTAGTTTATTTACTTCATGTTATATGTTTCTTCATTTACCGGTTTATATGTGTATGTTATAATAAGGTAAAATATTATATTACCGACAGAACACTGATTCACCCCCCCCTCTCAGTGTTCTTGGATTTCAACATAATCATCCTATAAAATCATAGCATGTGTCCTAATGGGTCTACCAAGTGATGATTTTATCCCCTTCGAGCAACCTAATGTAGTGCCAAATGACGGTCAACGAGAAATCATTGATGGATTATATAACTTGGCTTGGCAATTGAAGACAAGTGCACCTCAGTACATGGGAGTTGAGTTTGAGATAGATAGAGAGTATAATATTGCCCGTAGAATTGATAAAGAAATTTCTGTAGAACTTCTTAGACAAGAACTTGAAAAACTTGCATTGCAAAAATCTCAAAATACTCAACAAGTTTCATGTATGAATCCCCAGTAGAGAGTTAGGTCTAGTGTTGTATACCTCACTTTTTGGTCTAGAGTATTGCATTCATAATCAAGGTCTATCATCATCTTTCATTAGGTCCTAAAGTGTCCTCATATAGAAGTCTTAAATGCCTGTCACAAGGTCACAAAAGGCAAAGAGTAAAATGGACCCAAAGAATGACCTGTCAATTAATCCTACTTGGAACATGGACATATCAGGCAATCAAAAAACTCAACAGTCAAATCCCCATGTCATGTCGATAATACATGAGCTACAACAAAACTTAACATGTGAGGAAATTGATTCAGCTCAACAGGACCCACATGTCCTTATGATTCTAAACGCTCTTATAAACAATAAAAGGGATAGGTATCTTTATTTGTTATTACAAAATGGTGCCAAGTTACCTCAAGGTTTTGATGTGACAATGATCTTCCCACCCAGGATTACTTTAGGTTAAAATAGCAGTCAACTACCAAATATAACACAAACACAAGCTATGACTTCAAGTTCCTCCCAAAATGCATCAACACCCTCAAACCAAACAAATTTGGTGTCAAACACAAGTTCTCAAGCAAGTGCATCATCCTCAACAATGAACGTTAGCACACAAACACAGGCTATCATTGCCTTTCAAACTACACCAGTAATGTCAAGTGTTTTGGCACCAAGTCAAACACAAGCCTCACATATTTATAATACAAGTGTGACTCAACCTCCCATTTCTTACTCAATAGGTTCTACATACAGTCATCAGAACATAAACCCAGGTTCCGCTAATACAATGAGTACAACCCAATCAAACATGGGTTCACAATTCAATTATTTTAGAGGACCTAGTGGAACCCATAACACACAAAATTATAGTTATGGTACCTTTCAACAACCTCCTATTTATACTACCACAAATCCTTTTGTGGGAAATATACACGCGCAAAGTGTACCACTAACTCAAAGATAAATTTTAACCCAACAAATATAGAATCTACAACAACAGATGAAAACTATGCAAACCGGTAATGACAAAAAGAGCTATACAATGTAGGACTTACATCCTTATCCCTTTGATCATACAATAGACATTCCTTCTTTCCCTCCATATTTTGAAACACCGAAATTTGTCAGATACCAAGGGAAAGGTGATCCTAGAGATCACATCAGAAAAATTTTTATTGCATGTATAGAGGTTGCAACTGAAGACACTTATCTAATGAGATTGTTCCCAAAAAGTCTCAGAGGTTCTGCCTTAGAGTGGTTCTCACATCTCCCACCAATGGTCACATCATGGGGTGAACTAGCTGAACAATTCATTGCTAAATTCTTGCATAACATTGATACCCCAGTTACATTGATGAATCTATGTGTTGCAAAATAATATGAAAATGAAAAATTCACATCCTTCTTATAAATATGGAGATCTCTATACAGAAGATGCAAGACTATTGTTACTGAAACTGTTCAAGTTGACATGTTTTCAGAAAACTTAATCCCAAAAGATTAAGTACCCGATATAAATGCAATGTTTGACCACATTTAAACAAATCACTGAAAATGCCTTAAAGTGTGAGAAGGGACTTGTAGAAAAGGGTCTCATAAAATATGAAAATTCTACAAACAACACCAACAATGATAAATCTAAGTTATGGTGAAGAAATAAGAATGTGACCAATGATGGTGTGGTAGACGCTCGTACAATGAACAGAGCTCAACTGATTGTATCTTTACAAGGATAAATTCAATCATCTAGTCAGAATAAAAGTCCACATACAAAAAATAACACAATGCCAACTAATGCAAACACTGCACAAGCTACAAACACAAGGTTCCCAAGGATGAATGTTGCAAGAAGGAGCTACACACAACTAGGTGAGCCTATTGAATCAGTATTAAAGAAATTAATATAGAAAATATGATCAGTTTGCTAGAGGTTAGAGTATATGAACCGAGTCCTTTCAAACCTACATGGTGGAATGATAATAATATTTGTGACTATCATCGTACAAAAGGTCATAAGACTGCAAGTTGCTATAAATTGAAGAACTTAATTCAAGACCCGATAGATCAAGGTGACATCATAGTTGATACCAACAAAACTTCAGCAAACACAAATCACACCATCTTTAAGGATCCTTTTGTAAAACATGACTAAAGGTAAGGCATCACATCAAGAACACAAGATAACACTGCCAACTACACAAAAGTCTCATATGACTATACCATTCATGCTATTAGCTCAGGAGATGTAGTAAATGTTGATTCACAAGAAGAAATTGATGGTGATGAGAAAAATCAAGTGACTGATAACTATGATAACCAAGTTTACATGATGTCAGAAGCACCGAAATATGATAAAGATGAGAATCTCTGTCTCATGGACTAGGGGCATGAAGAACTACCTTATTCAGGATAATTTGAAGATGAAATTATAGAACAAATCATGGATGTCAGACTTGCACATGATGACTATAGGATGGAATATGAAATAAACCTTGATAACACAACATATGTTGAATAAATGTCCCTCACAAGAGATAATACAATGGCTACTATCACAATAAATCCAAGAGACAAAGATTGTGCAGTAGTACCTGTAGATCAAAAGTAACCTTGCAAGGAGTACCATCAAATCAGTGACCAACAGTAGGGAACTATAATGTGGTTGAGCAACTGAATAAAATCCAAACACATATATCACTCTTTGAGTTGTTGCATATATCACCAAATCACAGAGCTATCTTAGATAAAGAACTTCAAGATTCATTAGTCGACAAAGATATAGATGAAAATGCTTTCTAATCCATGGTAGGGAATTTGGCTGATGTTACCCGTATTGTTTTCATGGAATGGGATGTTCCTACTGAAATTTTTTTCCATAATGATCCACTACATCTAGAAGCTTGCATACATAAGAAGAAATTCATAATAGTACTTATAGATGGAGGAGCAAGGCTTAACATCTGTACACTAAAGTTGGTCAAGGCATTGGGTTATTTTGAACTTTACATTGATCCTTCAAAGAGAATAAACATCAAAGCATATGATGATGAAGAACGCCCTTCAAAAGGTGTAGTCACAGTAGCAGTACAAATAGGACCTATCACAACAGAGGTTACGTTTCAAATTATGGATAGAGAACAAGGGTATAACATGCTCTTAGGCCACCCATGGATTCATGACATGTAGGCCGTACCTTCAACATTCCTTCAATCTGTTAAGTTTCCATACAATGGCATTGAAATCACCATCTATGGTGATCCAAACCCATTTCAACACTATAATGACTTAAAGACACCTATAACATCTTCTTTACAGATTAAGGATGTCGGTTGTGGGGAATACTCCATTTCAAGTACCTCGAATGTCAGACAATTATCTCTTTCTCCTAGGTATTTTAGAAAAGAGATAGTAAAGTACTCAGATTCATGCTCATTCATTAGATGGGGAGACTTACAAGAAGAATCCTTAAATGAAGGTGTCAATCAATGGATATATAGAGAAGAATATGACATGACGATACCCAGGTTACCTTTAGATTAGTATGACAATGGTTTCAAGATGCTACAAAAACATGGGTATGATGGTACCACAGGCTTAGGACTAGAGAAGCAAGGAAGATTGTTTCTCGTTTTACCTTAGGAAAACCCAAAGAAGCAGGGGTTAGGATATAAACATGTACCAAAGATAATAGAGGCAAGACAACGTACACTAGATATATTGAACAAACCTAGGCTACCATTAGAGTACATACCTCAAAATCAGTTATCAACATGGGTATTTCCACCTTAATCTCAGAGAAAAAAGAAAGCACCAACATATCCTAGTATGGAGTCAGATGGTGAAGATATGAGGCATCTTCTACAAGAAACTAATATGGAATCATCTAACAATATAGTACCTGAAAAATATGCACAAGCAAATGTGGTAACAAAAACGGGCTTAGCACCGACAAATGAGCCTAATCCTTGGATTTTTCAATACTTTTGCCAAGGGAAACAACACAATCTCTACCAAATGAGTTAGATGAAGAAATACTACAATGACTTATACTAGGCTTGAGAAGGGTATCCACCACACAAAGGAGGTTCACAAATCAAGAACACATTCAGTTACAAGAACAAGAGGAGATAAGTGACACAACCTCAGAAAGTTGAACATACATGTAAAGTGTGACAGATTCTCATGAATATGAATTTCTATCTAACCATGATGGAAGCCCACAAGAAAAAAACACAGTAGATGACAACCAATCACCCATTGATGATGCCATTGCTTATGAGCATACATTAGATCATCCAAATTTAGTAAAACATGTTCAAAATAATCAGGTATGCATGTTGTCAAAGTCTTTTACAACTGAAGGAAGCAATGACTTACCCCTTATACATTCACATTTAATTGATTGGGGGCGAGAAGAAAAAAAACTCTAGAATGGTTTGAGAATGATGAAGTTATTACAACATTCCTTGGTGTCAGAGAAGGTTTTCCACAGGGTGATAATAAGACAAGATTTTCTATAGACTTGGATAGGACAACATACTTTAGAGAGGCGAGTGCCTCTGTGTCAGAAGATACAGATGAAAGTGATTGTAATGGAAAAAGAAAGTTAGACAACCTCCCTATTGAACAAGACAATTCAACATTACTCATGGAAAAGACTGAAGAAGTCAATATAGTAGAAGGATAAGTTATACATAATATCCACTTAGAAGAAAAGGACAAGTTCATACAAATTCATTAAATAAAGAAGAAAAGGACAAGTTCATACAGTTATTCAAACAACGTCCGATCAATTTCTCTTAGTCCTATGCAGATATTCTAGGTCTAGATCCATAATTGGTATTACATCACTTACCATTGCTACCAGGAATCAAACCATACAAAAAAAAGCTTAGAAATATGCATCCACAAATTGCATTAATGATAAAAGTGGAACTACAAAAACTTTTAGATGTGGGCTTTATTAGACCTATTGACTATGCAGAGTGGATATCCAATCTGGTACCTATGACTAAGCCCACTAGGGGCATAAGAATCTGCATAGACTTCTGAGATCTAAACAAGGCATGTCCTAAGGATGATTTCCCATTACCTAACATAGACATGATAGTTGACTTAATTGCTGGGAATGAAATTCTTTCATTAATGGATGGTTTCTCGGGATACAACTAGATTGGGATTGCACTAGAAGATCAACACAAGACGACATTTACATGCCCATGGGGAGTATACTGCTGGAACGTCATGCCATTTGGTCATAAGAATTCTTGGGCAACATATCAAAGGGCTATGACAACATTATTTCATGACATGATCCACAATATCTTGGAAGACTATGTTGTTGATCTACTAGCTAAATCACAAACAAGAGAAGGTCACCTTGAAGTCCTTGCTAATATATTTGATTGATTAGAACAATACAATATTAGATTAAACCCAAAAAAGTGTGTGTTTGGTGTAACGACAGGCAAACTTCTAGGCTTTATTTTTTCTACAGAGGAATTGGGGTTGATCTAGAAAAGGTCAAAGTGATCATGGATATGCAACCTCCATCAACACTTAAGCAATTAAGATCATTTCTTAACAAGAAATAATAAGGAAATCACGAATCCCTATTCTAGCAATTCAAACATAAACCAATGAAATAGATGCATAATAGAATCAAATTTAAACAATATAAAACTCCCTATTCTACATCATAGCTTCCATTGTTCTTCTCTTCTTTGTGGTATGATGGCTCTTAGATATTGCACTGACAACCTGCAATTGACACAAAGATTTGAAGTTCGTGATCCTTCCTGATTGTTCATGATTGTTGAAAATGGAGATTGAATGCTCAATTTATAGATTATTGGAGAGGATTGAATGAGAGGTGGAACAAATTGATTAAGAGGTGGAACTCAGGTGAGCTCACATACTGATTGATAGTTGAACTGCTGATTTGGAGGTGGAACATAATTGATTGAATGGTTAATTGAGTTAACTAGTTGAGAAAAAAGCTGATTGAAAGATAGAAAAAGAATGATTGAAGAGAATTAAAGAAATGATGCAAATAATCAATTAATTGAAATAATCAATTAAAATAGATGGAATAGTTAACTGATTGAAAGCTTTTTGGAAAAAAACAAAGTGGAAGATAGAAATAGGAATTGAAAAGATAATGAATTAATTAAGTTAGCATGTGTTTGCACTTTAACTTTGATTTTCAATTTAATCTTTTCATGAGATTTAATTCAAATATTGAATTTATTTTAAATTCAATTTTTTATTTGAATATATTTAGAACTGGACTTTGATTTTCAATTTGATTTTTGAAATCATGTACATATATTTGAAATTAGAAGAAATTGGAAGAATATGAATTTGAATTTGAATTTGGGGAATTAATGAAATTAAATAAAATTAGAGGAATATGAATTTGAATAATCAATTAGCTAGTTAAATAATTTAAAGAAATTATTTAATTATTTAGAAATTGAAATTAATTAAATAAGAAAGATTATTCAAATTAAAGGATTAAAATCACAATTAATTAAATAATAGATATTTAATTAATATTGAGAGTAAGGGTTAAATGATTAAATGATGGCAGAATTAAAATATAATTTATTTAGTAAAATTATGAGGAAATATGAAATTAGAAGAATAAGATTAATTTATTTATTTAAATAATTAAATAATTATTTAATAAATTAGAGGAATAATTAGTACATGATCAATGAGACATTTTTAGGTGTCTACACACACACACAATGCACACACACACACACACACACACATACATCTATGTATGTATGTATGTATGTATGTATGTATGTGCATATCATATGCATATGAAGGTATACATATGCATACATTTATACATTTGAGTAAAGAAGAGAACATACATACATATGAATGCATATATATGTTGGCATTATGATGCAGTTTTGTATGACCGATGAATGATATGGTTGTCATTGTTGGCAACATCATCTCTTAAGTCTTCACAGTCTATTAGTAGTAAGTAGACCAGGTAGTGGTGAGCAGTGAGTAGACCGGCAAACAACTCAAGAAGTTGAGAAAATACAACTTCAGAGATCCCAAGAACACCTGTTAGCAAAAAAACTTGTCACAAGAGAAGATTGGAGACATAAACACAATAAAGGCTCTGAAAAAAGATTATCATTCAGAGAGGGAATAAAAAATAGTTACAATACAATCCTTATGAAAGGAGAATTAGAAACCCTAAAGATGTGCAACCCTAAAGAGATAAAGAGTATTCAATAATTAGAATAATTATTAAATACCTACAATATTATTAAATGCCTAAGTTTAGCTTAAGCGTAGAGTATAATAGACTAATAATTAAATAAATATTTATTAGCTAATACAAGATAACTCTAACACCCCCCCTTAAGATGAACTTAGGGAGTAGCTAAAAAACTAAATGCATGAAAAAATTGGGTCTCGACAACAAGGCCTGATGAGGTACCCAATCACAACCAAATCTCTATGAATTAGAGAAATAGAGAAAACCACATGGGAAAAAAAATCTACTCCAAAAAGAGATGGAAAAAGGAAGTGAAGGACTAAAGAAGCCTCCAAACAAGAATGTTCCAAAAAGATGGGAACAAGAGAAGATCATGAAGAACACCACTGAAGCATGAAATAGTTGCAAACACTATTGAAGAGTAACTGCTGATCTGAAGAACCTTCACTGAAATAGAACATGACCAAGTAGAGAAGACTGTAATTTCCACGAGTGTCCTCAAATGACACTACTCGAATCAAATGGCAAACAAGGGCAAACAACTGAACTCAAAGATACAAATGGCATGAGACACCAAAGCCTGAAGAGCTGATCAATCGAACCAAGGAAGCATTAAAACAACAGGACAAACCTCCCCATAATACTGAAAAGGGAGAGGGACAGGTACACTAAAAAGAATGGCCAACAAGAACTGCATGACGAAGAACAAGGAACATCGAAGGTGCAGAGAAAAAGTATATAGTGTCGTGGAAGGAACACTCACTTGACACACATCATGAGGTGAATGTCATGGAAGGAACACTCACTGGACAAAGATTGATGGCAAACAAAAGGCAAACATCAACCCCCCCATGACACTTTATAAGTAGTGCATGTACAATAAGGCACAAGATGTGTAAGATCCCAAGTAAACAATGCATGATGGCACTTTATCTCAGTGTGTTTGCATAAATAAAATGCTACAATGATAAGAAGAGACAAAGACTAGAAACAAAAGGAACAACAAAAAATGAGACATCCTACTCAGAGAAAGAGATCCTAGGACCTGAAACATCCAAGATATTTACCAAAGTGCTGAAAAGAAAAAAATTGAATAAAATATTACCTGGAGAAACATCTGGAAAGAAAACTCATATGAGTGGAAAGTACACAGAACAAGCTTTCCAACAATATAAAGTTTTAGAAAAATGGAGTTCGGATGCTCAAGTTATGTCTCCTGGAGTGCAAAAAAGAACCTCTAGCTTGGACAGCAAAAAACACTATCAAAAAAGAAAAATCAAAAGTTCAAACCTCCAGCTCTGAATAGAGCTCGAAAAGAGCTTTTCGACGCCTATTTGTTTTCGAAAAATTGACTCTGTTTGCCCAAGTTACGACCAAAAGAAAAAAAGCCCTATTGTAGGGCATAAAGAAGCTTTTTTTTTTTTTTAACGAAAATTTTCTGATGCATTTGCAGGTACACCCGTACGGATTTTGTTGCCTCGTAAAATGTGCCAATTAAAAAATCATGGCCCAGATGCCCTTGTCACCGAAATAGGTCGAATTATATATCAAAATGACTGGAAATGCCCTTTGGAAGCCAACGGTGAGGTCTTTTTTGGCCCAAACTGCTCTAAATTTTTTTTAATGATTTTTCAAATGAACTTCTCGAAATTTGTGCCAAAATTGTCCAGAACCCAAATTTGTCAAAATTTGACAAATTTTATATGGAAATGGAGGATTTCTGGGCGTTCCGAGCTCAACGGTGGGGTCTGTTTGAGCCCAAAATGATCAAAAACAAAACAACTACCCCAAATCCAATAAAAACAACTCTGAAAAAGCTTGAAACCCTCCTCCAAAAAATCTTTTGAAAAACTAGGAACAAGCAGTAGCAGATGTAGGCTCTGATACCATGAAGAAGTTGAGAAAATACAACTTCAGAGATCCCAAGAACACCTGTTAGCAAAATACCTGTCACAAGAGAAGATTGGAGACATAAACACAATAAAGGCTTTGAAAAAAAGATTATCATTCAGAGAGGGAATAAAAAATATAGTTACAATACAATCCTTATGACAGAAGAATTAAAAACCCTAAAGATGTGCAACCCTAAAGAGATAAAGAATATTTAATAATTAAAATAATTATTAAATACCTACAATATTTTTAAATGCCTAAGTTTAGCTTAAGCGTAGAGTATAATAGACTAATAATTAAATAAATAATTATTAGCTAATACAAGATAACTCTAACAACAAGAAGTAGACCGACAAGCAGTAAGTAGACCGACAAGCAGTAAGTAGATCGGGTAGCGGTGAGTAGATCAAGTAGCGGTGAGTAGACCGACATAGAAGAGGTCCACCGACTAAGCAAAGAATAGACTGGTATACAGAAGGAAACCGACTAGACAGATTTTGATTGGTACACCGGAAGAGTCTATAACCGATAGACTGGTAGCGTTCAGTTAACATTCAGTTAAATTGAGAGTCTTCTCCAGTCAACCAACGGACTTATTGACATGTTCAACTTTCTTGACAGAGATTCCTGTAATGATTTCAGGGACGTTATTTAAGGCATGATAACAGAATTTTGAATGAGATGGTTTGTAGGAAAAGTTGGTGATAGATTGTAGGGTCAATAAATTCACATATCTCATTCTTGAGAAAGTTGTTGTCAAGGTGATTTGAGAAAAAGTGAAAGTGTACACATGGGGAGTTTAAGAGAGTGTAGAGCTGAGTGACGAAGGACTGGTAATCTGGAATCCAAGGATCAACAAATTGACAGAGGGGAGAGTTGAAGGTGTATTTAGGAAATCAGTGTTGTGCATAACAGACACAACCGATGCAGACATAGTGTGATTCCTCAGTGTGATCTAATCAAGCTAATGAGTAACCACTCTAGCGGATCATCTTTATGTTTCTCTCTAACCATTGCAACTAAAATCCCTTAATAGGGTGGACTTTAATAGGTCCCATTGTAAAAATCCCTTAACCGGGTGTCATCTTAATTGATGATCTTAAGACCTTTTGATAAGGCTACCTTTAACAGGGTAAAACCACTAATAGGCCTTAGCCAAAATCCCTTAACCAGGTGGCACCTAACGTTGTCTTTGTAATCTCCTAATAGGGATGGCTCTTCACTGGGCGTACTCCAGAAGAGTACAATTTTTGTGAGTTACTACTCACACCGTGGTTTTCTCCCATTTGGGTTTCCATGAGATAAATCTTGGTGTCACTATGTTTCTTTTTATGCATGGTTATTCTTCTGCAATAGTTATTTATATTAATGAATGTTTTAATTGAGCAAAATCTGTAAAGTGTTGATTCACCCCTCCCCTCTCAGCACCGGTTGGGACTAACAATTGGTATCAGAGCTATATTCCTCTGGAGTGAAGCTTAATAGTTTGAGGATAAAGGTCATGGAAGAATATCGATATCAGAAGAAGATTGATAAAGCAAACAAAATTAATGCTCAACTGACAGAGAGACTGAGAAAATCTCTTGCAAAAAGAAGGGAATTAGCTCAACATCTAAATGAGAGTCAGGACATCATAGATCAACTCTTTGAACATAGTGGATCTGAAGAAGCTGAAGAATCAGTAGCAGAACTCATGGAAAAGAAAAAGAATCTGACTGAAGAAGTCACACATCTCAAAAGAGAACATGAAGGTCAGGCTCTAAGAATGACTGAGATATTGGAAATCAGTAGAAGTGCTAATGAAAGAAAAAGGGAAGCAGAAGAAGAACTGTCAAAGGCTGAAAGAGCCAAGAGGCGTGCTGAAGATGCTCTAAGAGAAAATGATGCTATCATGATTGAGAAAGATGAAGAAATCTGAATTCTCACTCAGGAGAATGAACATATACATAAGCATCTGAATGGCAACACAAAAGAAAAAGAGAAGATGATGAAAGAGATTGAACAACTCAAGAGTGAGTTGAAACTTGAAAATGAGAGAAATGAGAAGTTGAGGAAATTCAATGAAAGCTCTGAGAAGGTAGACAAACAGTTGAAGGTTCAGATAAGAGAAAAGGATACAACCGATCTTGGTTACCTCGGTTCAGGTCCTATGGAAACTGGAGAATCATCTAAATCCAAAAAGATGAAGGATGATAAAATGAACCATTCAGAAGTGAATGGTATGAAGTTCTCTAAATCCTCCTATAATCATTGTGGTAAATCAGGTCATAAGACTAATGACTGTAGAAATATAGTCAAAAGAAGAATTTCACATTTGATGGTTACTACCATAATTGTCATAAGTATGGCCACACTGCGTATGAATGTAGATCTCAATCTAGTAGTATGCCAAATAGAAGAATCTTTAATGGACATTACTTCACTTTCAATAAGTTTGGACACAAATATGAAGAATGCAAGCTCAATTCAAATGTATCGAGACAACCATTCAAACCAGTTAATCAGTTCAAAGCCACCTGTTTCACTTGTGGTAATATTGGTCATGTTGCAACAAATTGTAGAGTGAGAATGGAATAGAGAAATAATGCAGGACCATAGAGGACAACTGGTATGGCATGTTTCAATTGCCATAAGATTGGTCACTTAGCTAGAGAATGTAGGAATCAATCCTATAATCGGTCTGGAGACAAGACCTAGTCTGGCGAGAAGAAAGGACAAAATGAATTGAAAGAGAAGAAGACAATTGAAGAGGTGGAGAATGAAATGAAAAAGACATGGATCAAGAGAAAAGATAGCAAAGAAGGAGAAAATCTCCCAAAAACCAAGTCATCATCTGTCGGTGATGACAATTCCTCTTCAAACTAGACATACCGATGCTCAAGGGGAGTACATATGGTAAGATTACTTTTGAATCCCCTTAACAAATATAAGGATATGTCTATCTGCATAGTTGTGATGCATAAAAGCTGGTCTAAAAGTCCTTAGTTTAAGAATGTCTTATGAGTTAGTTATTTGTGTATCGGTATCGGTAACAAATAACTGGTAAAGTTAATTCGATGTACTTTAAGTTGTAAGTTTCAAGCTGACTGTTGTATTATAACGCTGATAAATATAAATGGATAAATAAGGAATGTCAACACATTTTCATTTATCCCACCTATCTTGTGAATCTCTCGAGCTCCTATGCGATCAAAGGCGATTTGAATCTTGCTAAGCTTTATTTGTGCGGAAAATTCAAGCAGAGTGATAGTGGTGTTTGGTACTCCCAAGGAAAAGATATTCAACCTCATTTGAGAAAAGATTGTTTGAAGGTCATCATGGAAGCGCCGATATCGAATCATGTGTTAGTTGAAGCTATCAAAGGGCCCCAACCCGAGTTCAAGCTGCACCTGATGAAAGCCGGTGAAATTGACATGACTGGTGCTTTATCATCTGTGCCCTTCGGTGTATTGTTGGTATAATATATTCGCTCCTACATTCATTACAAGCTCGAAGAACTTGGAGACAAGTTCATTCGAAATGAGTTTAAAGGGTTCTGTGACAATGATCAATTGAAGCCAGAATTTCTACCTTTGAAGACAAAGGGTTTGGCTAATGTTGTTGATTTTCCTAATCAGGTTCATGATGAATGGGTTAGATATGTACTAAGCAGGTGTCATGCCCAAACTTTTGGGCACGAACGGGATAAATTTTTTTTTTTTAAATTCCAACTTAATAACATTAAATTGCCATTATGAAATGCTCTAGTAAGTTTTTGACTTAACTACGTTTGAGTTACTTAAATAACTAGCTCAAGTAAGTGAATTTAATTTAGATCAAATGCGGAACACTTAAGCGAAATATTTATCATCTCGTTGATTTTAATCAATAAATTAATTTAGTCAATTAATCGACGTAGATAAAATTAATCTCCAATAAGTATATAATGTCTAAAGTTCATTTCAAACATTAATTAAAATGTGCTTAAATTAAATCAACTAAAGGGCCAATTAATATCATAATGAATATTTTCCTATAAGTTTAAATATCTCCCCATAGCCAAAATAATCTTACACAATTTATTATAAAGTTTCTAAAAGTTTAGATTTCCAAAGTATTTTAAATTTAAACATATATATATATTTTTTAAATATCCTTATGTTTATCAAACCAATATCCGCCATATGTTTTTTTTTAAAACATATATAATTATAAACACTTAAATAAATATGTAATCTAAAGTTTTCCCTCTCTCTCTCTCTCTCTCTCTCTCTCTCTCTCTCTCTCTCTCTCTCTCTCTATATATATATATATATATATATATATATATAATGAATATTATAATAATTTTCTCACATCTACAAAATATCCATGCAAACCCTATTTAAGAATATATATTAAAACATACCCTATTTTTTTTTTAAATCTCTTCTTTTCTTTTATAATCCCTAACCCTACCTAGGCTAGGGTTTTATTCTTTCTTGTTCCTTTGTATTACGCAGGGGCCGAACGCATGTCAATGGGGAGGTGGCAGCCGAAGTATTTTGTTGTAGGTGGGAGGGTGTGCGATGGCCATGGAGGGGGCTCCCTACAGGGGCGGCCACTGCCGAGCTTGCGGGTCGCGGCCCACAGTGGTGGCCTAGGCCACTGCTGTGGTACGTGGCCCGCAGCGTCGCCACTGTGAGGCGCCACCCACAGGGGGTTTGGGGGGGGGGAGCCTCCCCACTGTGGGTTGCGGCCCACAGTGGTAGCTGCGGCCATCGCTGGGGACACCGCCCACCATGCGGAGGGGGGGGTGCCCTGCGGGAAAATCCGCAGGGGTCGAGTCCCTTGCCCTAGTATAATTTTTTTTTTTTTTTAAATAATTTTTTTTTGTTTAGTTTAATTAATAATTTTTTTGTTTTATTTATTTAAATAAATATAATAACTTATATATATATATATATATTGTATAAATAAGTATGTTTCTTTTACATTTGAAATTCATTTAAAACATATATATGTATATAAATTTATTTACAGACATATATATAAATAAATAAATAAATATATTTTAATTGCATAATGGATCTAGGTTTTTTTTTTGTGAATATATGATGTTACTGCTATTTTGAAATATTTTCAACAGATAAGCTAAAGTCATCAGATCTAAATCAAAGTATATATTTTTATTTCTTAAATGTCATGCAGCTAAAAACTAAAATAAGATAGTTCATTTAATCCTTGGATTTATTTTCTACAAGTAATTTATTTTTGACAGAAGTAAATAAGTTCATACAACAACTATTTAAGTCTAGAAAATATTACAAGGAATCCTTAGAGTTGACTGCAATATTTTTTTATTTTATTTTCTTTTCTGCAATTAAACAAATGTCAGATTTAAATAAAACTAAATATGCACTTCCATATACAGATCTAAATTTTAGATTTTATTTCTAGCCTACTACATGCATGCGAAGCTATTCATTCCTTTCCTATTTTATTTCATTTTAATGCATAAAGAATAAAGTAAATTTATTGCTTTTCAAATTATCATATACACATCAGATATTATTTTTCAGAACTTTTAGGAACTAATCCAGAAATATTCATCTCTTTTCTGCAGTATAGCATAATAAAATATTTCGTTTCTCTAAAGTACATTTAAAGGACACTATTGTCACTTTACAAATAGGTCTCTCATTTCTAATAAATGAGGACTTTCAAAGAATAATAATTACATTTACAAATATTTTCCTGCATCAAATAACTCCAGCCCCTTCTACTTGTCCTATTTCTTTCTTCCAACAACCTGCAAATAAATCATAGACTATGACCATGGAGCGCTCACCTCCCAGCCTAGGCTAACTAGTAGCCACCCCCGAGCTTGGATAACCAAGCCCTAGATAGGTTACACACATGCAAACACAATAAACATGAGAAAAACAATCACATACACATTCCCAACCCAGGCTACACTGCACTACACATTGTGATGTCTTTTCAAGGGTGGTAGTGGACCAAGTACCCTGAGGAGACTGCAAGTATGGTAAAACACAAGCCACCTCATGGAAAACCAAATACATCATAAGTATAACAACCCCATATCCTTATGCCCCCAAGGCATTCATGCCTTATTTCCCTCCTTATGACCCCCAAATGCATAAACAAGCCATGCAGCAAGGGTCACATAATTATCCCTTGTGATCACTCTCATAACGAGAGCCTCTCACTCAAGGGCTATCAAACTTCTACCACCCACAAGACCATCCTCTCTCCCAAGAGTAGGAGGCCTTGGTTACTCCCAAAGCACATAAAATGCATACAATAAGTAAAACATACAACACAAATAATTTTTCAAGGAAAACATACAAGAAACTAGCCTTTTTACACAAGCAATTCTTTTCTACATAACATGCAATATGAAAAAACATTACCAAAAAAGTTAAACCAACCTTCAAATTGCCCAAAGGTATGCTAGATTAGTTGAGGATGAGCAGCCCAATTCCACAACCCCTTACTTCTCTACACTTAGCCAAATACCTAATTCAAATCTATCTTTTTCTTTCAAAAATTCCTTGTCTCCAAAAATGGAGAGTGGGTGATTACCCGCAAAATCTCTCATTCTTTCCTAAAAAGGCCTCAATGAGAGTTCTCACAGGTTTCTAAAATTGAAAAATGAAAAGTTAGAAAAAGATCCAAAAGGATCTCTCATCCAAAAAGGAAAGTTAACAACTTAGGTGATGCCTTCTAATTTTCAATTTTCGCTCAACTTAGGAAACCCACTTTTTAGGGTGTCTAAATGGTCACATGGGAGTTGAAACATGCCTAAAATTACTCCTAACCCTTAGGTATACCTTATGGGCTTTAAGAAACACTCTTAAACTACCCCTAGGTGTCCATTTAACCCCTTTTAAACCCCTCTAAAGGTAATTTTCGGGTCAAACTTAAGTTGACCACCCCAAAGATTCTCTTCCCAAGGCAAATATAGAACCACATTAAATTAATTGAAAAAGCTATGGTTAAACAATTCCCCCCAAGAGACAATTCAAAAATCAAAACATAAATCAACACATGTGTCAAGTGACACAATAAAAATACTTTTACGAAATTATACATGAAATTTTGTCTCTTGTTGGATTTATACAAATACATAAATTCAATCTAACACAGATGCAACATCCACTTTCACAAATAAAATACTATACAAATGGGGTGTTGTCTCTCCAAATAGACAAACCCTGGTTTTACGAACGTACATAGGTCTAGGTTTGGTTCTCCACAATATTTCCATAGTCACATGGATAATTTTCCCACGCATCTCAATTACACATTAGTAGTTCCAAATAACCTCATATAACATTTAAACACATGAATAAGAATACACGTCAAACATTCTGCATACCATATACATTTAAACAAATCAATACATCTTACATCCAAATAAATCCACATACGCAGTTATCATAATCCTCATAATTTTAACCCACACATAAAACATACATCCTATTTCTATCATCATAGTGAAGTCCTGCAAATCCAATAATGACATATATCACCTCAAAGTAATCCTATTCTGGAATCATATAGAGTTCTATATCATAACGCAGATAAATGAAGCATCAACATACATCAATGTTATCCAAATCTTGGAATCTTATAACTTCTAAATCCATAATGCATAAAAATGTACACCTCAAGGTGAAATGATTCTGTAACCTGGTTCAATTACTTTTCTCACCAATCCATCTGTCTAACATAGCCCATCCTATTGAATTATAGCATTTATTAGTAGGGTCAAACATGGTCAACTAAGTTAATCAAAGCTTGGTTGGGTAGGGCCTTACAGAAGGGTTCATGATTAATTTTTGTGGCTGGAAGCTCATGCATCAATCAAGATTACAAAGGAGGTGATTCGAAGAGTGACAGGGTTCAGTGCAACCGGTGAAGCATTAACCCTAAGAATGATTTCATCAACTGAAGTCATTCGGTTAACCAAATCCTGATGTGATAGTAGAGCAATGAAAATCACCCATATTGAGGATGCTTAAGTAAGATTTGCCTTTGCAGTGTTGGGTTACAGGGTTTATCAATCAAGTCAGATGAATAGTGTGTCGAGCGGTGCCATACATGCTGGATATCGAATTATCAAAGATGATGCAATCTATGATATATGTGAGATGATTCAAAGCCAATTTATGGTGAACATGGAAAGAATTAAGAAGGACAAGAAGAAATCCTTCAAATATGGCTCAATACTGGTATGCATATTTTTCTATGTGCAAAACATTTTTCCCATTAAGGGTAATGTAGTTTGGTCATAGGAGAAACCTATCATGGTTCAAATAGGTGAAATGATTAAGGATCTGGGAAATAAATTTGGTGAAATAATGTGGGGATATTTTAAGGAATTTCAAATTAGGATTCACAAGAGGGAAATAATTCCAACCAGAATAGTACAAAAATACAAAGACAACATTTGTTTCCTTGTAGACACAGATTGTTCTATTATTCAAGCAGTTCAACCCATAAATTTTTGGGTTCCACCTATGGACTATGAGGTTGCAATAGATCTTGTCAAAATTCATGTCAATATGCTTCTGTCTAAACCAGTAGACTCGAAGGCAAAGAGATTTGGAACATTTGAGGAGGCAAGCTCCAAAATAAAACAGGAACGTCAGGTGCCAATCATGAAAAGAAGAGTAAAGAAAATGATTGATACCCTTGACAATAAATATGAAAGTGAAGCATATGGTGCCACTACCTCCACCGGTGCTAGTGAGCAAACAAGAGTCACACCTGCTAAAGGTGAAGAATGAACAGGTGGAAATAAGAAAGTGTCAAAGACAATACCTAGGGGGACTGTAGCAACCAAGCCTGCAACATACTCAAAGAAAAAGGATCTAGGTACTCTTGTATCTTCACCAAGTAAAGATAGACCAGTAGGAGTGACTTACACCAGAAAGAAAAAGAGTGATTCAAAGATTAAAAAGGATGAGAAAGAGGGTGATATCACTGACACCCTATCAGATGTGGAAATAAAGGAGGTTAGAAGAAGTGGAAGAAACAAAGCCCCAACAGTGGATGAGTTGGTACATGGGATCAAAGAATTTGGAGGTCTGTCTAGTGTTGGAGGAAGATATTCCCTCACTAACAAAGAAGACAAAAGGAAAATTGAGGAATCCTTGATCTGGAACTTGCACAAGTTTTGTAGGACTCCTAGTGAATTATATGGTATAATCCCATCATATTTGCAAGATCAAATTGAAGGAAGATGGAAAACAACTCTTGCTACTGAAAAGGAACTCATAATAAAAGCACTCATGGAAGTTCAATATGACTTAGACCTTGATCAAGTTTCACTAGTAGCTGAAGCATGCATTCAACATTTTAGAGTAAGGAATAGAACTGGGAGAGTGGCAGTAGGTGAAGTTGGAGCAGTGCACACTGAAGTTGTTGCCTTGTGGAAGAAAATTATGGATCAATAAAAGGAAGCTGAAGAAGAAATTGAAAAGGAAACAAAACAGGACCAAGGTGCAGCTGCCTTTAACAAAGGAAAAGCTAAGGAAAAAGACTCCACTGAAGACTTTGATAATTTTATAGTTGAGGACATCATAGGAAATGTTGTGTCAGACAACCCCAATCTAACAAAGGATATCGAACAACCAATTCAAACTTCACCGGTGAAGGAAGCTGATCAAAAGAAGCTTCCCAGTCAAGATGAAGTGATAGTTGAAGACATTCATTATGAGGATACACCTCACAGAACCTTATTGACATCAAATCCTATTCTCTCTAAAGAAGGAAAAGAGGGAGAGAAGAAAATTGAGGAAGGAAAAGAGGAAGAGAAGGAAACAAAGGAAGGAAAATAGGAAGAGAAGAAAGAAGAGGAAGGAAAAGAGGAAGAGAAGAAAGTATAGGATAATAAAGTAGTGATGAATATTCCTCCAGCAAAGAGGAAGTTAGATTTAGAAAATTAGAGTGAGAAGAAGAAGGTAAGAATCATCACAACAACTAGCTCATAAGTTGAGACTATAGAAAAAGAAGAAGAAATAGAGGAGGAAGAAGGAGACTCGATCATTGATGTAAAGAAAATGACCCCCAAGCAATTGATGAAAGTCTCAGATAAATTAAGAATCCAGATTGAAAAGGATAAAAAGAGAAGAAAGAAAATGAAGGCAATAATTCTCACTTCTGCCAAGACAATTCTCTCTGACCTAATCTCAGATATTGTAGTTGATGATACTGCACCCATTATTGATCAATTGGATAGTCTTGTTAAAGTAATCAGTTCAGAGGCAACTGATTTGGAGAAGGTTGCAGTAAGGCAATATGAAAGGAAGAGAGGAGATAACTTAATAGAACAAATATTATTTGAAAAAGTTGCTCTTTCCACGAGAACAGAAGAAGTTAAAAATATACTGCAGCAAGTTGGTCAACTACTGGTGAAATCTTTAAGTTTTCCTGCCTTAATCAAAGACTTAGAAGACAAAAGAAATCAGATTCAAAAGGAAATTAAAGATTTGATAAGCTCTTTTGATCCTCTTACCAGTTCAACATCAACCTTTACTAGACATGTCAAAATGCTAAATCATAAAATCAGAAGGTTGAAAGATGAAGAAGACAAAAGAAGTCTTCGTTTGTTAGAGCTCTAGTGCTATTTGGCACCGATTATTGTTTTCATACAATGAAATGTTAAAGAAGAAGAATGCCTAATAAATGAACTTGAATTCAAGACAATTGATGATATGGAGGTCTTCATTGCAGTCTTACATGGCCACTTCACCATCATGAAACAGGTTCAATCTTCATGGGAATCTTCTTTGAATGTGGCTCAAGAAAACTTCAAAGAGATTTTTGATTTATTTTGACAAATTATTTTGAATATTCTTTTCCATTGATGGAAAAAGGGGGAATTTTGGAGTCCTGTACAGTGTGAGTTATGAGTCACAGGGATCAGAAACAGGGGCCAGAACCGACACAGTTTTGTAGTGTATTGTAGTATTTGTCACCAATGCCAAAGGGGGAGTTTGTTGGCATTATGATGTAGTTTTGTATGACTAGTGAATGATATGGTTGTCATTGTTGGCAACATCATCTCTTAAGTCTTCACAATCTATCGGTAGTAAGTAGACCAGGTAGCGGTGAGCAGTGAGTAGACCGACAAATGAAAAGTAGACCAGCGAGTAGTAAGTAGACCGGCAAGCAGTAAGTAGACTGGGTAGCGGTGAGTAGACCGGCATAGAAGAGGTCCACTGGCTAAGCAAAGAACAAACTGGTATATAGAAGGAAACCGGCTAGACAGATTTTGATCGGTACACCGGAAGAGTTTGTAACCGACAGACTGGTAACGTTTAGTTAACATTTAGTTAAATCGGGATTCTTCTCCAGTCAACCGATGAACTTATCAGCATGTTCAACTTTCTTGACAGAGATTCCTGTAATGATTTCAGGGGCGTGATTTAAGGCATGATAATGGAATTTTGAATGAGATGTTTTGGAGGGAAAAGTTGGCGATAGACAGTAGGGTCAATAAATTCACATATCTCATTCTTGAGAAAGTTGTTGTCAAGGTGATTTGAGAAAAAGTGAAAGTGTACATAGGGGGAGTTTAGGAGAGTGCAGAACCAAGTGACGAAGGACCAGTAGTGTGGAATCAAAGGATCAACAAATCGGCAGAGGGTAGAGTTGAAGGTGTATTCAGGAAATCAGTGTTGTTCAAAATAGACACAACCGATGCAGACATAGTGTGATTCCTCAGTGTAATCTGATCAAGCTAATGAGTAGCCACTCTAGTAGATCATCTTTATGTTTCTCTCTAACCATTGCAACTAAAATCCCTTAATAGGGTGGACTTTAATAGGTCCCATTGTAAAAATCCCTTAACCGGGTGTCATCTTAATTGATGATCTTAAGACCTTTTGATAAGACTACCTTTAATAGGTCAAAAGCACTAACAGACCTTACTCAAAATCCCTTAACCAGGTGGCACCTAACAGTGTCTTTGTAATCTCCTAGCAGGGATGGCTCTTCACTGGGCATACTCCAGAAGAGACAAATTTTGTGAGTTACTACTCACATCGTGGTTTTCTCCCATTTGGGTTTCCACGAGATAAATCTTGGTGTCATTGTATTTCTTTTCATGCATGGTTATTCTTCTGCAATAGTTATTTATATTAATGAATGTTAAGTTAGTGATAACTTAAGTTAAAAGTTTTAATTGAGAAAAACCTGTAAAGTGTTGATTCACCCCTCCCCTCTCAGCACCAGTTGGGACTAACAATATATACATATGTATATGCATACAAATGTATGTATGCTATAGTATATGCATACATATGCATGCATTTATACAATTGAGTACAGAAGAGAACAAACATAAATACATATCAGTAAAGAAGAAAACAAACATATATACTTTTTTAGTTACAAAGAGAACAAACATATATACATTTCAGTAAAGAAGAGTACAAACATACATATGTATACATTTATATATTTGATTAATGAAGAGAACAAACATAAATACATCTCAATAAAGAAGATAACAAACATACATATGAATGCATACATCTATAGATTTGAGTATAAATAAGAGAGAAAACACATACATTTTAGTAAACAAGAGAACAGACATATATACATTTATGTAATGAAGAGAATAAACACATAACAATACACGACAACACACAACAACACACATTGTCTACTAGGTTATTGCCAAAGTAAAGTCATACAAAATTTACCTATTGTGAAGGCTTATTGTCTTCTATATAATTCAGAGAAGTCCATGATGCCTACCAAAACAGTCAGATGCATACATATAATCATCCAAACATATAAGAAGAACACATTTATGAGCAGAAAAATGACAAATTACAAAAAATTTAAAGCATATAGAGAAAAATCTCCCAATAGAATTAAGTGTGTTAACAAACACAATCACATTGATATGTCAATCATGATTTACTTGGTTCAGTTCTCAATGCTCTCGCATGCTTGCAAAAAAATTGTAATAACCAGAGGCAGTAATATTCTCACATGAAATCATCCTTACAATATTGCATGCAATTGGATCCTTACATAAATTCATACACATCCATGCTCAAAATTTTATATCCATATTCATATGCATATGCATACATACATATAGTTCACTAAAAATAATATATGGACTACAAATAGTATATTTATTTATGAAAATATGAAGATAGGATCATATCATAGTTTCATTCCAAAGCTCTGAATATTGTAGAGGATATTAAGTGAAAATAGAGAAAAAAATGTAATGAAAATGACCATGGAAATTCCCCCTTATTAAATCATTTGGATGTGGAAAATGAATGCATTCATTTGTGGTAGTTGATTTTCAAATTTGAATATACGTGGGAAACAACTGGTCATTTCATACTTGCATCTACAATTTATGTCAGATTTCTATGATGGCTTCAATGAATTCAGTTTTATATTTTATTTTATCTTTGTTTAAAAGGCTTAGGACTGAAATGTAACATACAATGTATCATGAGTATATGTATACATATATATGTATATACGTATATGTATATATAAATATATATGTATACATATACATATCTATACACACACACACACACACACACTCATATTGGTATATGTATGTATGTATGTATGCATGTATACAACAATAAGAGTTTAAAAAAATATCCAATTACAAAATTAAATAACACCTAATTTTAAGTGTTTATCCATATGAACCCACTCACATTTTTCACTTTAATGTTAGGAGCATGTGGCCACTTAATTTTCTGGCCACCCTTTCATGTCCACCATTGACCATGTACATAGCATGATTGGTACACATTGTTGGGTATCATTGAGCCCTACACACACACACACACACACACACACACACACACACACACATATATATATACACACACACACACACAATGTAAGACAAGATACCCATATATTTCAGTGTGTGTATATGTACACATGTATGTATATTCATATGTATACATATGCATTCATATCTATGTTTGTTCTCTTGTTTACTGAAATGTATAAATGTTTGTTCTCTTTTTTACTCAAATGTATATATGTATGTGATCTTTTGTTATAAATGTATATGTATAAATGTATGCATATCCATACATATGTATACATGTATATATATTTACATACACATATATGATTGAAACATAGACAATAAACTAAGAAAACAATAAACATATATGACTAAAACATAGACAATAAACTAAGAAAACAATAAACATATATGATTGAAACATATATGACTAAAACATAGGCAATAAACTAAGAAAACAATAAACATATATATCAGATAATTATTTTAGTTTAATTGAAGTATAATGTAACACGATGTCATACAGATAATTATTCTAGTATATGTATATGTACACATATGTACAAATGTATACATAAATATATGTATACACATGTATATATACACAAGTTGTATACATATACATATACATGTGTATACAAATGTATATATGTACATGTGTATTCATATGTATATATTCATATATATTATGAAATAAATAAAAAATAAAATCATTTAAATGAAACCCTTGATGCCATAGAGAAAATTATTTCAGTGTAATTGAAGTATAATGTAACACTCGATGGCATACAAATAATGAAACAGTCGATGCCATACAAATAATGATTTTAGTGTATGCATATGTACACATATGGATACATATGTATCCATATTTATATGTACACATGTATACATATACATATGTATACACTTGTAACCCTACATGAAATCATATCATTGATGTGAATTTGACAAAATAGGTGTAATAAATATACCCATTAAATTTCATGATTAAAAATCAGGGGTTTCGAATAAAAGCAGACAATTATCTATATTTTTGTATTCTCTGTAATTATTTTCACATTATAATGTGAGAGAGATCATTGAAATGAAACTCTCAATGCCATAGAAAAAAATGATGCAAACATTGATCAAAATATTGTGGTAGCATGAAATCATATCATTGATGTGAAGTTGACAAAATAGGTGTACATGCTAAGTCAGAAGTGGTGACAATAATAGTATACCCATTAAATTTCATGATAAAAAATTAGGGGTTTTGAATAAAAGTAGACAATAATATATCTTTTTAGCATTTTGTGTAATGATTTTCACATTATAAAGTGGGAGAGACCATTGAAATAAAACCCTCAACGCCATAACAATATTCCCATTAAATGTCATGATTAAAAATTAGGGGTTTTGAATAAAAGCAAACAATAATCTATCTTTTTCGCATTCCGTGTAATGATTTTTTGCATTATAAAGGGAGAGAGGTCATTGAAATGAAACCCTCAATGCCATAGAGAGACATGATGAAAAAAAAAATGCAAGTATGAAGGAGCAAAAATCCATCATCGAACATGAAAATTGTGAGGAAGGATGTACGGCCATTACCTAGGTGGATGCAATGAAGTTTTCAAGCAAAGGCGATAAGGAAGGCACGTGCATCACAAAACCTATCATAGGAATAAAATAGGGGAAATAATCCTCGAATTTGTCAAAATGTGATGTTTTTAGGGCTTAGTTAATATCCAAAATGTGTGCCAACCAAGCTATGTATGTGGTTGAGGGTAGACATAAAAGTGTGTGCAAAAAATTTAATGACCACACACTCATAACATTAAACTGAAAAATATGAGCGGGCCGATATAAATAAACACTTTGTAGTACCCCTACTCATTTGAACTCATATTTTATTATTGTTTGTTTTCAGTGGATACATTACCATGATGTGTTATTCAGACTTATATGACATTATTTCATGCTTTATCTGGATATTAGATGCATAATTTATTTGCAGTATTTTAGTACTTGTGATTTATGACATTTTATGGATTATTGTTGTTGAAATGTGGTGATTGATCAACAAAGTACTATACACTCAGCACGTATCTTGTTGGGGTTTGGGGCGGGGTTGGGCCTCGAGCGGGGGTTTGGGGGCAGCAGCCCCCAAAGTGGGCGAAGCCCGCTACGGGGGTTCGGGGGCGGTAGCCCCCGAGAAATATTTTTTTGCCATTTTTTGTTGATGAAAACCGACTTTGTTTGTTGCCCTAAAAATGCATGTTATAAGTGGTTGGGATGCTTAAGGCATTGAAATGTTGATGTACTATTTTTGTTGGATAATAAGAAAGATTGGATGACTGTGTATGGTGGACGTAACCCATTCTGGGTGAACCACGTTAAATCTCTGTGTTATCTATGTCCTATTTTATTCCTTTATCTTTTGTATTTAAATTTGCATAAAACTGTTAGCTCATATTTGCTTCGGATCTGCTTGAAACCCTAACAATTGCTATGTACTGACACTTTACTTTATCTATGCAATGTGAAATTATATGTTGCGTGTCTGTGAGTGTCTTGGATGCAAGGGGACGATTTTCCTTCACTCATTTCGGTGAGATAGGGAACGTCGTGATTCTCCTTCATCGGTGTGTATGTCGTGTTTTCTATATTGTATATATGCATGTGTGGTTTGATGATGCAGGATATTGCAGGTACAATTACCGAGTAGGTACGGGGTATCGTCTCCACCTGGCTTCACAGGTTTGAGCATGCCTTATATTTTCTGATGGAAGTGGAGGAGATAGTAGTTGACCCTATTTTACTCATTTACACTCGTGTGAGTATCGTCAGTTGGTCGTCCTGTCAGTTAGTTCGGTCTTCGTATTTTGTCATTTGATCTTTTTATGAGTATTTGCTTGAGATTTGTTCAGTATGTGTGTTTTAGTGGATTTGATTAATTAATTAAAGTTTATGGGTTATCTCATAGTTGAATTATGTATGCATTGAGACTATAAAGTTAATTAATTAAAAGAAGATATTAAAATAAGATTGCAAGCTGCATGATATTAGAAATATATTTTATTTAAATTTTAGTGGAAAAATAAATTAGATTAATTGCATTTATTGTTTCCTAGAAATTTAAATAAATAAAAGGATAAATAAATAAATGAATAAAAGAATTAATTAGAATCATAGTATTGCTTTAATTTCTTTATTTAGAAAATTAATTGCATGAGAAAAGAAAAGAAAGAAAAATGATTTTTAATTATTGCATGTTAACTTATTCTTTGTTAGAAAATTAGAAAAGAAAAGAAAATTGCTTTTATTACTAAATTTAGGTTTTTGAGAAAAAGATATTCAACCTAGAATTTTAGTTTAAAAAGGGAATAGGTCTTTATTTTAGGGATACACGGGAAACAGGTCAGGGATTTAGGTGAAGAGAAATTTATTTGGAAGCTTGTTGAAAGATTGGTTCTATTCTACAAATTTCTTCCAGGAAAGCTATACCAGGTTGGGTGGCTTCGTTTGATTGTTTGTTTTAAAGAAAATATTTTATTTCTTTCTTCTTTCTGAATGATGTGTGTGTTAAGATGTTTGTCAAATCTAAAATCCTGTCTAATTATTTCTTGTTCTTGGCTAAAGTCCATTCCTGAAGTTAATTTTTGGTTTATGGAAAGAAGTTATTTTCTGGGTGTTTTTAGATTAAAATTTTAAGAAGATTTGGAAAAGTTATTATGGCAAATTTTGCCAAGATTTTTATTGTGCATGAAAATTGCAAGATTTGGGAGGAATGGGATTTACCAGAGAAAATATTCCCTCTTGTTTAATTTTTGTTTCGATACTTGGCTATGGCAGTCCTTTTTAATATTTGTGTATCTCTGTGGAATTATTTAGTTATTTTACAAATAAATTTAATCATTAATTAAATTTATTGTGTTATTAAAAGTTAAGGGAAATTGTTTTATTATATTATTTTGGAGAAATTATGTATTAATTAATTTCCCTTTTAATAAATTTGATTGAAAATAAATTTTGGTTGAAAATAGAATTTACTGGTTTTTAGGTTATTGTATGTTAAAAAAAATTAAATAAAAAAAAATTAATTAGTTAAATATATATATATATATATATATATATATATATATTAAATTAAAAAAATTAAAAAAAAATAAAAAATAATAATATTATTATTATATATATATGTATATAGTAATTTCTGTGGTTTTAATTATGTTATTTTGGAAATGAAAGATATTTCAAAATTAAATCTTCTTTTTATTATGTATTTTAATGTGATATAATTATATAATATTATATTCATAGAATATATATATTTATGTAATTATATTATATTATTATATACAATTTTTAATTTGGAATTTAATTTAGATTATTGATATAATCTAATCGGGTTTATTTGTAGATTAATCATGAACATATAATTACAGGGTTAATTTTTATGTGATTTTATTTAACTTTATTGGACAAATGAAAAATTGATTTCTTTGTATTAAAATAGTTGTATTTTCTTATTGTCTGGAAAATCTTTATTTGCAAGTTATTTATGCTTTTGGATTTTGTAAGAAAAGATTGCTTGTATTAGGATCTTGTGTAAATGGTGTTTGTAGTCAAGCTTAATTCCGTTGCAATTCTGGTTGAGTTGTCATTGTGTCCTATGTTATTATATCTCCTTGGTCAAGTGTTGTTGTATAACCTTATTGATGTGAGCCATTGTGTGTTTTGTCCAAATGGTCAATCTTGGGTTAGTGATTGTGTATTCTTCACCTATGGTTTGTCAGGATTAGTTATGGCTGTTTGTTTTGCCATAGAGTTCTCATAGAGAGACCTTTCCTATTAGTGTCCTATGAGAGAGTGGCTTTCGAGTGAGGGTCGTGCCCGAAGTGGATGACAAGATAACCCGTCGAAAGTCAGTTAAAAAGTGATAACCTAATAATATATTAGGGTTCCTGGCGGGCATTACACACTTAGAAATAGGTGTTATTTAATTCTAAATTAAGTTGCTATTTAATTTTGTAATTGGATATTCTTAGAATTTATATTGGTGGTCTCCCAAACCATTATTGGTGCAATTATCATTATCTATTAATGACACTTTGAAATGACCACTTTTTGACCCTTTCATGCATAATGAACTCCACAATGTACATCATTACTACCTAGAAGCCATAACCTTAGCTATAAGCAGTTAAGTTGCATACAAAGACAACCAAAATGTTGATTTTTTTAGGTCAGGAATGTAAATTGAAATTAATTAAACAAAAGTCTAAATTATTTCTTATTTATACCACACATGCACCTCTTCACCCAAGAGATGCAACTCTCTCAACTAGGCCGACCAAGCTAGTTTATTTATTTATTTAATTTAACTTGAGAGAAAAATATCTCTCGCTACTACAAACATCAACACTCTCTCTTAGCTAGGGAGTTTTTTTTCCAGTAATTCTTGTCATGGAGTCTCTCGACATGACGTCCACAATGGCTACACCCAATTATGGAAAGTCGCATCTTAGTCTCAGAGATGTACAAGAGTTTTGCCACAAAGTCTCTCAACATGACATGCACCATGGCTACTCCCATGTGTGGAAAGAAACACACGTACAAGTGCCCATCATGAATTTTGTCAATGTGATGTCATCATGGAGTCTCTCAACATGACGTCCACCATGGCTACTTCCTTGTGTGGAAAAACACAAGTACAAAGAGTTCATCACAAAGTCTCTCAACGTGATGTTGTCATGAAGTCTCTCAACATGACATCCACCATGGCTACTCCTAGAGGGTGGAAATGACAACATATCTGTCTCAGAGATGAACAAGGGCTTTCACCTCAAATTTATCCATCTTAGAGAAAGTCCATTAACAAGGGATTTCACCTCAAATTTCTTCGTCTCAAAGGAAAAATGCATTAACAAGGGCTTTCACCTCAAATTTCTCCATCTCAGAGAAAAATGCATTAACAAGGGATTTCACCTCATGTTTCTCTGTCTCAGAGAAACATATGCTACAAGGGATTTCACCTCATGATGATGGGACTCCCTCTGAAACTCCAAGTACTTGCATCAACCTCCTGACCTCATCATCCAAGGTTGCCTCTGTTGGTTTTTCAGACTCCCTCTGAATGTTATTTCCTTCTCTTCAAAGAAATGGATTGCAATCTGTATAGGTTATTCCTCTTTGAGAGATGTCTCAACTTAGTTCTACGGCTGCAAGCTATGTCTCCATACATTTCTTCAGCCTGTGTGACTTCCTCATAGGATGCAACAAGCTCTTCCTTCCTTGAATGCCTTATGCAATCCTTTTGCTCCTCGATCTATCCTCTGAATTCATGCAATTTTACATATATCCTCATACTCAATTGCCGTGAACAATCTCCCATTATAGATACTTTTCTCAATTTGAACCTTAGCACAAAACTTGTTAGTATCAATACTAACTAAGCAACTTAGCATTGCATCCCCGGTATGCACCATTAACAATTCTAACCATGCTCTCAATATGTGGTATGATCATCTCAAGTTCCTCCTGATCAACCCTCAGAACATGGCCAGTCTCAATCATCTTAATCTCCCATTGCAATTTTCAAAAAAATTATTCTTGTTCTTTAAGGCAAAATATTATCAATAAGTCTTATTTTATTTGTCTTGAAGATTATCTCATCTGTACTATTTTAACCATGCCTTCTGCCTGATTTCTTCCACCTTTCTTCTCTTATCTTCCTCCACCCTTGCATAAGCACCATTTCCACCAATATAGCTATCAAACTGAACGGAGCTTGTCGCTGCACTGTTGCTATTTTTCTTCTCAGCCAATGCTAACATTTTCTCGCTGCCATAAATAGAAACTCTAGCCACTCCATTGCCATTTGTGTTTGTGTTAGAAATAAAAGAAGTAGAACTTCCCACCTCAAATTCAATTCCACTGTCATTACTGTGGCTTGAACCATTGACCCCGAGATCCACGAGGTTCTTCTCATTTGATGAAACTATCAAGTTATCTTTGACACTTTAATCGCGAGATTGCGCAACTTGACTCTGGATGTAAAGGGTTTGAAACCTAGGCTAAGGCTTGAGTGTAAGAGACGTCTAGTAGGTGAGAAGGAGATTGTAGTGGCTACAGAGGCATCCATGGCTTCTGTCTACCCTGCTGCTAAAAAAATTATTTTCTTGAGGAGGTCACGGATTCAGAAACATTTGTTGAACTTTTTTTAATTTCTGCAAACCCTAGTAGTCTTTCTTTGACTAAATAATATGATTGTGATCTTCAATCAGTTAATGTATCCTCTTCAAGTGGTAAACAACAACAATTTTCTTTTCCATCAATTATTTCTAATCATGGATTTCAATTTGACTATAGTGACCATAGATCTGACAGAGAATCCCAAATGACAATTAAAAAAATAAAATAAATTTATTATTGAATGCCTTTTTTCTATGAGAGTCAGTGGTGATTTTCTTTGCCTGGAACAACAAACACTATGCCAATGGTCAATCTCAATCAAAGCATGGGCTTTGTCTTTTTCTGACAGCGATCACCACAATTGGATCTACGACAATGAACAATAACAATTTTCTCTAATCATTTAGTCTAGGGCTTGTGGGCACCAACAATCTCCAAACTGACAGCGATGCTTTTCATTTGGGCAATCTTCTATTTCATGTGATCTTCCCCTTTACAACATTCTCTAATACCATGTTGATTTTTTTTAGGTTAGAAATGTAAATTGAAATTAATTGATCAAAAGACTAAATTATTTCTTATTTATACCACACATGCACCTCTTCACCCAAGAAATGAAGCTCTCTCAACTAGGTCGGCCAAGGTAGTTTATTTATCTATTTAATTTAACTTGAGAGAAAAATATCTCCCGCCGCTACAAACATCAACACATTTTTTTTTTCTGAAATTTGATGTACTCTTTAGGAGATCTAGGTACACGAAGTTAGCTATATCTACTATTGGTACGCTTCCCCTATTATGAAATGCATAGAAGAAAAAAGACAATGCAACTATCACGAGTTCCATAAAATGGAACAAGTGAATAAAAATTTTAAACATGCAAACTAATATATGCGGTGGGGCAAACTAATTGAAGTTTGAGAAGAGCCAAAACATAGCAACGACTATTTTTATTTAATAAAATTAAATTTCTTTGTAATATATATATAACACACTTGCAAAGACAAGGGGATTCCTCACGAACATGAATAGAGGATAAAAGAATAGTAGGAGTGGATGGCTTTGTAAAGACGTGAATAAATGTAGTAAATTTATCTAGCAATAATTCTATCTATTTGTGTTACATTCTTTCCATGTCTTCATTAGCATTCACAGGTATTTATTTATTCTCAATTTGGCTTAAGGAATTTGGGTCTTCAGAATTTTAAATATCACAATATTAAGGACCCTCTGTTCAATTTAATCACTTATCTCTTAAATATTTTTGTACTTTTTTGGATTCAATAGCACCTATAAGCTTAGTATTCTGAAAAAAAAAATCTATTATTTCTGATATGCTTATTGATGTCTATAGCTTGTTTCAAGTTTTCACAATAGCAAAGAAAGGGAGGAGATGATCAAATATTGAGGAATTTTCCTTCAATACATTATGTTTCTCCAATCCTTTTCGGTAGATCTAATTAATATCCTTGTGTCCAATATTGCATAACTGTTATGTTTGCAGTCTTAAGATCACTTTTCTCCTTGTGGCATCTCATTTAATAGTTGATTTCCTTATAATTACTTCTAAGTTTAGTATGTAATGATTTTTCTATCACTTTTTGCATGCATGAATTCATAGAGGATGCAAGCTTCATCCATAAATTTTCTTCATAATTACACCACAATGAAACCTGTATTAGAGATAAAAATCAAATTCTTTAATCAATCCCCTTTTTTAGATCTTCATAAAGGATCAAAACTCTAAATCACTACAAGCTCAATTACTATATCTTTAAGGACATGGTATGCAATTGGGTCTAAGCAACATTAGTGTATCATCATAAATTATACTCGCTTACAATTTTTTCCTTACCTAGACCTCACTTTGGCTTTCCGACTTTCAATGCCTAATAATTGTGTTGATTTTGCTCACACACCCTATCAAACTTACATTTTCATCATTTCCTCTATCTCCCCCTCATGTTGAGTCTTGATTTTTTAAGACTAGGGCATTGGGTGCCCTAGTCCTAAATCAGGACTATGGCACCCAAAGCCCTAGTCCTAAATCAAGACTAGGGAACCCAACACCTTGGTCCTCCTAATCAAGACCCAAATTTGGGCCCTACAATGGTCATCTCAAATGAGCAAGAATTTTGATTTTGTGTCGGCCTCCTTTGAAAATTTAATTTATTTTTGGGTAGTCAAGTATAAAAGGAGGTCTACCCCTCTCATTTCAAACCTAATCAATCAATCACCTAATTGAAATAAAGATCTCAATTACACTTGAGAAAATTCAAGTGAGCAAGCAATCAATCATTCATCAAGCATTGGAGCAAAAGTGAAGTAAAGTTCGAGTATTGAAAATGGCATGCATGATAAATGTTTTATGAAGACATTCTAAATGAAACCCTAAAACCTTTGTATGAAGGTCAAATAAAAATTCATCAAGTTATACATTGTTGTTTCAAGCATTTCATTTCAGATTCAACCTTTCCCTCAAAAGGAAAGTGTTTTATTACAATCTTTCATTATATTTATCATTTCAATTTCATGGTTAATTCTAAAACTAGGGTTTGACCTAAGGAAAACCTCTATTCCCAACCTATTTCCTATCTTTTTACATGCAAGTAACAAGTGCAGGGGTTGTACTTGAGAATTTTGGCATAGTCAATAGTGACAAATAGGTTCAACTTTCAATGGTGGAAAATTCGAAGGACCAGAGCATATATGTGCTACATGGTTTAGAAAAATTAGGTCAAACTTTTGGGAATAGGTTCAAAACATTATTTTTCCCATGTCTCAATTTGTGGCTCCATGGGATATCTATAGTAATCTATTTGCAACAATTTACTTCAATTATTCATTGTTTTGCTCTAATTTACAATTATCAATCAATTTCAACCTAGGAAAGAGGAAAACCCTGATCCAGGTGAATCTAATAAGACTTTCAACACTCCCCTTAGGTGTATTGAGGCTAGATCTATTGGGTTCATTCCTCTTTCCACCATTGTTTTGTTAATTTGGGATTGCTAGTGGTTTTATTGTCTTAATTGACCCCAATTCCAAAATACACAATTACAATTAGTAATATTCTTCTTGATTTATTTGTTGGGTGTTGCAACCAAATCAACTTCATAATCAAATGGTTGTCACCATATTATCTTCTTACAACTTTGGCTATAGTATAGGTTCGCAAATCATTAACCAATGTGCCTATTCTTAGAGATTTGACTAAGTTAATGGGGAATTCTTCTAGGAATGCAATTTGTTGGTTCACTATGTGCACATATTCAGAAAAATTGTTTTCCATAAGATGTCTTCTCCACACAAGATATCACTCTTCTTTGAGGTAAGCACCAACGTGCATGTTTATGAATTGGCCTCCCATCTGGAAATTCAAGGGAAATATATATATATACAAATAATCTTTGACCTTAATCTTAATTCCTTATCACATGCTACTTAATTATGAACAAGTCTTTTTATAATGGGATGGGTCATTATTGGATAGTGTCGTATTTATATTTATTAATGAAAGAATTTATAATCTAATTCTTGTAATATTAACTCACTTATAGGAGTGAAACTTAGTGGTTACAATGAGATGACTTAAGGTATATCGTTCTCAACATGAATGTACCCTTAAAATATGACAATAGTTAAAATGATTATCACTTGAAGACCTCTAATATGAAGATATTAAAAATAATTTATCTTCTTGATAAAGCTAGAGGTTATTCTACTATATTGCATAAATATGTGTTTCATTACCTGATTACAACTATTTAATTTAGTGACAAAAAGATTAATAGTATTGTATGCATGACAGTTTACTAATCACTTAATGCAAATATAGATTGCATTATGAGGTAAGATTCCTTAGAGCCCAATATAGAGAGAAGGTTATCTAGAGATAATAAATGAGATATAAACCTTGACACCTAAGGGTATAGTTAGGTTCTTGTCCACTTTTGATCTAGTTTAGGTCTGATATGTAAGCCTAATTATTTTTTTTAATATTTATTTATTTAAGCAGACTATATTGTGGTCAATGTTGATATTAAATTTTAATCTTAATGATTTTAGATGAATGGTTGTTGAAAAATTGTAATTTGATGATGACTATTATACTTGATTTATTGGAAGTTTAGGATAATGCATAAATTATTGATGTGAAATATTATATTAGAATCATGTTAAAAAGGTTATGTAAGGGTTATTCGGGACTTTGCGAGTTTGAATTATGCTATATTTGAAGTGAATGATGCTTTAAATGTCTTATTGCAACTCTCATAATGTTCTTGAAGAGGAGTAGAATATTTACTACATATAGACTATATTCCCAACTAATAGATTGGCATTGTTTATATATTCTAAGACTATTGTTCCTGATTAGTAATCATAACTTTGGGTGCTTTCAAATAAATATGCAAAGATTGTGCCTAGTTTTCTTATAAGAAAAACACTTGATCCATTATCATTCATCTCTTTAACTAATGCTTATATAGTTATATGATGGTGCATTGTATGTATCAAGAATCCTTGATTTCAATATTAAATGCATTTGTATGCTCATATGATCTCTTCTATGCTCTTTTGTTCAAGTAGCTTTTATATGCTTAATTATGTATGGTTCTATACAAATGTCTTCTTAATTGTGATTGAAAGTTATTATGAAGTTACTATGTTTTGTATATGAGATGGGACTAATATCTCAAAATGATTTAAAATAGTTAAGCAAGGATTGTTGTATCTACATTCACATGTATGCATCTTGTCTTCTCATGACATTGTTACATTAGTGTTAGAATGTGGATATATCATGTTGCAAAAGTTCCATTACTCTTGTCACTATCACATTTCTAGTCCTCCTCGTGCTGGGTCAGCTATCTTTTGTTGTATCAAATATTTTGGGGAAGTGTAACTATTTCATGGTAGGGTGGAAACATGCTTCATCAATGTTCTTACCTGTGATGTGCTCGAGGCATATAGATGTTGAGAATTATTATCAAGATGTGTTTAACCCAAGGCAAGACTAAGAGGGGGGGGGTGAATCAGTCCAAACAAAATTTAATATAGCACATAAATAAGTAAGCAACAACACATCAAACAAATGAACACCAAGATTATCTATGTGGAAAACCCAAACAGGGAAAAACCATGTTAAACACTTGCCCACAAAAATATATCCACTATGTATATCAAATTACAATAAAAAGAGCTCACTAATCTAGACTTGCAAACCAAGGCTAATTGCTCTTGGGTCAAGATACAAAAAGGGACTTGCAAAACTTGAAGCTAATTGCAACATGGAAAGATACAAAAAGGGACTTGCAAAACCTGAAGCTAATTGCAACAGGGCAAGATAAAAAAGGGACATGCAAAACTTTAAGCTAATTGCAACAAGGAAAGATATAAAAATGATCTGAAAAGAAGGATCTCCTGATCATGAAGTTGTCTTTGAACTCTGCATCAAGTGACCAACATCAGTACACACAATTTTGACCTCAATTGTCAATACTCTATCTTACATCTCTTCCATAGTATCAACACAACTTGCATATCATTTGAACACAACTCTTCTTCCTTTCTCTTCACTGAACTTTGCACACTTCCTTTCACATTCTCTACATATCTCTTTCCACTCTCACAATTCCACTCACTTTCCACACACAACTCAATCATGTACACATTCCTTATATACAAGATAGATCATCAAAGCTTGAACCAAGTTGACCTGAAACAAAATATACCTTCCGAACCAAAAACACACACGTTGATATACTCTAGGAGAAAGAGGGGACCAAAACACATCTTCCAAAGATCAAATCACCAATTTGCAATCACCAGAATATAAATAACAACACACCAACATGATACACATCCATATAAGCAATTAATGATAAAAACATATCCTCCAATGCAAATAAATCAAATTTGAATCTCCACACACTACGGTGAGACCCATAACACATCAAATTACCTTTCACAAAACATATCCAGACCCAAACATAGGTCTAGCATATAGTATCACAACCAACTATGAACAATGGCACAACATTTGGAGAACACAAATATAGTTTTGGACCATAAAACTAAGTCATCCATGATTCCAAAAACATAACCAAAGAAGATAACAAAATCAACAACTAGTCCCAGACCCAAACACTTTCGAAACAACCAATAGAACAACTACAACACCAACACAACAAGATATCGTTGCACCACACTTTCTGGACCAACAACTATTCAGAACAACAAGTTTGACATCAATTACAACCACAACAACACATACTTCCAACAGGATGGTCTTCATGATTTCTACTTATGCATAAAATATATTCAACCGTGTGGTCTATTGTTAAGGTATAAGTTTCCCTATGTTAGCCTTGTTGTTGGCTTATGTATTAAATATTTATATCAAAATGTAATTTCATGTCTCTAAGCTTGTACCTTTGAACATATGGCATTAATTTATGCTTGTCTATGTGTATTTTGTGATGTATATTTATTTGAATTTTATAGCAGTCCTTATAGTTGTTGCATTGTGATAAGATGTCTTAAGTTAGTTGTTTCAACATAGTGATGCTAGTAAGTTATTAATGTTAAAATTATTTGGTTTAAAAAAAAAATCTCATGTTTTTTGGATAATGTCCCATGGGTTCCATGGTGAGGAATTAGAACTTGTCTTGTAGAAGGCTTATAAGGAACCTATTAACTTATTTATTTCTTTGAATTTATTAGTTTGACATAATGAACAACGTGGATGCATCTCCACAAAATCCTTATTTTATTAGGATGATATCAAGATACCAGGAACTTGAGGAACCCTAGGACATCTGAGTGACTTCCATAAGTCTCTTGACTATCCTAGGGATGCCCAGGAATCTCCCATAATTCCTAGTTAAAAATAACAAGTGAAAAAATAAAGGTGATAAATTGTGAAAATGACATTGTCTTCAAAATTTGTGAGGTTTTGGAGGCCTTATTTATGCTTCGTTAATCATTATTTTTTCCATAATATTCACTTTATTTTTTTGTTAGTAAAGTCATTAAAGAACTAAACATCTATCTATTATTGTAGAATAATAACATCCATTATGATCTTCTATTGGAATTGTGGGACTAAATTTCTTATTATACTATTATGTATAGTGCAAATGGTAGTGGATAAGAAAATATAAGAAGCTAAATTGATTCATCAAGAGAATATCGATACATAAAAGAAATCTGGTCAAAGGAGGACATTACTCACCTTGGAGAAGGCTTGTAAGGCACCTATTAATTTCTTAATTTCTTTTAATTCTATCAATTTGACACAATGAACCACGAGGACATGTCCCACCTTGAAATCCCCATGTTTTGGGGATGGGTGCATTTCTAGGAGATGGGGACTTGGAAAAAAGGTCCCCTTGATATAGTTCCACCTATGTTGGGATAATATTAAGACATCCCTAGGAAATCCAAGGGAATTTAAAGAGATCCTTGTTCATCTTGGGGACACTTAAGCATTTCCCATGACCCTTGTTCAAAAAATCCAAGTGAATACAAAAAAAAATGATAAAATTGTGAAAATAACTTTTGTTATGAAGGTTTGTGAGGCCTTATATGTGCTTGCACTAATTATTAAATTTTATAATAATATTGGATTTAGTTCTTTGGTAGTAAAGTGTTTGATGTGTTTGCATCTACTAAGGTAAAATCAACGATTTTGGGGTAAGATCAATGATTTTGGTTTGAGAATGGATTTCATATGTCTCTAAAGTGTTGCACAATGATAATAAACAGGCAATTTTTATGGTATAATATATTCAAACATGTAGTACAAGGTTCACCTTGCTATAATTTTTCTTAAGCTCCATTGCAAAGAGAACTGAACAAGAAAAAAACACAAAGGGTCAAATAAGTCAAGTAGAGAATGTACAAGCAAATGTAGAAACCTTAGAGTGGGAACTTGCAAGGAAAACAAGTTAGTGTTTTTCTTGGATTGGGGAACATAATTTTGAGATAAAAGTATATTTGAAGAATGTGATTGTTCTACTTAGTTCATGTCTAGGGTTGGATGAAGGGAAGATGTATATCCTTCTGAGTAGGTAAAATCATTTTCAATGGGAGCGGATACATTTACAACTATGACAGGAGAAGGAATTCTTAGTGCATGTGCAAATTTTCCTTCTATCATTTCTGAAACTAAAAATACCAATTTGTTTCTCCCAAATTTGGAAGAAAAATTTCAAAGTTATTGTTGTGTCTTCAGAACTCACACCTCATTTTCTCACTTGCAAAAAATGGGGACCTTCTTTTTTATTTTCCTTCCTTGTCCATTTCCCTTCTTTCTTTCTTTCCCTCTTTCTTTCCTTCTTTATTTCTTTCTCTTATTTTCCTTTCTTTTTAATTGTTTCCTCCTAATATTTTTGGGCTTTTGTGGATCAAGATTGGGTGTTTCTCATTCCCTTTTGGGGCCCCAGTAGCCCTGACCCCCAATCCCTATTGTTTTCCTAGTGTTGGTCTTTGGGTGTCGGGGATGTTGAGCCACTGACCCCGACACCCCCTTATAGGGATCAAGCATTAGGGGTGCCCCAACCCCCAACCCCTAAAGGGGTGAAAACCTACCTACCACCCAAGGTGCATTTAATGCACTCAAGGTCTATAAATGGCCCACATCTAGGGCTCATTTGCTCGTTATTTTTGCACAGTTTTGTGTGTCAGAGGTGTTGTTGTAGACACCTAAAATTGTCCTTCAATTAAGTAAATATTTATTATTTATTTAATTATTTTATTCTAATGTCCTTTATTAATTAAATAAATATTGATTGATGGAGTGTGTGCAAGATTTGTTGGTCTATGCTAGAACATCTAAGCCCTAGCCTGTGGAGGGTCCGTGTTTGCCTGTGCGTTGAGGGGGGAACTATTTTGTGCATCTGAGGGTGTGGTGGTTTTTTTGTGGAGGTCAGTGGTTGGTGGTGAGGAGGATTTTCATGAGGATCTTGTTTCGAGTGTAGGTGTGGGGTGTGCATATTGGCAGTGGGCCAGCATCCCTTGTGGGGATTCGCGACATGTTTTAACAACCTCCTGTGGATTATATAAGTCTAGTGGTTGTATCGGGCATTGATAGGTCGATCTTTTGGTGCAACGACAACCCTAGCTTGTAACAAGTGGTATCAAAGCTTAGTCACAAGTTTGAATCATGCAGGCCACGATGAGCGATATTGGGAGGGATTGTTGGCAATGGGCTAGCATCTCTCATAGGGATTCACGACATGGTTTAACAGCCTCCTATGGATTTTATAAGTCTAGTATTTGTATCGAGCATTGATAGGTCGATATTTTGGTGCAACGACAACCCTATCTTGTAACAGTGCAGGGCGGCTAGTGTTTGGTGACAGCAGTGGGAGGAGCTTGAGGGGTGTGGAGGGCGGTGGCCTTTTTCTCCTTGTTACAAAGTTTGGGAGGAGTGTGCGTCTTGGGTGGAGGGTTCGGTGGGTAGGGTTTTGGGGTGTGGGTCTTCTTTATGTCGGACCCTTCTCCTTTGTGATGTTGACTGCAGGGAGAGAAGCCTCGGGGGACTCTCCTGATATGGATTTTCAAGGTGTGTTGGGAACAAAATCCCCACCCCAAGGTATCAAGACCTTCGCTAATGATCTTTTTGTTCCAGATTCGGGGTTTTCTAGGGTAGGTTTGTCCAATGGCTCTCAGATTTTGAAGATTAATGGATGTATTAAGAGATACAAAGAGAGGCTAAAATTGGTAATCCCCCCTGAGATTATTGCTGAAGATGTTGAATATTTCTCAAAGAACTTGTTATACTGTAAATTTTTGGGGATGAGTGTTTCTCTACAATTTTTGGAGAATTGGGCTCAAAGGAATTGGGCACCGGAAGGGGAAATGGATGTTGTGTTGTTGGAAAACAATTACTTCATGGTCACTTTTAATTGCATGGATGATCGCAATAGGATCTTTGAGGGAGGTCCATATTTTTATAACTAGGTGGGGTTGTTCATCAAACCTTAGCATGCAGGATTTAACTCTTCGAAGGAGCTCCTGAATCGGGTCCCAGTGTGGGTTTTATTACCTCATTTTCTAGTGGAATGTTGTCGGGAGGATGTGTTGAGAATTCTAGCTTCATTTCTTGGGAAGCCTATAGGATCTTCAACTCAAACCTTGGGGAGAAAGGTAATGAATTTTTCTTGTATTTGTGTCAAAGTTGATCTTAGTAAGCCTTTTCCAGATGTTATAGATATGTGTGTGTGGGATCTTACTCTTGGGTCCAACAACTTGATTATGAAACTTTACCTTTTCGGTGTCGTCTATGTCATGAGTATGGTCATTTGTAGCGTAAGTGCCCTAGGTGTAAATCGTCTGAACTTCAGCCTCAACAACCATCCCGTAACCTAGATGGAGTTGATAAAGGAAAAGCTTCCATGTCTAGTGGGGATATGGATGCTAATGGTTTTGTCCCAGTTAAGACAAAGAATAGGAACCAGGGTCAAAAGAGGTCTTTGCAGGAGAGTCGGGACGAGAATACCTTTAACAAATTTGAAGCCTTGGATGATCTTAGCCAGTAGGAGGTGAATCTAAGGATGATTCCTTTGGATCATAGTGCAACAGGGTTGATTCCTAATAGTGTGAACTTGGTTACTACCCAGGGTGTGCAGGCGGGTGTGAGTCATCAGATGGAGATGGATCAATAGGTAGTGGCTCATATGGGACCCATCTATAGTGTTGAAGTGAAGATGGCTGGTGGGGATGTTTCTCCTGCAGCACTGAAATCAGACTCTACTTGTGTTAAAAGTAATAAGATCTCTTTACATCTAGGTCTTCTTCAGAAAGACATTAAAAAAGGTGCAATGGAGAAGATTTCAAAGGTTGGTAGGAAGAAGGATTTGGATAAGATCGAATTGATGGGGGATAATTTGGTTGAGTTAGGGTCAGTTAAGACTCTGGATTCTTATTTTCTAATCCCTCGAAATGATTGTGCTATTATGGAATGTGAGGGGCTTGAACAGTGGCCCTAGACAAAAAGTTGTTTGGGAGTTGATAAGGAGTCATTCTCCTGATGTCATTTTCTTGCAGGAAACTAAATTATCTGTGGAAATTATGTTGAGTCTGGTGCCAAAGCTATGGGGGAGAGGCGAATTTCAGTGTATTGGGGCATTTGGATCCTCTGGAGGTGTGGCTTGTCTTTGGAACCCCTTGAGGATTCATCCTATATGGTGGGTTTCTTCTAGATGATCTTTATTCAAGGTTGCCTCTAGTCTTGAGACTGGGGAATATATCTTGTTTACTAACATTTATGCCCCCACTGATCTTCAGGGTAAGTAGAATTTGTGGTCTCATATTACTTTTATGCATGGGTTTTTTCCTTTTCATCTATGGATTATGGCGGGTGATTTCAATGCCATCTTAGAGTTGAGTGAGAAGAAGGGTGGTGTTATGCGGTTGGAGCCTTCTTCCTTCCTTCTTCAAGATAGTATATCCACCTTGAATCTTGTTGACATCAAGCCTGGTAATGGTCTGTTCACTTGGAACAACAAGAGGGTAGGGGAGTATTGGATTGCAAAGAGATTGGATCGCAATCTAGTTTCTAATTTTTGGGTTGGTGGGGGATGGTCCACATGCTCTGAGATTTTAGATTGGAGAGCTTCAGACCACTGGCCCATCAAATTGGTGTCTTCTTATGCTCGGGTCGCTCGCATTCCTTCATTCAAATTCCAGCTTACGTGGTTGTGAGATCTTTCTTTATAGGATCATGTTACGGAATGGTGGAAGAAAGGGAGGCCAGCCTTTGGCATTGTTATGTACTCTTTTGCCAAGCAACTGCAATTTGTTAAGTTTCAGCTTAAATGGTGGAATCTTCAATGTTTTAGAAACATTTTTCATGCTAAGATAGCTTCTTAATTAGAGTTTAATGGCATTACCATAGAGATAAGAGAGCATGGATTGTCAAAAGCCTTGCTTAGGGAGGAAGACAGAGTAGTCAAGGTTATAGAGGAGTGGGAGCTTAGGGAGGAAATCTATTGGAAACAGTGAGCTCGTATTGATTGGCTTCAAGTGGGGGATAACAATATTGCGTTCTTTTTCAACTCAGTGAAAACAAGAAGGCATGGCAATTCCACCCCTCTTCTGGTTAATGATAGAGGTGCGAAGTGTTTATCTTTGCAGGAGATTTCTTGGGAGGCTATACAGTATTTTTGATCCATTTTTAGTGAGGATTCTCAAGGGGAATCAGAAGAGGAGAATCAGGTTCTTGCTTATATTCCTTCTCTAGTTACTAGGGAGATGAATGACCAACTTATGGGTCCTATTTTGTTGGAAGAACTAGAGAATATTGTTTTCCACATGAAGAAGGGGAACGCTCCTAGACCGGATGGGTTTTCAATTGAGTTATATCAAGAATTCTGGGATACTATCAAGTTGGACTTATTGGAATTGGTTCAAGAGTCCCAGGGAATAAGCAGATGCTTTGGGATTTGAATGTTAATTTCATTGGGCTCATCCCCAAGTGTGATGGGGCTGACCGGTTAGGCCAGTTCCACCCTATTTCTCTTTGTAATGTGAGTTATAAGATTATTTCGAAGCTGATAGTGAAAAGGTTGAAGAATTGGCTTGGGGGCATCATCTCCAAGGAGCAGAGTGGGTTTGTGAAGGGTTGTCAAATCTTTGATGGAGTGGTCATTTCTACTGGGACCATTCATTCTATGGCAACTTCCAAGGAAAAGGCTATGTTTATCAAGTTGGACATGGAAAAGGCTTATGATAGAGTTTGTTGGTCCTTTCTCCATAAGATTCTTAGGGCTTTTAGTTTTGTTGATGAATGGATCCAATGGGCAATGAGTTGTGTTTCATCTACCTCATTATTTGTGCTAATTAATGGAGATCATACTGAGTTGTTTGGTGTGTCCAGGGGTCTTCATCAGGGGGACCCTCTTTCCCCATACTTATTCATTCTTTTGGCCGAGGGTCTGGGGAGATTGATTAAGTATAATGTGGGATTGGGTATTATTCATGGTTGGAGTTGGGGTAATGACATACCCCCTTGGTCTCATTTGTATTTTATGGATGATATGACCGTGATGGGTCTTGCTAGGATCAGAGAAGCTATTAATCTATGTAAAGTCTTGGATGTCTATCTTGCTGCTTCTAGCCAGTTGATCAATGAGGATAAATCTTTCATTCTCTTCTTCAACACACCTAGAACTATTCAGATGAGGATTTCTCATATCTTGAGATTCTAGGCCGGTTCTCTTTCCTTGACCTACCTGGGTATTCATATCTCTACTGATAATCCTCCCATGGACTCTTGGCAGGGTATTTTGGACAAATTTCGCATGAAGGTTGTGTTGGGTCTCAAATCAATAGATTGGATAGGTTCTAAGGAAATGCCAACTCCTATGCTCAAACCTTCCAATTGAATTGGCCAACTTATAGAGTGAACCTATTTGGTTACTAACTCTCTCACTTTAGGCTCTACAAAACCTAGGCGGGTATACCTACTCACTAGTTGTTTTTAATGACTAATGCTTTTTATAGCAGATTAAGTATCTTGATCTGATTTCCTCCTATCTCAAAATGGCATAAATTACTAGGATGGAGATATAGCAAATGAGTTCAAGATTGTTGTTGTAGAAGCTATTCGATCTTTGTGCTTGAAATTTATATGTATACACTATTGCTAGTCCACTCTATATTTCTTACTCAGCTGCTCCTATTACTTTTAAAGTAAAATGTGAATTGATGGGTTGTGTTTTGTAACTGACCAATGCCTTTCTTTGTTGTTTGGGCTCCAAAGTCTTTATATTTCTTTAGGACTTATTGTGTAAACTTATGAGACAGTTTTAAAACCCACCCCTTCTCGATGAGTCTGTCAATTACTATTTCTTATGAGCTCTACTTCAATGTCTTTGTTGTAAATCACTTGAATGAATTTAACTCTAACCTTAAGAGACCATCCAAGGAAGAAATACGAGGAACAATTACAATTCACAAGTAAATCTTTTATTCAAATCTACAATATAAAACACAGAGTTTTACTAGAAGAACACAAGTAACCTTATCTCCTTTTAGATAATATCACAAGCAACTGCCTACAGAAAGATGCAGTAATCCACAACATATACACAAAGGAAAAATGACTGGTTGTTTTTATATATATTTGCAAAAAAATAGTACAATAGTATGCCTGAGGCTATCTTCTACTTCTTGTTCTCCTAATTCCTATCTATATTACAAAAGCTCCCTCCTTTATATGAGAGTATACATTATCACCAAGCGTTGTGGCTTTTCAACATATAACTGTTAACTTACACTTTTGTTTTGAACATTACTTCGACGAGGTATTTTCTCCCTTCATTGAAATGCTGCATTCGATCATTATTGCCATTTCCTCACTGATACCTATCTGATATCCATCGGGTTTTTATGTCAAAGAAACCTTGGGCTTCAGTGACCTCCTTTATTTTTCCACCGAAATACCTCTTCCATTGATATCACTATGCCCCGTCGATGAATGGATCTATTGTCTCACCGAAGCCTTTCTTTATCCTCTCTTGTCATCTTCCACCAATAAAGTTGTATGGGTGAAACAACGCATATTGGAGACATGCGTTTTAGCCTCCTCGAAACCTATTTCCTCATCGATATCTTTTATCGATGTAACTTCTTTTTATCTAATCGACCTTATTCTTTTGATGAGAACGTTTCTTTCGGTGAGTCCCTTTGCATCGATGGTATTATCTCCTCGAAGACCTTTTCCCGTCGATGAAAACCATATCCACTTTCCTTGATATCTTTTTGTCGATGGAATTACTGTCTTCGATGAGTCCTTTCTAAAGTTCATCGGCGTTTCCTTTCTTCGATGGCCCTTCTATATCGATGAGACATTGTTGGGTCTCATCGATAATAATTGAATCCGGATATCTTTATAGGACGCTATTATACCCACTTGATGACTTGTGGGCTATCATGGTATTAATGAAAGTGATGATTTCTTCTAACAATAGGGGGATTTTATGATTTAATTCCATAGATAAACATTCAAATTTGATTCTCAACAGTGGCTCTGACTGGGGATGGGGGTATGCTACAGATATTTCCAAGAATCTAGACTCTCTGGTTTATATAAGGGAAAGGAGATTTGAAGAAAATGTGGCTTTTTTACAATGGCAGTGAGACCTAAACTATTGTACATGAGGATGGTTCCCCCTTTTCCCTGTAGGAAAATAATTTTTTTAAGAATTGTCCATGCACTGGCAGTTCTTGGACTTCTCCTGTAACATTTTGGAGAAAATAAGAATCCTCTCTTGCTTTATCCATAATCTTATAAGGTCCAAGCCATAAAGCTTCAAACTTACCATGTTTACCTTTATCTTGACTCCTGGCATTCCACATCAAAACCAAATCACCAATTTGAAATTTCCTATCTATTGTTCGTTTGTCATACAACCTTTTCATTTCATTCTGTATTTTAATGTTTTGTTCCTAGGCTTCTGTCCTGACTTCATCGAGCTCTATCAACTGCATCAACCTTTCTTGTAAAGGGTCATCAATCTCTATCCATCCTTGTGTTATGAATTTATATACCGGTAAGAGGTTATCCAAAGGGAGTCTAACCCTTTTACCATAGACCAGTTCATACAAAGATTTCCCTATAGATTTTTTACTATCACTCTATCTGCCCATAATGCTAAACTCAATTTTGAATCCCATGCCTTCTTATTTTGTCCTAACATCTTTTTGATGATTTTTAGGATGTTTTTGCTACTTGACTTGGCCTGCCCATTACCTTGAGGGTGATATGGGGATGAATGAGATATTATAATGCCATAATCCCTGCATAAAGCATTGTATTCTTCAGACCTAAAGGCCATGCCATTATCAGAGATGATCCTTGTAGGAACATCGAATCTAGTGATGATATTTTCTAGTATGAATCTTATCACCACCTTACTGGTAGCCTATTTAGTAGGTATTGCTTCCACCCATTTGGTAAATTAATATGTGGTGACCAAGATCCATCTATGTCCCCCACTCGATTTCTCTGATATTTCTCCTATAAAGTCTATTCCCCACTGTTGAAATTCTTCTTCAACTTGCATTGGTCTTAGTGGGAGTGATCCTTGATATTTCATTTTGCCTGAAAATTTCTGACAGGCCTCACACTTCCTAACATAAGCATAGGAATCATTGAAGACTCATGGCCAAAAATAGCCATCTCTCAATATCTTGTGTGTGGTAGTTTTGGCTAAGAAATGACCACCGCAAACCCCTTCATGCATCTCTTGTAGGATTTTCTCTACTTGATGTTCATATAGGCATAACAATAATATCCCATCCCTATTCTTCCAATACAAGTCTCCATTGATGATTACATGTCTTGCGGATTTTAATTTCACTATTCTCTTTTGATTATCAGTCATATCATCTAGACATTTTATGTGTTTGAGATAGTACATGATGTCTGTATACCAGGCTATATTTTCAATACTGAAGCTGGCTTCATCCATGCCAACCTCATTTACCTAAAATTCTTCAACCTCTGCTCCTGCCATAAGTTTAGCTAGTCCCTGGCATTTGATAACTTGGGAAATTTTGAGCTCAATATTGAATTCTTGAATCTGATTGATCCATTTGCACCTTTTCCCTGTGACCTCAGTTTGCTTGAATATGTCTTTTACCGATGCATTAGGAACATGTGCTATGACTTCTGCACCTACCAAGTATGGTCTGAATTATTTTATTGCTTTTACCAAGGCATAATCTTGCTTTTCATTTAGGTCGTATTTAATTTTGGATGAATTCGGTGACTTACTGAAATATGCAATAGGTTGTTTGTAATTATCCTGGTTCTTTTGTAGCAAGACTGCCGCTACTATATGGCATGATGCAAATGAAAAAACCAAGAAGGGTTTATTAAAAATGGTATATCAATACTGGTGCCTTAGATATTGCCCTCTTTATGTTTATAAATGCATCTAATGCCTCTGCATCCCAATCAATTCTAGATTCCTTTTTCAACATCCTCACTATAGGTTTTATGATATCTGCAAAATTAAGGATGAACCTCTTGACAAAATTGATTTGTCACAGAAATGATTAAATAGCTTTGATAGTCTTTGGGATAGGCACTTCATTTATTACAGCTACTCCTTCAGGGTCAATTTTACCCCTTCCTTGGATACTATGTGTCCCAGGAGCTTCTCTTCTTTAACTATGAAATGACATTTCTTTGGATTGAGGGAAATTCCATATTCCAGGGCTTTCTTGAATATATTCTTAAGGTGACCGCAATGGTCTTCAGCCCTTTTTGAATAGGTTGTTAAATCATCTTGATACACTACCATTATTACATCAATTAGTTCTGCAAACGCTACATCCATTTCCCTCTGAAATGTTGCTCCTGCATTTGTTAATCCAAATGGCATTCTTGCATACACATATGTGCCCCATGGTGTTGTGAAAGCTGTCTTATATTGTTCAGCTTCTTTAACTTTCACCTGATTATACCCCGAGAATCCATCCATCATGGACAATAAATCACATCCAGTTACTTTCTGCAGCATATTATCCATGTTTGGCAAAGGATAATTATCTTTTAATGATGATATGTTCAGATTTTTGAAGTCCACGCATAGTCTTATGTGGCCATTTTTCTTTCTGACAGGCACCAGGTTTGAAACCCAGGTGGAATATCTACAAGGTTTGATTATCCCTACATTTTTCATCTTTATTATTTCCTCTTTTATTTTAGGTAGTAAAGTCAGATTTATAGGTCTTTTTTTTTGTCTGAATGGTTTAGCATCAGGTTTGAGAGGTATCTCATGTTGAAAAAGATCCTCATTGTATGCTTTGAGGTCATCATAAGACCATGCAAATACATGCTTATATTTTCTGAGTAACCTTACTAACTGCTGCTTCATTTCAGGGGTCAATTTATTACCAATGAAAACATACCTTGGTGATTCTTTGCTTCCCAGATCAATTTGCTCAACATCAGTCTCTTTGACTGAGGCTCCTTTGATCTCGACTTTGTCCTGTATGTTGAAAGCTCTTTCTAATGCGACTAATCCTCTAGGTATCTTATTATATTTTAACTGTATGATTTCTTGTCCCAACAAAGTCTCCTTCCCATTTGTCATCTCTACAAAGTTATTAAAATTGATAGCTTGTGCTTGGTAGTGATCCACACAGTGTAAAAAATTTAACAAATCGTTGTCATCATGAAAAACTTGCCAGTTGTACAAATTATCCGAAACAGAAGGCCTGAGTTTTATTTCCATTTCTAAGACTCCATTTAGTGTTATATTAGTCTCCTTCAAAGCAACATTGGCCAAGAAGTCAACCATGATGTTCTTTGATCTGTCAATCCATTTTATTTGGAAAGCATCAAATAGTTCTATGGTATCCCATACAACATCCCTGTATTGTTTCAACCTGAGATGTTTGGAGGCATATTTTTGTTTGATTTGAGATATTACTAGTTCTGAGTCTCCAAAGACATTGAGCAATTTGATTCCATGCTTGGTAGCCACATTTAGTCTAGTGAGTAAAGCTTCATATTCTGCAATATTATTTGTACACTCAAACATCAGTTTAAAAGAATATTTGAACGTCTCTCCATCTGGTGAAATAAATACGATCCCAACTCCACTTCCTTCCTTGTTGCATGATCCATCAAAGTACATCTTCCATACTTGATCTCTACTCTCCTTGACTGTAGACTCTATCAGGGTCAATCCTCTCAATTTTGTTTTCGTCAACTCTACTTTGAAGTTGTCCATATCTGACTGGATGAAACATACCGAATCAATAGGTTCCACTCCTCGATGATGTATTCAGAGAGAGGTTCTCTCTCAATCCTTACCTCCTATCCATTTACTAGTATAGTATCATATGATAAGTCTACCTGGACATGGCCTCCTATCAGGTTTGACCATTGTCTTGACAGTAACATACCATAGTTAGGAGGGACATCAACCATAGTGACGTCCATTTTATAAGATGCTTCTAGACATGTTGCCAATTTGAATTCAACATCCTTCATGACACCAACCACTGGGATGGAACGGTTATCCATGGCGTAGCATTTACCAAAATTTGTGTCCACTGACATTCCAAGTTCTTTCATGACTCCTATTGGCATTACATTTATAGCAGATCCTGAGTCAATCATGCAATTTTTTATCATCTTGTTATTGATCATCAAGGTTAAATAAAATTGGTCTACTTGAGAGGGATTTTTTGTTATTGTTGACCCCAAATATATGGCTAGAACAGGGTTATCATTATTTTGGCTATTTTGTTTATGTTCTTTGGTCTCTTCCTTAGATACACCATTGATCACCTTCAAGGTTTTTTCTGGATACTCTGGGAACTTCATCATCTCAAGTAGTGGGACAAAGACCTTCATCTGTGTCAAGGTGTTGGAAATATCAAATGATGTTGTAGTAGGCAATACTAAAGTGTCCAACATCCCATCCTTATCACCCTTTTGCATCTTAGAATCTTGCAACTCCTTTTCCTTAATTAACTTTGTGTTTTCACCCTGGGTTCTACTCGGCTTAGTTATCGGTTTAGATGTTTTATTAATCTCCTTTATGAACATGCCTAATGGTTTTCCTTATTCATGGTTTACAGTTTTGTTTCTTAGCATATAAGTCCTTTTGGCTTGTTCAACAATAGCTGTAGTAATCCTCTCTCATTCTTCTTAAGTAGGGATCCTCAGCCTGACTTCATCTTCCTCATCTGAGAATACTTGTTGCATACAACACTGCTGATTAATCCACCTAGAATTTACATCATTTCCTTCACTCCCCTCAGATGAGTCACAGTCCTCAAAGGATAGTAAGTTTATCGCATGATCATCTACATATTCTTCATATTCTTCCTCTCTTCCCCGCAACTTCATTGCCACCACACACTGGTAAGAAGAATGAGGCATATCACATGCTAAGCACCACATATCTTCATCAACCACCTGGTTCACCACTTTTCTCAAAGGATCTGGTATTTGGTTACCTTCTTTCGGGTTCTTGTCCACTGGTTTTCCGTCTTTCCATGCAGTATTATAAGGCATATCATGCAATTTGGGCCTATCATGGCGATAAAACTTTTTTTTCTCTATTTTATTCACTCTGACAGACAAATCCTTGAGAACATTCAACACCTTGTTCAACTTGTCATCGTCCTTTGTTTGTTTAGGGGCCTTTGGATTGAACTACCTTGCATCCTCCCTTCTTCCTATAGTTCCAGCTGCTTTTCTATTATTCTCTATAGTTATGGCCACTTTCATGACTCCTTGAAGGGTTGTAGGATTCTTTGTCCTGAGCTCATAATTTGTTTTACTGTCAAAAGCATTCATGTAGTACAAAATGCTAACTTCAGGAATCAGTTTTATTCTATTAGGGATTTTATTCATAACTTTATTAAATCTCTTATTGAAATCAGCCACTGCTTCATTTGTATCCTTCTTGATTCTTATGATCTCATGTAAGGCAAACTCTGGGCTATTGTGGTCTCCGTATTGTTCAAGAAAAAGTCTTTTGAATTCTGTAAGGCTATTTACTAAAAAATCTGGCAGTGCTCTGAACCAATCTCGGGCGTCCTCTGTCAATGACTGCATGAACAACTTCATCTTGACATCCTCATATGGGAGACAAAAATCCTCCATAACTGTGTCAAAATCTTTGCAATGTGCTTTCCCTAAGATGGCATTACTCCCAATGAACTTTGGTATTGCAGTCCTAATTTTATTAGCGATAGGATGAGGATACACCATCATACTTGAAAATTCAAACTACCTGATGCATTCTATATTCATCAGCCCATATCCACCTTGGAAAAAGTTTCCATAGTTTGGTCTCACATTGTTATTACCAGGAGGAAATTGGTTTTGTGGTTGAAAGTGGTTTTGATATGTAAAGGCATTGAACTAGTTATGCTAATACTCAGAAGGTAAATTGGGGTATGGGAATTTGTTGGGGTGGTTGTGTTGGTGCTCAGGAGGTATATTATTATATGGGAATTCATTCGGCCTAACATCATATAAAGGGTTTTCAAATACTCTGTAGGTGTTGATTTTTGCACCAGTCTTATCTGTGTTGCTTCTTCCTCTATTTGGTCCTTGGGCCGCACATTCACTTCTCACTCTATATCTCTCCAAGTCATGATTAATATCATCTTCATTGATATTTATACCCAACTTAGCACATAATTATACACACTCCTATACTCTTCCATCATCTCTCATCTCAATGACTGCTTCAATCATTTGTTTCATCAAGTCTGCCATACGGTGTGATGCATCCACCTTACTCGAGCCTAAGGAGCTCGAAGCCCCTGCCCTTGAATTCAGATGGTGATTCTCAAAGCCAAGAGGGTATTTCCCTTTCCGTGCTCTATCCACAACTACCAAATCCTCATCCTTGGGGTATGTGGGAACTGTATAATTCTATTTACTCAAGGCTGGATGTGAATGGTTTTCAGAATAGTGTTGATTATACTTCCCATTCATAAAGTCATTTTTAGGTTCCATCGGACTATCTATTGATTTCTCCTTTGGATTTCTTTTACTTCTCTTTTGATCAAAGTTTAATTGGAATATGGGGTGGCCTTGTGTTATTGACCTCCTTCCGTACATAAAATTTCTTATTTCAGAGTCACCACCTTTCTTCTCGAAAGGAATTTGTATTTTGTATATGACTTCCTTTCCACATCAGATTACCTTTTAAATGAATCTCCCCAGCAGAGTTGCCAATCTATTGGGTCTCAAATCAACATATTGGATAGGTTCTAAGGAAATGCCAACTCCTATGCTCAAACCTTCCAATTGACTTGGCCAACTTATAGAGTGAACCTATTTGGTTACTAACTCTCTCACTTTAGGCTCTACAAAACCTACGCAGGTATACCTACTCACTAGTTGTTTTTAATGACTAATGCTTTTTATAGTAGATTAAGTATCTTGATCTGATTTCCTCCTATCTTAGAATGGCATAAATTCCTAGGATGGAGATATAGCAGATGAGTTCAAGATTGTTGTTGTAGAAGCTATTCAATCTTTGTGCTTGAAATTTATATGTATACACTATTGCTAGTCTACTCTATATTTCTTACTCAGCTACTCCTATTACTTTTAAAGTGAAAATGTGAATTGATGGGTTGTGTTTTGTAATTGACCAGTGCCTTTCTTTGTTGTTTGGGCTACAGAGTCTTTATATTTCTTTAAGACTTATTGTGTAAACTTATGATATAGTTTTTAAACCCACCCCCTCTCGATGAGTCTGTCAATTACTGTTTCTTATGAGCTCTACTTCAATGTCTTTGTTGTAAATTGCTTGAATGAATTTAACTCTAACCTTAAGAGACCATCCAAGGAAGAAATACGAGGAACAATTACAATTTGCAAGTAATTCTTTTATTCAAATCTACAATATAAAACACAGAGTTTTACTGGAAGAACACAAGTAACCTTATCTCCTTTTAGATAATATCACAAGCAACTACCTATAGAAAGATGTAGTAATCCACAACATATACACAAAGGAAAAATGACTGGTTATTTTTATATATATTCCCAAAAAAATAGTACAATAGTATGCCTGAGGCTATCTTCTACTTCTTGTTCTCCTTATTCCTATCCATATTACAAAAGCTCCCTCCTTTATATGAGAGTATACATTATCACCAAGCGTTGTGGCTTTTCAACATATAACCATTAACTAACACTTTTGTTTGGAACATTACTTCGACTAGGTATTTTCTCCCTTCATTGAAATGTTGCATTCGGTCATTATTGTTGTTTCCTCATAGATACCTATCTAATATCCATCAAGTTTTTATGTCGAAGAAACCTTCGGATTCTGTGACCTCCTTTATTTTTCCACCGAAATACCTCTTCCATCGATATCACTATGCCCCGTCGATGAATGGATCTATTGTCTCACCAAAGCCTTTCTTTATCCTCTCTTGTCGTCTTCCACCAATAAAGTTGTATCGGCGAAACAACGCATATCAGAGACATGAATTTTAGCCTCCTCGAAACCTATTTCCTCATCGATATCTTTTATCGATGTAACTTCTTTTTGTCTGATCGACCTTATTCTTTCGATGAGAACGTTTCTTTCTGTGAGTCCCTTTGCATTGATGGTATTATCTCCTTGAAGACCTTTTCCCATTGATAAAAACCATCTCCACTTTCCTCGATATCTTTTATCAATGGAATTACTATCTTCGATGAGTCCTTTCTAAAGTTCATCGGTGTTTCCTTTCTTCGATGGCCCTTCTATATCAATGATACATTGTTGGGTCTCATCGATAATATTTGAATCCGGATATCTTTATAGGACGCTATTATACCCACTTGATGACTTGTGGGCTATCATGGTATTAATGAAAATGATGATTTCTTCTAACAATAGGGGGCTTTTATGATTTAATTCTATAGATAAACATTCAAATTTGATACTCAACAGGTTGAACATTGGACACACAGATGGTTATCCTTTTTTGGGTGGGTTCAACTGATTCAGTCGGTGGTTCATGCTCTTTTGATTTATAGGTGTATGCTCCAAGTGGCCCCAAAGTGGTTTGTGAAGGAATTGGATTCTTTGGCAAGGCAATTCTTATGGGAAAACAACCTGTCCTCCTATAAGTGGAGTCTTGTCAATTGGGACTTAGTGTGCAGCTCGAAGCAGTTGGGTAGGCTTGGTTTAAGGCAATCTTCGTTATTTGGGGAGGCTTTGGCAGCCAAATTGTATAGGAGGTGGTGTATTGAATAGGATCAAGGTTGGGCTAGGATTTTATCCTACAAGTATATGTAAATGATCCCGAAGGAGGAAATACCAAGATATCCTCTTGCGGGAAAAATGCTCTACGATTTGGATTACTCTCGAGAAAGGGGTTGCACTGATAAAAGGACTTTTTTGGATCCGTAAGAGGGGGGAAGAGGTGATTTTTTGTTTTGATTCTTGGGATGGCTATCCCCCCATTATTGATAAATTTCCTAATTTAGTGAATCTTTTCCAGAGGTTCCTAGAGGCAGGGTGGTCTAGAGTGAGCGACTTTAAGTCTATTTATAGGTGTGGGCAATTAGAGATGGTGCGGTGGAAGGTTCCTAATGAATGGCCAATTTTTGGTATGGAGGAAGACTGTGTGGAGCTTCATGGCATTTTGGATAGCAGACACTATAGCTCCCTTAAGGATAGGGATAGACTTGTTTGGTCCCAGAATCCTAAGGGGTTTTTTACTGTTGCTAGTGGGTACTAGGAGTTGTTGTCCCATAGATTGGAGGGGAGGGAGGTGCACTGGTGGAAATATGTTTGGAACAATTTCTCTTGGCTGAAGTGTAACTATTTTGCTTGGACTTTGGCTTTGAATAGATGTCTAACATGGGACAATATTCATAAGCGTGGGTTCCACGGGCCTTCCATCTGTGTTTTGTGTGGTAATGGGGAGGAGGATTCTTCACACCTTTTCACGCCCTTTCTCATTGTTGATTTAACATTACTAGTGGGGGGTGTGGAAGTTCCCTTGTGTTCACATGGATTCTTTGGTGGAGTTTGAAGCATTTTGGGCAGGCCTCCTATTTCATCCTCTTTTCTCGAGACTGTCTAGCACATTGGGCCCATTTTCATACTTTGGCAGATTTGGTTAGAGAGGAATAGGAGGATCTTTAGGGAAGTTAGACCGCTAGTTCAAAAAGTGTGGAATAGAATCATGGGAATGATCTAGGAGATGGTGAAAGCTAAATGTGAGGTGAATTTTCCTCTGGACAGAGGAGAGGCTGATATAGTGAGTAGGTTGGGTTTGCAAGAGATGTCGCCTGTCTTAGCTTGTGTCAGGAGAGGTAGACGTACTATGAAGAAGGTTCATAGGGTGGGAAGATGGTTTCCCCCGTAGGATGATTCCATTAAGATTAACATTGATGGCTCCTCTAGGGTTAATCCGAGTCCTTTTGGGATTGGTGGTGTTGGTAAGGATTGTATGGGGGAGGTGGTTTTCTTCTTTTCTATACATAAAGGGTAAAAGTCTAATAATTTTATACAGGGATTAGAAATTTTCTATGCCCTAGAGCGTGCTTTTGAGTTGGGGTGGCGTAAGGTTATTTGCAAATCGGATTCCCAGATTATGGTTAATTTGTTGATTGAGCAGAAGGTGAGTGGAATTAATTGGCAGCTGGTAGGGATTGTTCACAAGATTTTGCAAATTAGTGCTATGATGGAGAAGGTGTCTTTCATCCACATTCCTCATGAATGGAATAGAGCAGCTGATTGTTTGGCTAAGTTGGCCTCAGAACATGGTGATGATTGGAAAGTTGAGGGCTAGGAGCATCTTTCCCCGAATTATTGTCAGGTTTTGCATAAGATCTTTGCTAAGGATATGGATAGTCGTGAAGCTAGTTGATAATTGGTTGGGTTTGTTGTTCTCTTTTGAAGCTTTGAGGCTTTGGTTTTCTTATGTAATGCTCGTGTTTGATTATTAATAAATTTTTTACCCCTTTGTTTAAAAAAATAAAAAATTAAATGAATATTTTAATTAATTTACTAAGCCTCTTCTTTATAATTTAAATAAATATTCATTATTCATTTAATGGTCCCATCTCTCTTTCCCAAATTAAATAAATATTTTTATTTATTTAATTTATGTGGCCCTTCTTCTATTAATTAAATATATACTTTTATTTATTTAATTAATTCATTTAGCCTTTTCTTCTTATCCACATGACGACACGTATTTCTAAATACCTACTCCTAAATATTAGCCCTCCATTTCAATTTGACCTTTCAGTCTTATTCATTCTAATATTTTACCTTTCCTCCTCTTAATCTCCTCCTTTCATCTTTACTTACGCTCAAATCTTATTCTATTTTTCATCTATATGATCATGGCCATTCATCCTTAAACCTCTTAATACTAGCTTATCATTTTTAGAATGCTTATACAGATGCTGATTGGGTTGGAGATGTTGATGACCAGAAAAGTACTTCCGATGGAGCTTTCTTTCTTGGATTGTAATGCACTGGTAGTTATTCACTCCCGAAGAAACTCAAATGCATCCTTTTCCAATTCCTTCATGAAAATAGTTGCAACCCACTCTTTCATAGAGATGTATTCCAATTTAACTTCCTTCTCAGCAAATTTCTCTCTCAAGTAGTGATATATGATTGAAATATGCTTTGTTCTTGAATGCATAACTGGATTCTTTGAAATGTTTATTGCACTTGTATTGTCACACATAATAGGAATTGCTTCATCATATGTTACCTTGATATCCTTAAGAGTCTATCTCATCCACATTACTTGAGTACAACAAGATGTTGTTGCAATATACTCTACTTCAGCTATAGATAGGGAAACTAAAATCTTGTTTCTTACTGAACTAGGAGACCAATTTGTCCCCTAAAAATAATGCACCACCACTAATAATCTTCTAGTCATCAACACTTTTAGCCCAATCTGCATCAGTATATTCTTTCAACATCAAATCTCCACCTTTTTGTGCCAAATTTCATAATTCACAGTACCTTTCAAATATCTAAAGATTCTCTTCACAGCTCGTTCATGTACCACCTTTGGATTTGCTTGAAATATAGCTACTAGACAAACAACCTCCATGATATCTAGTTTGGATGTAGTCAAATACAACAATCCACCAATCATCAATATGTACTTCTTATATTTAACCTCTAGAGACTCATCATCTTTTCTCAACTTGCATCCAATGGTTAAAGGCATTGTAATCAGTTTGCAATCATCAAAACCAAACTTCTTCAGCATATCCTTCACATACTTGCTCTGAGAGATAAAAATTCCATTTTCTGATTGAATAACTTGCAACCCAAGAAAGAAAGATAACTCACCAATCATTGGCATTTCAAATTCTTTCTGCATCTCTTTAGCAAACTCTTTACATAAACTATCATCTCCTCCAAATATAATGTCATCAACATAAACTATAATAATTAACAACTTGTCTCCATCAATCTTGAAATAAAGATTACCATATGGTGTAACTTTCTTGACATTCCGCAGACTGGTGGTACTCTGCCAGAGAAGGAAGCTGGTTCTGGGTTTTCGGGGGAGGGGTCGAGTGGGGGTTCCAGCCCATGTGAAGAGCCCTTGGAGAGCCGAAAAGAATCTAGAAAATGGTCATCCCTTTTTGGAACAAAACCATTTGGTAAATCCTCTTTACCTCTTGTCAAGAATATTTCTGATCCAACTGGTGGAAAGTTCGCTATCTCTATCCCTGATCTGGTTCTAGATCATAATATAAACAGCATGTCGAACTCCCTGGTAGGTAGATTTATGGGTTTCCGTCCAAACATTGAATTTGTTAGGGTTTATGTCAAACGGAAATGGGCTCTGATGGGTAATGTTGAAATCTCAGCATTACCTAAAGGCCTCCTTTCTTTTACTTTCTCATGTGAAGAGGATAAATTAAGGATACTATGTGGTAGTCCTTGGATGGTAGGAAGGACAGCCTTGGTCCTTTGGAAATGGCATCCAAATCTGAATATGAATGACTCTCTTTTGGCTCAAGTTCCAGTTTGGGTAAAGTTACCAGGCCTGCCTCTTGAATATTGGGTAGAAAGTATCTTCTCAGGAATAGTAAGTTCCTTTGGTGAACTCCTCTAGATAGACCCAATCACAGCATCTAAAAGGAGACTCACTCATGCTAGGTTTTGTGTAGGGATAGCTCATGATGCAGATATGCCAGAACAGATAGATATAGTTTCAAAGTTGGGGACATGGAAACAACAAATAGAATATGAATCTATCCCCTTTTCCTGCTTTCATTGCAAGAAAGTAGGCCACTAGGCAAAATCTTGTCCTATCAAACCTAAAGTAGAGCTCAAGCAGACTAAACCCCTAGGTGAAAGTAAAAGGGTTCCAGAAAAAAAGGTGTGGCAAGTTAAAAACTCAGAAAATAAGGAAGCGGACTTTGTTGACAATGACTGTTTTGAACCCTTGGGGGAAAATAAGGAAGTGGTCTCCTCAACTTCTGTCCTTCCTATACAGGAAGTATTGAGGAACGATTCAACAAAAAGTTAACAACCCCATGATAGAGCAGATCCGAATAGAGGAATTGAAAGAACAGACTGTATCCTCAAAAGATACAGCTGAAGTGGTAACTGCTGACACTTTTGCTGGTAAAGAAATGCAAAATAAAGAGGAACAACCTGAGGAAGGGGAGATCACTGGCTCCCAAGAAGAAAAGACTGACTCTCTCCTCAGTAATTCTGAAGCGGTTTTTGAGAAAGATGTTGACTGGAAAATACCAAAATACAGGAACAAGAAAGGATCCACTCCCTCGGCTTCACAACTAAGCAAATCTAGCAGAATTGCTCAAGTTGATGTTGGGTACATTTCCTCTTCCCCAGGTTGACCTTCTAACCACAAAGTCAAAAAGAAGGAGGCTAGTAAGAACATTGCAGATGGGACTCAGAAAACTCTTAAGGAGTTAGGAATCGGTAAGTAACTATGAAGATTATCTCTTGGAATATTAGGGGACTTAATAATCCTCATAAACATGATATTATTAGGAATATGATAAGGGATAGTAAACCTGATGTTTTTCTGATTCAAGAGATCAAAATTAGTAGAGAAAAAGTTGAAACTCTAAAGTTTTTTAAAAATGGGAGTATCAGTGGTGGTAGCTCGGAAGGTGCTTCGGGAGGAATAGCTACTATGTGGAATCTCAATAGTGTCAAAGGACATGTTCTTATTCAAGAATTTTTTTTCTCTTGCATTAGATTTGAGAATTTAAAAGATGGAACAACCCAGTTTCTAGAAATTATCAGCAGACTCCAGATTCTGGAAACTATCAGCAAAATCCAGATTCTGGAAATTATTAGCAGAATTCAGATTCTAGAAACTATCAGCATTGGTGAAGGGAAGTCAATAGCAGATTATGTTGAGGATTTGACCAAAACTATTGCTAGAGCTGAAAATATGAGAGACTCCTTCAACCCCAGATTTGAGCAAATTGAGAAAGACCTGATTGAGAGGAAAACAAATGCCAATGCTATGGATCAAACAATGGCGGAAACTGTCAATAAAGTCAGCAAAATTAAGGAATGGCTTAAAATTTTTGCAGAGATTCTGAAGGCCTCTGCTGGCAAAACCAAAATCCTCATCAGCAATTTGGAGGAGGAGAAGGATACCTTGGAAATTGACCCTGACACTGAAGGAACAGGAGATTTTCAAGGACCCAGAACAAGAACCAGTGGAAAAAAGGAGAATAAGCCAAATAAGGACTTGGATGAACTTAAAGCAGCTCTAGCCAATTATGACCAGCTGATTATTAAGGCGGAGGACCTCCTGAAGGCTTTATAATTGTGTAGTGTTTTCTCTGGTTTCTTCATTTTGTTGTTTCTATCCACTGCTGTCCTTTCTGTTTACTAGCTTTATTGCCAGTCATTGTGTTAGTTGTTCTTTCTTGGTCTGGATTCTCTTTGATGATCCTGCTTAATCTCTTTTGTTAAAGGTTTCGGGTCCTTAAAACCTATTTTTCTATTAATCAGAACTTTCTTGAAGCTCTATTGAATCAATACCTATCCAATCTCGCATACTAGGCACTCAATGCTTTCTTCAGTCTGCACACCATTTCCAAATCCTCTATTAGTTTGAAACCATCTGGTTGCTCAATGTAAAATTCTTCTTCTAGATCTCCATTTAGAAATTTTGATTTGATATCCATTTGATAAACTTTAAAGTTCTTGTAAGAAGAAAATGTAAGAAACATGCGTATAGCTTCCATCCTTGCTACTAGAGTAAAAGTTTCTTCAAATTCTATGCCTTCTACTTAAGAATATCCTTTACATAATAGTCTTTCTTTATTCCTTGTCACTTGTCCTTTCTCATTTAACTTATTCTTGAACACCCACTTAGTTCCTATTACATTCTTGTCCATCGGTCTAGGTACCACCTCCTAGGTCTTGTTCTTTTGGATCTAATTTAATTCTTCTTCCATTTCATTTACCCAACTTTTATCTCTACTTGCTTACTCATAAGTCTTGATCTCATAGACAATAGTAATTGGCTTGTTCTTAAGATCCTGCAATCTTCCTTCTTATCTGAACACCTTTTGTCTTGTCTCCAATTATCTGATTTTCATAATGATTCTTCTGAACATACTTAGTAGGAACTTTTTTTGAATCTTCCTCTTCTTCTTCTTCTTCTTCTTCATCATTTGTTTCCTTCTCTTTTATATCTTTTGGATCACTTGTCTTCTCAGGAACCACTGGAACAATCTCAACCTTCTATACTAGCACACATTTATTCTCCTTTATATCCTTGATATAGTATACGTTTCCACCTGTTCTAACTCCTTCTGCAACTCTTTGATCACATATTCCATTCTACTAAACAACACTTCATATCCTTTTCTAAATATTTAACCAAAACTTGACAAATTATGTCTTAATCCTTTAACATAATAAACATCATCAGTTTTATGCTTACCATCAATAGAAACAGTTCCAATACCTTGAATAGTTGCACCATCTTCTCCGAAAAAATTCACTGATCCTCCATCATACTTCTTGAGATTAATAAACCTATCTTTATCACTGGTCATATGATTTGAGCATCCAGAGTCTATAATCCATGTACTCAATTCTATCTTAGCATGCAATGCAGTCTTAATTGTTCTCAATTCTTCTGGTTTCTTCAAAGCATCCTCCTTATCTTCAATTGCCAAAAATAGGGATTCTTCATTCAAATCATCATCAACTTCATCTTTTAATATATGCTCCTCAATAGAACATAAGCCCTTCTTCTCTCTTCTATTAAAGTTACGTCTCTTAAACTTTGTTTTCTTCTCATCATCATTCAGTCTCTTATAGTCTTCTCTGCAAGTGCAATTAGAAGCATAATGTCCAATTCTACCACAAGAAAAATATTTCAGAGGTATATTTTCTAGTGCATCACTGCAATCTTCTCACAAAATTTTCTTCCTTCAATCCTTTTACCCTTCCAAACACTAAATCACTTATACAACTGAAAAATTATAGTTCTAGCCTTCGCATTTGTCTCCAAATTTATCTCATTTGGAGTCTAAGCACCACCTTACAAAGGTGTATATCCAGTCTAAATGATTTCCCAAATTCCATGTTGTAATGTCTCCAAATGTGACTCCATTCTCTCCTAGTACAAAAATTTTGTACCATCAAAGATCGAAACTTTGTAATGCACGCCCTCCATACCGGATCTACCTCAAGTGGTTAATCTTACTCAAGAGGAAACTTGTTTTGATACCAATTGTTGAACCCAAGGAAGGACTAAGAGGGGGGTGAATCAATCCAAAACAAAAATTAAATGCAACACATAAACAATTAAACTTCAGCACACATCCAACACATGAACACCAAGATTTTCTAAGTGGAAAAACCGAATAGGAAAAAACTATAGTGAGCACCTACCGACAAAATATATCCACTATGTATAAAATATTACAAATAAAAGAGCTAACTGCTCCATACTTGCAAACCAAGGCTAATAGCTTATGGCACAAGATACAAAAGAGGACTTGCAAAACCTGAAGCTAACTGCAATCAGGGAAAGATACAAAAATGATATGAAAAGAAGGATCTCCTGATCATGAAGTTGTCCTTGAACTCTACATCAAGTGACCAACATCATAACACACAACTCGGACCTCAACTACCAACACTTTGTCTCATATCTCTATCACGGTCTCAGCACAACTTGCATATGATTCGAACACAACTCTTCTTCTCTTCACTTCACCAAACCTTACTAATTATCTCCACATCATGCATCTACATTCCACACATCATCACTCTTCCTCTCTAAACCACTCAATCATACACATCCTTATATACAAGATAGATTATCAAATCTTGAACCAAGTTGGCTACCAAAATATACTTTCTGGACCAAAAATACACATGTTCATCCACTGCAAGAGAAATAGAAGACCAAACCACATCTCCCAAAGATTAATTCACCAATCTATAATCACCAAAACATAATCGACAACATATCCACACACTACACATCCATATAAATGTTTAACAATCAAAACATATTCTCCAGTGCAAGCAACTCAAATCTAGATCTCCACATGCTACGATGAGACCCATAACACATCAAACAATCTCTCACGACTCATATCTGAACCTAATGATAGGTCAAACATATAATATCAACAACCAACAACAAATAATGCTACAACACTTGGAGAACACAAAGATATTATTGAACCACGGAACAATCATAACTATGATATTAAAACTATATCCAACAAAGATAACCATAATAAACAACATTAGCAACACTTTTCGGATGCAAATAGTTTCAAAACAACCAATGAACACTTGCAAAACCAACACAACAAGATATATTTGCACCATAGACATTATGAACCAATGCCATTTTGAAACAACAATTTTGACATCAATGACAACCACAACAACACATCAACACATATTTCTAACACTCTCTTGATTTCCTCATCTATAGTCTCTTTGTAACTGTTTCTTGGTTGTCTGATGGAGTAGAGTTGCAAATTTTAAGGTTTACTTGAATTTGAGGCAAGGTGTTCTAGCTAGATGGAATGAGCCACATGAATTGCCTCTTGGTGGATCTAATGGGGATAGGGAGGCTCTGGCTAGGATATTGGTAGGAAAGATGTACAACTTCTTGAATGATGTTGATATCTTTTCCTGGTGCCCTAATAAAAAATGGATTTTTTTGTGGCCTCGGGATATTTTGAGATGGATAGGTTGACTTTTGGGATGGTGAATGTTCATTGGTGGAAGAAGGATTGCAATAGATTATCTTGGCCTAAGTTTATTTTTTTCTTGTGGTTGGTTGCTCAGAATAGATGCCTCACTTGGGATAATGTTCAAAAGAGGGGGTTCCAAGGGCCTTATGTTTGTGTTCTATGCCATAGTAGTGAGGAGAGTACTTCTCATATTTTCTTTCAATGTTATTTTTCTAGGGAGATTTGGCATTTTTGGTAGGAATCTTGGAGGTATGCTTGTTTTCATGATATTTCTTTAGTGGAATTCTGGAATAGTCCTGGTAGACCCCTTTTTTGCATGGTGCTTGGGATATTGGTGGTGCAGAAACACCATCTATGAAGGAATGAACCAAAGACAATATGATTTTCCATTAGTCTAAAATGAATGTAATAAGACCTTGTGGGTCCTTTTTGTAATTCCATGTCTTAGTAGTGTGACAAGTTTTGTCCATGTATGGGTCAAATTGTCACCTAAAGTCTTGTAGAGAAAATTGAGTCAATAAGGGTCACAATCGTCTAAATTGAGGGATCAAGTGGGCAAAGATATTTTTGAGTCATTTTTTATGTTTTATAACCAAATGTAATCATCTCGAGGGGCTATGATAGTCAGGAGTCTAAGTTGGTTGGAAAATGCAAAAATTGTCATATTGTCAATTTGTTGTAATGACAATTTTGCACTTTTTGTGAGTTGTGATTCTCCAACGGTCAGTTCATTTTTAAAAATAGTTGGAGGTGGTTGTGGTCATTTTGGAGACACATTTAAAGGCCCCAAACACCAAAGGATGTAAGTCTATTGATTTGGAAGGTAATTGAAGCATCAAAATTGTTGGAAAACTCAAAAAATCGTTTAATTTCTGTTGATTTCATACTGAAGGTGGATTGGCAAGAATTATCATCACATAGATCCTAAAACTATTTTTTTTACCTTTATTTTTTATTTGGTTTTAAGTCTTGAAGTGATCTTTGCCTCATTCTACAAGAAAATCTCTATCGGGTAACCTAAAATGCTCAAACCCCTAGGGTTTGACTGTAATAATGGATTTTGGCCTATCAGTCCTTCGTTGAACACTCTGCCATTATAGGAGATTATAGGCCACTATATTATATGTCATTTTCAAAAGCCATTAAGAGGACACAATAGGGTGAAGTGGATGAAGAACTAACCCTAGGTTTGGCGTCTCTATGTGACAGGGCGGTTTGATGAGTGCAGTGTGTGAGAATTGAGTGGTAGAGAACTGGGAAGGGGTTTGAATGTGGTAGAAGAGTATTTTGGAGGTTGAAATAAAATTTCATGGTCATTGGTAGTCATCAATTAGGAGAACCAAACAAGGTTGTGGAAAGTGTTCAGTCAAGTGGGCCTAATAGCCCTATCAGGTCTGTTGGTGCAGTATAGGTTGGGATATCTGCAAGTTGGTCTGGAACTTGAAAGTGAGATATTGTTGAGAACTCCCAAAAGGCTATCTAAAAATATGATTTTTTTTCCTAGATCCTCAGGGTGCCAAAATTTATCACCTAATTCCTTCAAATGGAAGCTTAATTGCAATTAGGTCTATTTGTGGGCAAGTGAGTCAAAATTGATGGTATGGAGAGTCTAGACCATGAAATCCTATTTCAATTGTGTTAAGATGTTGTGAGAACACCCCTCCAAAGTTTTTTTTATTCAATTGATCAAGTGGGCCATTCAAACCCCTAAATCCTAGTAGTAGCCCACTCATGTATGCAAGGGTGTGTATAGTCACACAAGACTTGTGAGTGTTTTTTGTTTGAGAAGGGACATATTGGAGCCTTTGAGTCTCCCAAGGTGTGGCTAAGTGTCATTGAACCATTTTTTTACTTGGTTTTGTGTAGGACCCTTTGGTAGGAGGGTTCTGGTTGAGTTTGTGAGCCTTAGAGGTTGATTGGTTCAGGGTTATCCTTTCAGCCTGTTTCCTCCTCATCTTATGGTTAGAAAGAACCCATAGGATTTTTCAAGATAAAAATTTGTTGGTGAAATAGGTGTGGTTGTGTTGTTCACATGGATTAGGAAACTTTGATGGCCAAGTGTGATCTCTTTGTGGATGTGGACCCTCTGGATTTACATATTGTCCAAAACTTGAGTATTTCTGGTGATGGTTGTAGAGGCTCCTTTTTTGCAAGAAGATAGGCTAAGTGTCAATATGATAAAAATAATTCTTAGCGGGATGGTAAGTGTTCTCCTCCACCTCAGGGGGTTCTTAAGATCAATACTGATGGGTCTTCTAGGCATAATCTTGGGCATGTAGGAATTGGAGGACTTGGTAGGGATGGTTCTGCAAATTTGATTTTCTATTTCTCTAAGTATAAGGGGAAACAATCTAATAACTATAAGGAGGCTCTTTTTATTATATGGTCTTTGGAAAGAGGATGTGCTCTTGGTTGGAGAAAGATTATGTGTGAGTCTAACTCCCAAGTCATTGTGGATATGTTGAATAACCAACAAGTGGAGGAGTGTTATTGTGAGGATTTGGTTATTACTGAGAGGGGGGTGAATCAACTATAACAATAAACTGCAATCTTTCACCAATATGAAAGAACTTCTCAAAAATAGTTCTTAACCAATACCGATAGCTACTCAATCAATCACAAAAGGTAGATTTACCAAACTACTTATTCATGTGTTCATCAACATGCAAGCAATGTAATGATATCAAATCTAGACTTAAACAAATCAACCACCATATCAACACAGATATTTTTCATGTGGAAACCCAAATGGGAAAAACCACGGTGGGAATTGGCACCCACAAAATATTTGCACTCTTTTAGAATGCGCCATGTTAAAGGCCTAGCCTGATTAGGAGCTTTACAATAATGCTCGGTTAAGAGAAGACCATGTTAAGAGTCACCCAATGAAGGGATTTTAACCTCAACTTTGTTATGAGCTCTACCTTATTAGGAGTAATCTTGCTAAAGTATTTAAACCCAAATTAGTGAACCGCCTAGAGAAGGGATTTACAAGATCAGGCCTGTTAGGACCTACCCGGTTAAGGGATTTTAATACTATTGCAATTGTTATGAAATAATAGGTAAATGATCTGATCAATGCACTTTCTGCTTTCTAGTATAGATCCATTTCAGCTCTAATCTTCTTCACACATGCATACTTCTCAATCTGGTTCGACACACTCTCCTTCTTTGATCACCGACACACTAAACCTCTTCTCAAACTTGACCTAAATACACTTTACAATTAGGTCAGTTTCAAAACTCTAACAACATTCAAAATACAATGAATTTATATTTCAGATCATATCAGATCATTACAAATCATTAAAGATCATCATAGAGATCATTAAAATAAATTTTAAGACAATTATAGTCATTGAATGATCATAACACATCACCGCATATCAATCTGATAAGTTGTCAAACCCTTAACACATTCTGCTAAGCACTTTGCTGTTTCCCAAGAAACTCGATCCTTATACATGCTAAAATGAAATCTTATCATCACACATGGTTTCTGACACGTCACCACTAACTTATGAGCATGATAAGAGCCACTACCAAACCTTAAAACATCACCGGTTAAAGATCTTGATACCAGTTCTCAAACCCTTCACTGAATAAACAATAGTCAATTACAAACATGACTTCCAGTTCTCCAAACATGATGCAGTTCTAGTCATAGACTCATTATAATGTCATAAGCATACATTCCAAACCGCAACGCTTAACTCAACATTGATCTCTACCACAACCATCTCCTTCACTATTCCTTCTTACCGGTTCACTGCAACTTAGCAAACATTCCATTAGCGGTTAGGCTAGATAACTTCGATAGCTTAGATGATATAGAAAACATAGACAAACATTGTTTCCATCAATGACAACACAAATAACTTATCATAGAGCATCATATCATAATTATATCATCACCAACAATCCATCAATATATCATCACCAACAGTCCTTTACCGGTAAATATCATCTCTATCAGTTATGGCAATATGCCAACATTCTCCCCCTTTGGCATTGATGGCAACACTAAAAGAATACAACACCAAAATAATCAACTGATGACAAATACGAGGAACTCATCATGCCATGTTGTACTGATCTGTGCTTCACTTGATCTTCTCCTCCTTTGCATTACATCTCCCTGTTATTATTCTTCTCCCCCTTTGACATCAACGCCAAAGGTGCAAAGGCACCTTTTGTCTTCATCTCTGTTTCTTCATCTCTACTGTTCCCCCTAAGGAGTATCCCTCTTCTCATCAATCCACAGTGAAAGATATTCAATGAGTCCACAGGATTGATGCTTCCACATCTTCTTAGTTCACCTTGGGTAGGGGTATAACCCCTAACTTACCTTTGAGATATTCAAAGGTAGCCTTAGGCAATGGCTTAGTGAATATATCTGCCAATTACTCCTTACTTGACACATGCTCCAATCTCACTTTCTTTTCCTACACCCTTTCTCTCAAAAAGTGATACTTCAACTCAATATGTATAGTCCTAGCATGTTGTATCGGGTTCTTTGAAATGTTTATAGCACTAGTGTTATCATAGTGTATGATCACCGATTAAGTCAAATCCTTCTTGAATCCTTCCAAGAAATGTCTCATCCATATAGCTTGTGTACAATTCATGGATGCAACTACATACTTTGCTTTTATTGTAGACTGAGAAATACAAGTTTGTTTCTTACTGGTCCAAGATACCAGTCTTCCTCCTAGAAGGAATGCACCATCGGTTGTGCTCTTTTGGTCATCCACATTTCCTGCCCAATCAACATCAGTGAATTCCTATAAAGAAAAAATTCCTTTGTATGGATACCATAATCCATAGTCAACTATCCCTCTAAGATATCTGAATATTCTCTTTACTGTTGTCATATGTGTCTCCTTAGGGATCTTCTAAAATATTGCTACTAAACCAATCGTATGGGCAATATCCAGTCTACTATGAACAACATAATGAAGTTTCCCAATCATAGATCTATATTCCTTCTCATCCACTAAGGGTGAATCATCTTCTTTTGACAATCTGCAACCTGTAACCATAGGTGTTCCAACTGGTTTACAGTCTTCCATTGCAAAGGTCCTTAACACTTCCTTCACATGCTTAGACTGACTGATAAAAATGCCACCTTTCATTTGTTGTACCTACAAACCAATGAAAAATTTAATCTCACCTATTAGAGACATCTCAAACTCTTCCTTCATCTCATCTGCAAAATTCATACTCATATCATCATTTCCTCCAAATATGATATCATCAATAAATACTTCTGCAATCAACATCTTGTCTCCTTCAGTCTTCAAATAAATATTGATGTCCTCATTGGTTCTCTGAAATCCTATCTTTATCAGATGTACATGAAGTCTTTCAAACCATTCCCTTGGTGCTTGCTTTAATCCATATAATTCTTTATGCAGTTTGCATACCATATCCTTATTTTCTGACAATGCAAACCCATCCAGTTGTTCTATATACACCTCTTCTTCAAGAATACCATTAAAAAATGTTTACTTTACATCCTTTTGGTAAACCTTAAAACCTTTAAATGTTGCAAGTGCAAGTAGCATCCTAACTCCTTCAAGCCTAGAAACCAATGTAAAGGTCTCTCCATAATCTTCACCTTCTTCTTGTGCATAGCCTTTGCAAACTAGTATTTCCTTGTTTCTAACAACTTCATCTTCATTCAACTTGTTTCTAAATACCCACTTTATGCCAATCACATTTTTATCATCAGGTCTAGGAACAAGTGACCAAGTGTTGTTTTTCTCAATCTGATCAAGCTCTTCATTCATTTCCTTTAACCAATCATCATCTTTAAGAGCTTCTCTAACTATCTTTGATTCAACTGTGGAAATCAGACATGCACTTTCTCTAATTTGTATTCTAGTCTGCACTCTAGCATTCTTGTCACCTATTATCTGGTCTTCAAAATGATTTAATCTTACATACCTAGGAATAGCCTATTCTGGTGCAATAACCTCTTCTTTTTCTTCATATTCTACCGATTGAGCATCTACATCTGCACTATTCTTCTCAACATCTTTCTGCACTTCTGGTTCAATAATCACAGGTTTTTGTTCATCATCAGCTGGATCAGATTTGTTGTTATCGTCAGGTTTATCAGAGAACACATCAACTTTTACACCGATGCTTTCCACAATCTTCTTTGTTATTTTATTAAAACACTTGAAAGCTTTTCTCTTAGTAGAGTAGCCAAGGAATGTTCCTTCATCACTTTTAGGATCAAATTTACCAATATAATCATCTCTCTTTATAAAACACATGCTGCCAAAAACTTTGAAGTAACTGACATTAGGAGTTTTACCATACCATAACTCATAGGGTGTCTTGCCATTACCTTTCTTCACCACTACCCAGTTCAATGTGTATACTGCAGTGTTGACTACTTCTCTCCAAAACATCTTAGGTACAACTCCTTGTATCGACATAGTCCTTGTTGCTTCAACAATGGTTTTGTTTCTCCTTTCTGTAATTCCATTTTGTTGTGGTATCCTTAGAGAAGATAACTGCCTCTTTATTCCATTTTCATCACAATATCTCATAAACTCATCTGATGTAAACTCTCCACCCCGGTCAGATCTCAGGCACTTAAGATTATTATCGGTTTCCTTTTCTACTAAGGCCTTGAATGCCTTGAACTTTTTGAAAGCTTCTGACTTTTCCTTTAGAAAAGTAGCCCACATCATTCTAGAAAAATCATCAGTAAATAACATGAAATACTTGTCACCATAAAAACTTCGAGTCCTCATAGGACCACATAACTCACTATGCACCAAATCTAGAATATGCTCAAAAGAAAAGGATTTTCTCTTAAAAGAAGATGTAGTCATCTTACCCAACTGACATTCTTTACACATCACATTGTCTGGTTTAACAAGTTGTGGCATACCTATAACCATATTTGACTTGCTAACCTTAACCACATTATCAAAGTCCACATGACCAAACCTTCTATGCCATAACCAACTATCTTCAACCTTAGCAACCAAACAATTGTTTACACTAGCATTCAGATGGAATAAGTTACCTTTAGTTTGTTTACTAGTAGCAATCAATTTTCCTTTGCATCCTAAGATCCTGCACACTCCATTCTTAAACTCAAGATGATAACCTTTGTCATTCAACTGAACAACACTCAACAAGTTATGTTTCAAACCTTCAACCCAATATACATCATCGACATTACTTTTACCATTCAAAGAGATAGAACCTTTACCTTTTACCATATAAGGTGAATTATTCCCAAATATTACTACACCACCATCAAATTCTTCAAGAGAAATAAACTTCTTCTTATCACCGGTCATGTGGTGTGAGAAACCATTGTCAATAATCCATTCATCACTATTGTCAATGTGAGATACTAAAGCCCTCTTATCAGACAGATCTTTCTTAACAGCAACAAAAACAATCTCATCATTGTCTTCATCCTCATATTCCTCATCAGTAGCACCTTTATCCATTGCAACATAACACTGTTTCTTTCCTTTTCCCTTGTATTTTCTAAACTTTTCCTTTTGATCACTATTAGGACAGTGTGTAACAATATGTCCTATCTTGTTACAAGAGAAACACTTAAGAGGAAGCTTGCCTTTTTACTTACCAGTGCCTCTAGGAAGTCTTTTTGCTAATAGAGCTTCAAACTCCATCAAATTATCTTCATCATCCACATCAGTTTTTCTACCGCCATGATGACTTAACCTGCATTCATTACTATGACAAACATCCTTCCCTTTTCTCACCAGTACACTAGATACAGATTCTTTGAAAGAAGATTTTGTCTTGGGTACACTGTTATCAAAACTATTCAACTCAAAAGTAGTGAACTTACCAATCAAAGAATCAACAGTAACCTTTCATTACTGACTGACCTCAACTCTTGAATAGCAGACACTCTAATGGCATAGGCAGGCAATAGAGTTCTAAGCATTTTACTCACCATAGTGTCTTCATCTATAGTACCACCAACACTTTTAATTCCACCGACAAGTTCTTTTATCCTCTGTCCCTACTGAGTGATATTTTCTCCTTCCATCATTCTCATATCATCAAACTTTCCTCTAAGGATTTCTTCTTTAGCCTTTTGAACATGCTTATCACCACTATAGATTAATTCTAACTTCTCGCAAACTTCAAAAGCAGTTTCTAAACCATGGACATCAATATATTCAGTATCAGAAAGTATACTTACAATGACTTCCAATGCTTGAATGCTTTCCTGCTTCTCTTTAAGTTGATGTGCAGTTAGAGGACCGGTAGGAGGAAAATATTTAGTAATAACATGCTGCTAGAACTGAGCACCTATACCTTTGATGTAAATCTTCATTCTATCACTCCATATTCTGTAGTTGTCCTTAGTGAATTTGGGACCCTCCTTCTTCATCATCTTCAGATCTTTTCCTCAAGTGGTTAAGCTTCTGCACAAAGAGGACCTAATGCTTTGATACCAATTATTATTGTGAGGATCTAGTTATTACTGAGAGGGGGAGGTGAATCAGTTATAAAAATAAAATAAAATCTTTCACCAATCTGAAAGCACTTCTCAAAAATAGTTCATAACCAATATCGATAGCTACTCAATCAATTGCTTAAGGTAGATTTACCAAACTACTCATTCATGTGTTCATCAACATGTAAGCAATGTAATGATATCAAATCCACACATAAACAAATCAACCACCATATGAACACATATATTTTTCACATGGAAACCCAAATGGGAAAAACCACTATGGGAATTGACACCCACAAAATATTTGCACTCTTTTGGAATGTGCCATGTTAATGGCCTAGCCTGGTTAGGAGCTTTACAATAATGCCCGGTTAAGAGAAGACCCTGTAAGGAGTCACCCAGTGAAGGGATTTTAACCTCAGCTCTGTTAGGAGATCTACCTTGTTAGGAGTAAGCTTGCTAAAGGATTTAAACCCAAATTAATAAGCCACTCGGTGAAGGGATTTACAAGATCAGGCCTGTTAGGACCTACCCGGTTAAGAGATTTTAATATTGCTACAATTGTTAAGAAACAACAGGTAAATATCTTATCAATGTACTCTTTGCTTGCTAGTACAGATCCATTTCAGCTCTAATTTTCATCACACATGCAAACATCTCAATCTGGTTTGACACACTCTCCTTCTCTGATCACCAATAGACTAAACCTCTTCTCAAACTCGACCTAAATACACTTTACAATTAGGTCAGTTACAAAACTCTAACAACATTCAAAATACATTGAATTTACATTTCAGATCATATCAAATTATTATAAACCATTACAGATCATTACAACAAATTTCAAGATAATTACAGCCATTGAATGATCATAACACATCATCGCACATCGATGATAAGCTGTCAAACCCTTAACACATTCTACTAAGCACTTCACTATTTCCCAAGAAATTTGTTTCTTGTACGCACTAAAATGCAATATTATCATCACACACGGTTTCTGACACGTCACCACTAGCTTATGAACATGATAAGATCCACCGCCAAACCGTAAAACATCACCGGTTAAAGATCTTGATACCGGTTCTCAAACCCTTCACTGAATAAACAATAGTCAATTAAAAATATGACTTCCAGTTCTCCAAACATGATGTGGTTCTAGTCATAGACTCATTATAATGTCATAAGAATACATTCCAAACTGCAATGCTTAACTCAACATGGATCTCTACCGCAGCCATCTCCTTCACTGTTCCTGCTTACCGGTTCACTACAACTTAGCAAACATTCTATTACCAGTTAGGCTAGATAAATCAGATAAATTAGATGACATACCAAACATAGACAAACATGGTTGCCATCAATGACAACACAAATAACTGATCATAGATCATCATACCATAATTATATCATCACTAACAGTCCTTTACCGGTACATCATCATCTCTATCAATTATGCCAATATGCCAACAAAGGAGATGGAGTGGCATCTGGCTTTGGTGGGTAGACAAATTCTTAGTTTGAGGGAATCCTTGGAGTTAGTTTCTTTTTTCTATGTCCCCAGGGAATGGAATAAGGTTGCAGTCTATTTAGCTAAGTGGGCCTTTGAACAATAGGATGGTTGGAATATTCGTGATTAGGGTCAATTACTTCTGGAGTATGCCAAAGAGTTTGAGAGGATTGTTATGGAGGATATGATGGTCTAATCGTGACCTTTTTGGATTACTTTTTTGTTGTTTTTGTTTCTAGTTTGGCTCTTTTTTTGGGCTTGTTGGCCCTTGCTTGTATTCTACTATTTCTAATTTAAGAATCATTTAATTAATTTATTGTTCTAGGAAATAAGGTGATAGGGTGATTGATCAAATTAAATGAAACACAACTTATGTGATTATTATATTAATCAAGTGATAAAAGTGAAATAGATATTTTAAGGTGCCTATAATTTCTACGTTAATATGATTCTTTACTTGCTAGTGCCTCACATGCATTAAAAAATTTCATCTTCTTGATCTTTAAAGTTTAAATGCCATGAATAAAATTGTACTCTAAAATTTGTGATGATGAAAATAATCATTATAAACTATTAAAAAAATTGAATAGTTGAAAGTGTATAAACTAATAAAAAGTTATACATATACAATAATAGAATAGGTTTTTTACATCCACAAGGCCAAAGACAACCTAATGGAAGTTTGGCCTAATCATCTTAGATTTCCAAATTGCTAATCTTTTATTGTTTATTTTAATGATGAACTCTTTTGTTTTCTCACCTTTTCCTCTTTGAACAAACCCTTATAAAAAAGCTACTACTAAAGTACCACTTATTTGGCTCAATGTCACTATAAGCTTCAAACTCTAAAATATAGTGTCTTTGTAAATCAATTGTTTTGACTTTGTAAAAGACACATACCACCACTCCCATTCTTCTTTTATTTTATTTCATTACCTATTTCATATCGAAGATACTATTTCCTTTTTCTCCCTAATGTCGTTTCCTACATAAAATTGCATATTTTACCTTTAACAAATGTCTTTCTTTATTATAATTTGAAGATGAATTTAGGTTGATGTTCTAGATTTTCATCCATCTGTTTATCGAAGTCTTCTTTTTGTTATTAATTTTTTTTAATGACAATCTTAGGTTATCTATTTGCCTCCACCCATTCAATTTTTACAATATATTATAAAAAGGAATCATAACAATTCATTCAATAAGGAAGGTACCTATTTATAGTATAAGAGCCTCATGAGAATCAATCTTTTATTTTAAATTTGTCTATTTTACAATCCACATATTAAGCATGTGTTGTGGGCAATCAATTAGAAAAGAAAATAAAAATAAATTATTATTTTTAATTTTCGACACATCCATAATATTTCCATGGGAAGAACCCAAGCCATCATTCTAAAATAGAAAATAAAAGGAAAAATGTTTACTGATATATCTGATAAATCAAATATAGGAAATAATAATATACATGACAATGCATACCTGACACAATAGTAAAATATATCTTTATTCATACATGAAATTATTATAGAGAAGAAGACCATATATGGTTGGCCAAGGATTACAATTGACTCGATTATTCTGTACTACCTTCCTTGGTGGTACACAATATATTTAAAGGACACGATGGTTTCTAAGAGGTACACAATTGTCAACAGCCTACACATTAACTACCTGAGAGTGCCAACCCACTTAATACAAACAATTAATACATTAATAGATAACAAATATTATAAAACACATCATCATCCCCCCAAAAGAAAAAGTCATCTTCTAGATGACAAGTGAACACCAAATAATATTTGGAAAGACTAATGACAAAAAATGACTTGGACTAGATGATCCCAAATTGTAGTGTACTTGTGGGGATTCGAAGGCAACACCCCAATGATGGTTTGGGATTAGCGCCTCCAGCATAGTCAAGGGGCAACGTCCCCATCACCAAGCCCAAATTAAGACCTTTAAAACCATGTGGAACTTCATGGCACACATTATTTTTGTTGTCATTTCAATAGAAGGAGATTGTTGATATTCATTAAGGATATTGAGAAGGTTGTTGAAGATTATTGATATAACTAAAAAAGGATGATAACTATCTTAATAACATTATTTTGTCATTGATGTCAAGAAATTGATTTTATGATCCAGTATGATGTTGCCATATCTTGAGCAGATTGATTTGAAGAGAATTACGTGGTCAGTAAAAGATACAGAAAGAATGTGATGAATAAGGGGAAAAATAAGTTATTCAATGGGCAACTATTACTGAGTTAGACAATGATGAGATCATGATGTTTAGATTCTTTTGATATCCTACATATGTTGTTGATTGTAAGGTTAATACTATTCTATGTCACCAAGTAAAGAACCTAGTCGGTAAACCCTAAGGTTATCGATATCAGTTAATGAAGGCGGAATGTCTGCCGAGTAAAGTTTAGTATTTACCAAGTTGCAACCGAGTTATGACAGATCGCATTGGATGGATAAAAGCATTATTTAATGAAGGATGCTGATGAGCTAGAGATGTATAAATGACTGGTATGTTGTGCATGAAGTTTGTTAAGGATCTATGGCAATGAAAGATCAGCAGGAAGATCTACAACACAGATTGAACCGCAATAACCTTGTGCAAGTTCCAAGAAAGGAATGCAAGTCCCAAGGTGAGGTAAAACATTTTCAGATCGAAGGATGCATTGAACCTAGTCAAGATTGAAGATCTGATGGCTAAGATTGATCATGGGAAATATGATCAAGGAGATTAAGCGGTTAGCAAATTGTTTATAAATAAGAAATTGTTGATGAACAATATATGTGGGCAAGTGTAAGCACAGGGATGCTACATAGTGATTACTAAGCACAAAAGCTTGAAAACCTGTTTGAATAACAGAGTAAGGAGCCCAACAGAGGGACAAGATAAGTCCTTTGACAAGATTGTTTTGAGCAAATAAGAATCTGCTTTAGCATTTTAGATGTGAAGTTGTAGATATATTTATTACTGTTGTTTATTTTGTAAGTGACATAAAATCTCTTAACCAAGTGGACTTAACAGTCTTATTTGTAAACCCTCTAGCAAGGTAAGATTCTAAATGAGTGTTTGAAATCCTTTGACAAGGTCACTTCTAACAAAGTGAAGATCTTAACAGATCTGAGGGAAATCCCTTAACCGGGTCACATCTAGCAATGTGTTTGTAATCTTTGTAGGATTTTTCCAAGATCAAGGGCACAATGAAAAGCATAAAACAGACAATAGAATGACAAGAACAAACTATATTCTCATCAATATGCAAAATGATCAACTAGATTAACCAATACAATGAATAGAGGCCTGCTTATATAGGCAAGGCCATATGGATGTATGAGCACACAAATATGACATGTGGCTCAATGAGAAACAAGGGTAGGTAAGAAATACTAGGGGTAGGTAGGAGAAATAATATAATATTCCACAAGAGGTGGATGACCCACCGAATGTGGAGTGTAACAGCAAAATAAGACCACAAAAGGTAGAATTTCTCCTACAAGCTCTATCCCTATGTGCACACTTCCCTAAGTGTCTCAAATCCAAACTACGAAGAGATGCATTATCCTAAGTTAACTTAAGTAAGTGTAATAATATCCAAAATGAATATTTATTTACACCAACACCCCCCCTTAAGTGAAACTTAGGGGAATGAAGACTCAAGTCAACAATGCAAGATGGGTCCCAGCTACTAGGCCATGATAGGTACCCATGTACAATATGCAAATGCAAGCAAAACTATGCAATGCAATCTCTCACCAACGGAGAAAGGGAGAAAACCCAGTGGGAAAAAACTCCCCCCCAAAAGAGAGATGAATGTACAAAAGACTCTCAAAGAAGAAGGACAAAACCTCAAAGAGGAAAAAGTCCCCCCCATAAGAGAGGAAGGAGAAGTCAGCTGACCCCCTCTAATGACACATCCCGCACCCCCAAGAGAGCTCACAACTGCTGGAACTTACTCTCGGTGAAAGGTTTGGTGAATATGTCAGCAACCTGCTATGTTGTAGGACAATACTACAAATCAATGACCTGCTCCTGGATGAGCTCTCGGATATAGTGCATATAAATCTCGATGTGTTTGGTCCGCTAGTGCTGGACCGGGTTCTTCGAGATTGCAATAGCACTCTGATTGTCGCAATGTAGAACTGTCAGTCGTGGAGTGGTGAAACCAAACTCTGTGAGAATCTGCTGGAGCCAAATGGTCTCAGTCACTGCATTAACAACGCCTCGATACTCAGCCTCAGTCGAAGAGAGAGCAATAGCATGTTGCTTCTTGCTCTGCCAACAAATGGGGCCTGAACCAAGGTGAAAACTGTAACCAGAAGTAGACTTACGATCAACTAGATCACCAACCCAATCGGAGTCTGTGTAACCAACCAAGCAAAGTCCTGTGCCTGTTGCATAGTGAATCCCATAGTGATGTGTACCCTGGATGTAATGAAGGATGCGTTTGGCGGCTTTCCAATGAAGCTCATGTGGTTCCTGCATGAAGCAGGAAACCATGTCAACTGCAAATGAAATATCAGGGTGTGTATGAGTCAAGTAGATGAGACTACCCACAAGTTGATGATACAAAGTGGCATCAACTAGTGGAGAAGAACAATGAGCCTCAAGCTTGACTCCTGGAAGAAAGGGAGTCAGAGCAGGCTTACAATCAGCCATATGAAAGCGTGCAAGTAGATCAAGAGCATACTTGGGTTGTGATAGAGTAATCCTGGAAGGTGACTGTGAAATCTCTATCCCGAGAAAGTAGTGCAAAAGACCCAAGTCAGTCATAGCAAATTTGTCATGCAAAGTAGATTTGACCCTACTAATGATGGATGAAGTACTCCCTGTAATGATCAAGTCATTAACATAGAGCACAAGTATCAAGTGAGAGTCATCCTGTCGCAAAATGTAGACATTTGGATCAGAATGACACCTGGTGAATCCTGCGGAGAGAAGAAAGGAATCCATCTTGGCGTACCAAGCCCTGGGGGCCTGCTTAAGGCCATAGAGAGATTTCCTTAGTCTGCAAACCAAGGAAGTATCCTGGATGAAACCCTGTGGCTGCTCCATATAAATCTCCTCATCAAGATCACCATGAAGAAAAGCACTCTTCACATCCATCTGATGTACAGCCCAACCATGAGCTGCAGCAATAGCAAGTGTCAAATGAATGGAGTTCATCTTGGCTACGAGTGCAAAGGTATCAGTATAGTCAACACCTGCAACCTGGGAGAAACCTTTCGCAACAAGCTGAGCCTTATACTTATCCACACTACCATTCGTTGCAAACTTGGTCCGATAGATCCACTTACATCAAACCATCTTTCTCCCCTTAGGAAGATGGACTAAATCCCATGTGTTGTTCCTCATCAAGGAACTATACTCTTCCTCCATAGCTTGGTCCCACTCAGGAACCCCTGATGCTTCCCTAAATGTTTGTGGATTGGAAGCAGTAGCAATGAATGCATGTGGAATATCCTGATGTTGTGATTGAGTTCTTCGTGTATCTGAAGGATCCCCAACAAGAGAACCCGCGGACTCAAGTGTCTGTCGAGCCCAACGAGGTCTAGGTGGAGGTGGAGAATGAGGCTCCTCAACTGCAAGTGGACCCTGCAGAGGTGTAGCCCTGCGAGTCAGATTTGAAGGAGTCTCATCATCTGAATCACTAACATCACTATCCAGAATGGAGGAAGGTGGAGGAGGTAGAGAGGCTAAGCTAGGAGAGCTTTTCTCAAAGTGAACACTCCTCTCAATGAATACCTCATGTGTCTCTGGATCCATCAATCTGTATGCCTTAACACCCTCAGGATATCCAACAAATATGCAAGGCCGACTCTGAGGTTCCAATGCCTTGCGTTTCTGCGGAGGAATGCGAGCCCATGCTGGACACCCAAAGACTCTGAAATGTCTCACAATAGGTTTCCTACCAGCCCAAGCTTCAAAAGGAGTAATACCTTGCAAAGCTTTGTGAGGAACCCAATGCTAGATGTGTGTGGCACAACTGATAGCCTCTGCCCAAAAGGTGGGATCAAGAGAACATGCATGTATCATATAGCTAGCCATTTCTTTGAGAGTTCTATTCTTGCGTTCTGCAACCCCGTTCTGTTGTGGAGTGTATGCTACAGAATGCTGAAGATCAATCCCCTCAAATGTACAAAAATCCTCAAGTCTTTTGTTCACATATTCCCTTCCATTATCTATGTGAAGAATCTTGACCACTTTCCCTGATTGCTTCTCCACATGAGTCTTGAAGTCCTGAAATCTATCAAATACTTCACTCTTATGAATGAGAAAGTAGACCCAAGTGAAGCGGGAGTAGTCATCAATGAAGGTAAGAACATAGTGGGCCTTACTAAATGAAGGTACTGGAAATGGACCTACCACATCGTTGTGAACAAGTTGAAGAACTTCCAAAGCTCTCCAAGTTTTCCCTTTATCAAACTTCTCTTCGGGATGCTTGCCCATGGAACAACCTGAACATACACCCTCGGAAAAACTAATTTGAGGTAGACCTGTGACCATGTCTTTAGTGCTTAGCTACTGAAGATAGCAGTAGTTGAGTTGACCAAACCACTCATGCCATAGCTTACTTTCTGAATTTGAATTAGTAAGCAAGGCCCTAGAAGGTGAACTTGGCACAAAGTGGGAAAATGAATAAAGCCTTGAGTTGTCATTGACTTGTCCCACTGCTACCAAGGCATCATCATCAAGTTCCTTTACCACAACTGAATCTGGTGTAAACTCAACCTTTTTCCCATTCCCATAGTGAGTGATTTGGTAGATGGAGAGAAGGTTGGTAGACAAGTTAGGAACATAGAGAACATTCTCAAATGTTCCATCATCCATGTCAACTGAACCTTTCCCTTCAACCTCTACTTCTGTGTCATCACCTATGTAAATGTGAGGTACCTTAGATGGCTCCAATGAAGAAAACTGCTCCTTTGTAGAACCCATGTGATATGAGGCACCCGAGTCAAGTATCCATTGCTGTGAAGAACCTGTTGTAGCCACAAATGCTTGCCCTTTTCCCTTAGACTATGAGGAAGAGGAAGGAGATGAATCCTTCTTTGTGTAGGCGGATGGCAAGTTGATGTTGTTTTTCTTAAGAAGATTGGTTAACTCATCAACTTGCTTTGCGTGGCATCGATTCTCATCATGACCATACTTCTTGCAATATGCACAAGTTGGTTTATCCTTCTTAGGTGGTGTCCCCTTCTTGGAAGAGGATGAAAAATTGCCTTGTGATGGAGAGGATGATTGCCCTTTTTCCTGGTGTGGCTTAGAATTAGATTGCTTCTTCTTCTTGTTGGAATCTTTGCCTTGACCTCCTTGATTCCCTTGATTTGCCACCAAAGCCTTGGACTTTGAAGACTTGAGAAACCCCATGTTCAACAACTTAGATTGTTCCAATATCAACATTTCTGTGAAAGCATCAAATGAAGGCATAACATAAGAACTCCCCACTATCAAATGATGAGTTTGGAAGCTAGATACAAATGCTGCATATTCTGGTGCAAGCTTATCCAACAAGTTGAATATCAATTGAGCATCCTTCTTGTCAATTCCACAAACCTTAAGCTTTGCTCTTAGCTCATTTGCTTTGGTGACATAATCTTGGATTGTATCAAAACTCTTGGGATCCAAGTTGGTGAGCTCATTGTCAATCTAATAGCCTCTAATTTCATCAACTTGTCCATACGATTTCTGAAACATATCCCAAGCCTCTTTGATTGTTTTACACTTCTCAATGTGAAAAATGAGGTCATCTGATACATACTTGCGTAAGGTTCCAAGAGCCATGCAATTATTTGTGAGCCATTCTAATTGAGCAATTGGATCAGCCTTAGGATCAGGTGGTGCTATTATTGTTCCATCTATGTAGTGTGTGAGACCCTTTTCCATTAGTTTACTCCATACTTTAATTTTCCATGATGCATAATTATGTGGAGTTAAAGGTGGAAATTTATTAGGACTCATTGCAACAAAAATGGAAAGAGTACAAAGAGAGGCACAATCACACAAGACACCCCCCCAAATTCACTCAATCAAAGAACCCCCCCCAAATGTGATGATTTTGGCACTTTATAAGTAGTGCGTATACAATGGGCCACTTGCAAAAAATGGCAAAGTGGACTTCTGATTTACAATTTTACAACTGCCTCAATAAGGCCAAAAGAGTCTCAAACTGATAATGCAAGAGATCTAACTAAGATCCAAGCAATTTACAAGTACCTAATAGGCCAAATAAGACCAATATCTGAAAGTAAAAATTCCACTCAAAATCTCTGAAATCTGATCATATATTTTGAAAGTAGACAAAAAAATAAGCACTTTCAAAAAAAATGGCACCTGAAAAGGAGGTCGTATGAGCTCAAACGAGGCCTTTGAAGTTGCAGAATTAAGGATTGGACAGGTACAGCTGAGAGAATCTGAAAATTCCGAAAAACCTGTGCACCAAAATCAGAAAATAACCACACCACTGCGAAGATAACAAAATTTTATCCCATTTCAAAAAAAATTGCACCAAAAAAGGAGCAAAAATGAGCAAGATATGGCCTTTCAAAGTTGGACTGCAAAACTAAAAAGCCCAATGGAGAGGGGTTAAAAATTTTCAAAAAAAGATGATGTGGCGCTGATGTCAGCAAGTCACTATGTTAAATTTGATAGCCGTATGACCATCGCAAAACTTTGCCTCCCTGTTGACTGGGTGTCCGTACTGTACGAACTGCTGATTGGGCAGGTGACTGTGCAGGTCGTATCGTACGGATTTGCTGACGTGCGCGATGACCTAGTGGCTCTGCATGGCGTGTGACGTCTCATACGGACGGCTGTTTGAGAGCCACGTGGCGGGGTCCTGGAAGCCGATTGGGCTCCTGCGTGGCGGCCGGAGGTGACTGGACGGTCACCGGAGGTCTCTGTCGGCAGAGTCGGTGTCCTGGCCGGTGGGAGGGGGCTGTTGTCGCTGGAGGAGGAAGCCGCGTGGACAAGACGGGATGGCCGGCGGCGGCGACGGGGACTGAGAGGTACAGAGGCGGCAACGACGGGTGATGTGGGTCTGCGGCACCTGCAACACCTACGACACGCAGGTACGGTGTACGGGGGGGTCTGCGGACCCCCAAAGAAAAAAAACTTTTTTTTTAATTTTTCGAAAATAAAAATTTTGAAATTTTTATTTTTTATTTTTTTAAAAAATTTTCGAAATCCGTACGATAATAGCCAAAATGGGGAAAAACATTTTCTCACCAAAATAGGTCGACTTTATAGTCGAAATTTATGGAAACGGCCTCCCAGATTCAACGGTGATGTCCAAATTGTTGTATGACGCCCCCAAAAAATGGAGATCCCCAAATCCGAAAATAGAAGCCTTCCACGATGTCTCCAAAAACTGATCAATGAAGCTCCAATAGCTCTGATACCATGTAAGATTTTGCCAAGATCAAGGGCACAATGAAAAGCATAAAAGAGACAATAGAATGACAAGAACAAACTCTATTCTCATCAATTTGCAAAATGATCAACTGGATTAACCAATACAATGAATAGAGGCCTGCTTATATAGGCAAGGCCATATGGATGTATGAGCACACAAATATGACATGTGGCTCAATGAGAAACAAGGGTAGGTAAGAAATACTAGGGGTAGGTAGGAGAAATAATATAATATTCCACAAGAGGTGGATGACCCATCGAATGTGGAGTGTAACAGCAAAATAAGACCACAAAAGGTGGAATTTCTCCTACAAGCTTTATCCCTATGTGCACACTTCCCTAAGTGTCTCAAATCCAAACTACGAAGAGATGCATTATCCTAAGTTAACTTAAGTGTAATAATATCCAAAATGAATATTTATTTACACCAACAATCTTTAACAGGATTTTCTTTTAACCGAGCATACTCTAGAAGAGTATATTTCTTAGTGGGTCCAAAATCCCACAGTGGTTTTTCCCTATTTGGGTTTCCACGTTAAATCTGGTGTTATATGTGTTATGATGATTATGTGTTTATGAGTTTGCACGTTTAGCAATTTTTGGTTATATTACTGAACTATAAGTTACCAAGGTTGAATCTGTTGATTTTATGGAAGATTAAGTTTGTATGATTCACCCCCCCCCCCCTCTCATCTTGTTAGCTATTGGCATCAGAACTTTACAATTTTTTTTTTTTTAAGACATCAAAACCATTGTTGATGAAGCCAAAAAAAGGAGATTTCGCTCCTACCACCTATTTTTTCTGCCCTTCTTGTACAACCTGGACACACATTATGTAATGAAGAGTGTTGTTGTTGCCATATGGGAAGGTCCTACTATAGCTGATTGTGTCGTACATGATGCAAGAGGATCCGTACGAAGATGAATGGCATCCACAGTAGCAATGATGTCGTACAGGTTTTTTAAGACGACCAAGAAAGTGTCATATGGAAAAAATTATAAGATGACCCCATAGGAACAACCAAAGATAATCGTACGGACAAGGCATGAGATCTTCATACAATGAGATTGTCGTATGATACAAACTGAAGCACATATTCACCATATGAGGTAACAAAAAGGTCATATGGGGTAACACCAAAGCCACATAAAGTGACATAAACATGACCCAAAGAGAACTATTAACTATCATACGAGACACCAAAAAAGTTGTACGAGATGAATGGACCTATGATGTTGTATAAAATGAGAAATAAGATTCCATATGATGTGTACTCTCAAATACCATACTCTACAAGTAGGATTTTGTATACATAGGTTGATTGTTGATTGTATGAGAAAAAGTCCTTGCATAGTCCATACGAGAGGATTGGATGAGTGTATATAAAATGGGGATGTCGTATGTGATGAATGTCATGCACGATAATTATGCCATATATGATAGATGTCAAGGGGATGACAAGGTACCAAGATGCCAGACTGTCGTACAGGTTCAAGAACAACTTGCCTAGCATGGAAATGGCCACCTTACCATATAGAATTCAATGGACGTGAATGTACGGTTACATGCCACCACCGTATGGAGTGGCCAAACATGAGTCATACGAAAAGAATAGAAGATTGTTGTACAATGATAAATTATCCTACCATGTGGAATTAAATAAGATTCCATCGTACAGAATAGTAAGGAGTTCATATGAGTGCAAGATGAAATTGTTGTACACAATATCATACAGGTGCAAAATGAAATTGTTGTATGGGTGCAACTTGAAACTGCCATACAAGGAAGTTGGGAGTATGAGTTTCTCTATAAATTTCCTATGATGTTGATTTTCCTTCACAAGTATTTTTACACTCCACATTACATATTTTTTTCTTCATACTGTTGGATGTATCCTTCATAACTTTACTTGCTTTCTTCAATTCTCTTCATCGAGAGTTGTAGCTTCAAGAATATTACAAGTTGGCAAAAATACCTCATAGTCCTCTATTTTCTAGTGGAATAATCCATTCATGAAACTTGCATCCTCTATAAATATTCCAATTTGAGCACCACTTCATCATAAGGTTTCATCATTTTTTCATCCTCCCTCCATCCCTAAACCTCCACCCTCAGACTCTAAGTCGAAGGATGCCAATTATTCACTCACCGCTTGGTTCCTCAAGTCGATGATGTGCTTCCTCCCATCACTCTTGATCAAGAGTGTGTTTTACTTCCAATTATGATTTGCCTTGGTTGTAATCAACCATACCCTACTGAGAAGTGCATTGTACACCTTCTTTTGCAATGGGATGGCTATGAAGTCCAAGAAAAATTGTTCTCCCAATCATTACTTTTTGTGCCATCAATGTTTCCAATGACTTGATGACATGTTAGTCAGCACCTACTAAGTGGAAGGTTGGTGGCCAAAGTGTCAACTTCCCTAGACATTTCCAAGTGTCCTCCTGTACCACATTAACTTCCAAGCCCCCATTGATGATGGTGTTTTCAAATTTTGGCCCATTATTTCCATCTCGACAACAATCCTCTTCCCCCCAATGCTCAATATCAACAACATTAGATCACTAGCCTCATTCCCTTCACACGGTGGTTTCCCCATCAGTTCCTCCTCTTGTGGCTTACATTATTTCTAGATGACTATATCATCACTGATTGTGTTGGTAATTTCCATTCTTATTTGCAACATAGTTTGAAGAAGGTCTTCCACCCTGATGGGCATGGTTGTCTGTAGTACCTAGATCGAACTATGTTCTTCTCTGACTCCCACAATGACGTACTTGCAATTCCATTAGAAGTTATCATTCCTTTTCCAACATGTGTTCTCATTTTTCTCTAGCTTCTCATAGTCATTCCTTCTCCATACAAGAGTTTGAGTACACAACCTTCTTCATTTGTGCTCTTGTGATTTCCAGAACTGCCTCATCTTGTTATGCCACACCCATCATATTAATACCCTTTTTCTTTGGGCAATCAATGTCTTCATGATTCCTTGATCCAAACCATTTTCATAATAATTGTATGTTGTCTTTCTTCTTCTGGTAGTCTCTCACAAAGTGTCCCCATTCACCACATTGTTCACACTATATGATAGGACATCCTCTAGAGTCATGTTGCATTTTATTTCACTCTTGTTGGTTTTGATAACTTCCTGGCAATGCAATTTTTGGTTTTGATGAAGTGGACTCTCCCTGTGTGAAGAGTACTTTTGTACTTCTCATCTTCAAATTATATGGGCACTCCTTGATTGAATGACCCATCACCTGGCATATCTCAAAAACCATATTTTTAGGACAGTTATCTTTCATGTGCCCATCAATTTTGTACTCAGTACACCATAGTTTCTTACTTTCTTTATTGGTTCCTTTCTTGGCCTTCAATTCTTTCATCATTCTCAACATATCCCATCAAAGGGCTTGAATCATTTTGGATTCTTCATCATTGCTACCTTTGGTGCTCTCATCATTGTTGGTCTTCTTCTTCCATTGGGAGGATTTTTTTTTTACTCTTTATGTCTATCACTCGATTGTAAGAATTAGTGTACAAGGATGAAGGAAATATTTTCATCTTCTTGCATAGCAAGGGGATCGCCCCCTTAGTGAACCACCTCTTCTTCAACCCATTAGCTGGTTGGTTCTCCATCTTGTTCAATAGTTCTTTGAGATATGATTGTATGCTTGCATGTTCTTATTCTTCATTTTCCTAGTGTTGTAAATTTTTACAACAATTTCATTGTTGTCTCTCAACAATTTAAACTTCTTGAAATGCATCCTTCACTTCATTCCATGATGCTTTATATTGAGCCACTAGGTTTGTATACCAGTTGATGGAAATTCCTCGTAAGGTGCTAGGAAATGCCTTCAACTAGTAATCTTGCTCATCCTAACCATTAGCCTCCTATATTGTTATGCAGTTCTTGCAATGGCATACTGGATCCTTCAATCTGTCCCCTGTAAATTTAGGGATTTTTTGCTTCTCTTGGGTGATCATCATTGTTTTCACTTGGAAGGTACCATGTGTATTTGACCAAATTTGACCATCTCACTCTCTTCCATGTTATTGTGCCTCCCTTGCACTCTCGACCATGCACAGACTCTCTATGCATCCACCTCTACATATTCTACACCTTGGTCACCTTCAACGAGGGGTAAGTTCTTGATATAGTGCAAATTGGTTTCTCGCCTACTTACTCCCTTGTGTACCAGACTTGGGTGGATTGTTTTGACCGCTACATTTCTGTGCTTTCTTTGCACTCTCAGCCATGCAGCAATCCTCTATACATGGACTATTCTGACCACCATATTCTAATGTTTTCCTAGCACTCTCGACCATGCACCCGTCCTCTACACGTCCACCTCCAGCATCCCAACACTTCGGGTACTTTCAGGATTTGACTTGTTCCTATACTCCCTCTAGTTGAGGGTGAACAAATCACCCAATCTCTTGGTATTGACCACCTTGTGGCCTCTTCTCACCTTTATTGGGGTCTAAGGGCATGAATCACTCAGGACTAACCCAATTTATTTTAAGGCAACGATGCCAAATGTTTACTGCTATAGTTGGTAAATCTACATAAAATAATAATATACATGATAATGCATACCAAACACAACAGTAAAATATATGTTTATTTCCACATGAAATTATTACAAAGAAGAAGACCATAGATGGTCCACAAAGGATTACAATTGACCTGACTATTCCATACTATCTTTCTTGGTGATACACAACATATTTAAAGGACCCGACGGTTGTCAAGAGGTACACAATCATCAACCAACCTACACATTAACTACCTGAGAGTGCCAACCCACTTAAAACAAACAATTAATATATTGAATGATAAAAAATACTATAAAACATAACAATAGACATTTTCTGTTGAGTACAATTTCTTTTTATTAACTAATAAGTTATACTTAGTGTGATGTTTCAACCAACAAATTTTCACATCAAAAATATGTTTTAAAATAATTTTTAGATAGTTGTTTGAAATGTTATATAAAATGTCCTTTCAATGAATGTGTTGTGAGCACCTCCAGATTGTAGTGTCAATGCCTACCATTTAAAATCAAATAATATTGCATCTCTAATTAAAATCAAACCAAATTATATTTGTAATTGAAATTAGATTGTGCTCAAATTCTATAATAAGATTACAACATCATATAAAAATTTCATATAGTAGAAGGTGGCTCTACACATTGCACTTGTTGACAAGGCAGGTGGTGTGGTCACTCTCAAACCACTTTTTAATGGAAAAACTCTTATTTGTAATCCTTATCTCCAAATCAATGTGATCTTCCATGATGACCTTGTTGAGAAAGAAAAAATGGTAGAGAGGCACCAATTGTAGCATAGGTGTAGGGGAATCCATAGAGACAAAATCAAAGTCGCAGAGGAAGGTTTGAATCTAGTTGAGTATGCAATTTTCCACCTTATTTTCAAGAACCTTGTTTTGGTGGATCTTCTCGCCCACCAATATCTCTATCCCCCCACCCCCCATTATACTTTGTAGTTTTTTTGTGTTGTATGTAATTGGGGCATAAATAAATCTATTTTTTGTGAAATATTAGAATTGTATCAAATTTATTTTCCTCTTCAAAGTGGTAGAATCAATGCCTATTGTGGCAAGCTATAGAATGGGAAATAAAGTGACACCCTAGAATATTTTGTAAATCTTGTGTTGAGCTTTAAGGGATCTTTTTTATTCCCTTTTCCTAATTCTTTTTTGTGACTTTCCTTCACTCCTCTCTTATCAAAACATTATTTTAAAGGGGAAGTAAAAGATCACACAAAACACACTGGTTTTTGACTTTTGAATAATCAACCTACATTTATGGCATATTTAATGGGAATAATTTTCCTTGTGGGTATAAACACTTCCAACCAAGTGAGAATGTTAACCATTGGAGCAACAAGAATATTTCTATTTGTGTGTAGTTAGAAAATATATTTATACATTCTTTTGTAAATCATCGCTCACAAATAGTATTTTGTAGTTGCTAAATAATGAAATGTATTTAGTTAGAAACTCATCATAAATGTGTCTACCTTAATCCCTACCAACTCTACTACCACCCTAATTCTTACTAACTCTTGTATTACCTAAAACTATTAAATACATTTAAAATTGACTTATTCAGTAGCAATATTTTTGCACAATAATTAAATCTAGCTTTGATGCTTCTTGGTAAAGATCATGTGGTGTTAGAAAAAGTCACAAAGTATGGGAAGATGAGAAGCCTAGTTGTATAGGTCTCTTTTAATTTGAAAGAGACTAGAAATGCACAAGCTCCATAAAAATAATTCCCAACTAGTTATGGCCAAGGATTTGTTGGATATTGTTGCTGCTAGGATATGTTGTTGTCATTAATGTCAACATATTCCTATATTTTGGTGTTGCAAAGAGATGTTTGGTGATTCGGTGATTGCAGTGAGTTGATCTAGTTGGTTTATCTATTTGGGATGCTGAATCAACTAGAGATACTTCATTCTTTATTTATTCCATGATGTTATGTGGTGAGTTGGTCAAGTAGTGGATTCTGGTATAAAGATCAGTTTTTCAGTGTTCAATGTTGTAGTGTTCTGGTATTTGATCCGTTATGCTCCAAACTGATTATATATTGAGTTGTAGATTTGGGAGAGTGTTTTGGATGTTCATGTGTATCTTCATTTCAGATGGTTCATGATTTGGTGCTCCGCAAGTTATCTTTCTAGTTTGAGTTGTATAAATAGGTGTTATATTCATGTATTTTAGAAGTCGATATTGTGTCTGCATTATCTAAGAGTGTGTATTTGTGAATAAGTGAATTCATCTTTTGGTATGGTGTATTGAGAAGATATTGTTGCAAGGCAGAGAAATGTGCTTAACCGAAACTATTATCAGGCATTAGTAGATGCTATCTTTACAGTTCATGTAATCCGGATTATAGTCTGAATATTATTGTAAGGTATTGAACCTTCCCTAAGGGTTGGAGCCTTTTGGATCATCATATTTTGAGCAATGAGCTCTAGGTAGTGTACCTGAATGCATGTGCATTCACCATTGTAATATTTACACATACTACTATAGAGTATCATCTTATTGTGGGTAGGTTCCCACCGTGGTTTTTCCCTTAACCGAGTTTTCCACATCAAAATATTGGTATTATGTGTGTTGTTGTTATTGTGTTCACCTTCATTACTGTTGCACTTGATTAAATATGAGATTGTGCTTAAATTGTTTAATTTGGTGAAAATTGATTCATCCCCCTCTTATTTTACTTTCATTGTTGTTGCCAACAATTGGTATCAGAGCTATATCCTCTGAAAGAAGCTTGACAGCTTGAGGAGATATAGTATGGCAACCTATGTCTTCAAGAAGGAGAGTCTGAGATTTGATGGAAGCAATTATACTGTATGAAAGGACCGGATGGAAGTTCATTTGAAGAGTCTTGGAGATGATTATTGGAAAATTACAAAGAATACCTATAATGTTCCTCTGAATGGACTGGTTACTACTGTTGAGATTAAGGATGTTGAACATAACATAAGAGCTAAGGAAGTATTGCTGAGTGACTTGACATATTCATAAATGACTAATGTGATGGGTTTGTAGACTGCACATGAGATCTGGGAGAAGTTAGAGACCTTGTGTGAAGGAGATAAACATGTCAAAGTTGCTAAGTTGCAGAGTTTGAAAGGGAATTATGAGATGTTGAAGATGGGAGAAGATGAGAACATATCTACCTTTATGGCTAAGGTGAATGAACTTGTCCTAGGTATTAGATGTGTTGGTGGAACTCTTGAAGAAGATGAAATTGTTGCTAAAGTGTTGATATCTTTGTCTCCTTCTACAAGCCTAAAGTAGCAGCTATTGATGAAATCTGGAGTGTGACTACTGTGACTAGAGACATGTTGGTTGGTAATCTTGTTGCCTTTGAATTGAGTGAGTTTGGAGAATCGCATGGTAAATCTGAGACTGCATTTAAAGCCTCTATATCTGGGAAGTAGAAGTATGATCCGGGAGAGAGTTCATGTAGGATTTAGAGATGGGAGAGATGGAAGAATGAGAAAGGGAGTTGGATGAGATTGAAGCACTTATTGCTTAGAGATTGCCTAAGGAAGCCAGTAAGTATGATGGAAAGTTGCCTTTGAAATGTTTCTCTTGTAATAAGACAAGACATTTTGCTTCTAGGTGTCCTGAAAGAACGTCTAGATATGATAAGAATGACAAATTTGAAAGGCATGATAGATCTAATAAGAATGATAGATATGAGAAGTATGATAAGCATAATAAATATAATAAACCTTGTAAGTCTAACCGAAAGTTCAAATATCACAAGAGATGTTATTATGTTGTTGATGAAGGTGTGACAGATGAAGAGTCTGAGAATGAGAATTTAGAAGATGAGTTTGTATTTATTGATATCAAGGAAGATGATCTGGTACTAGTAATCCTACAAGATGCATTGTTGAGGAGAAAGATTTGGCAGCTAAGATTGAAGAGAAAGATGAATGGATGATTGATAGTAGTTGTTCAAATCATATGATAGGTAATAGAAGAAAAATTGTGAATATGGAAAGGTATTATGGTGGTATAGTGAGATTTGGAGATGATAAAGCTTGTGTGATCCATGGTAAAGGTTCGATTACTTTTGATGGTAAGCATAATATTGATGATGTCTTGCATGTTGAAGGTTTGAAGCATAAGCTTTTGAGTGTTGGACAGATGGTTGACAAGGGATGTGATTTGTAATTCAAGAATGGTAAATGCAAGATTCTTAATGCCTCAGGTATAGAGATTGCATTAGGGATTAAGACTAAAGGTAATATCTTTCACTTGAATGCTGGTGAGAATTTTTTTTTGATTGCTCAGATTGATGATAGTTGGTTGTGGCATAGAGGGATGTGTCATGTTAATTTTGACTGCATGATAAGGATAAGTTCTACTCAAACTGTTAGAGATTTTCCTGAAATTGTAAAGCCATCTAATCTGGCATGTCAAGAATGTCAGTTGAGGAAGCTAACAAGAACTACATTCAAGAGAAAGTTGTATTAATCTAATGGATTGTTAGATCTTGTGTATACTGACTTGTGTGGTCCTATAAGAGTAAGAAGTGTGTAGGGTGACAGATCTTTCATGTTGTTGATTGATGGTTATTCTAGGATGATGTGGGTTACTTTTCTTAGGGAGAAATTGTAGGTGATTGAAGGTATTATCATTGATGGCAACCTTACAATCATATGATACCGATAGGCACCAGCACTGGCAGACTCTACACCAGCATACAGTTCACCGGCACCAAAAAGATTGATTACCGGCACCATGGCTGACATGAATTTTGTTTAACTATATTTTGTATTTAATTGTAAAATATTTTTGTAAGCCAACATGGTGGATTGTAATAAGACTCTTATAAGTATAAGATCTTGTAGATCATTTAGGAAGTGGATATGGTTAGATTATTGCAGACCTAATGTGCTAATTGTAAGGTAGATTTTGGATAAGGGTTTATGATTATTACAGAGCTTAAACTGGTACTGAACCTGGCATAGAAGATGTTGATCTGAAGTAGTACATGACATTGGATTTTCATTATCCACTTTTCTAAGTCAGTGAGACTTCTTTTGTAACTGAGCAGTGAGCTCTAGGCACATGGACTTCTTGCATGTGTAGGCCCCTATTGTAATAGTAATATTCTCTTATTAGCTAGTAAGCAAATATTGTGGGTCATAAATACCACCGAGGTTTTTCCCACACTGGGTTTCCTCATTAAAATTTTGTGTTATGGTGTGTCTTTCATGTTGTGCTTATTGTTCTTATTTACTGCATTAATTTTGGTTTATCGGTACATAGTTTTGGAATGCTTTTCATATAATAAGTTCAAAAAATTCACAAACCGGTCAGATATTGATTCACCCCCCCCTCTCAGTATCTTTGGGAATCCTAACAATTCGTATTTGAGCCTGGTCCTCTATTTTCAAAAGCCTAATAGCTTGAGGAAGATTCTGACACTGGTAGAGATGGAAAATTTGAGAAAGCAATTGGAAATAGCTCTTTTAGACTATGATGCAAAAAAAGTGAAGAATATCAAACTTGAAGATGATCTGAAGGCTGCACAGGATATCATTGAAGGACTTCAAGAGAATCTCACTATTGCAAGAAACAAAAGAAGAGAACTTTGTGAAAAGATGCAGAATGATGATGATGATGAAAAGGAAACTCTTAATGATCTGGTAAACAAACTGAGACAAGAAAACAATACAATGAAGAATGAGATGCAGGATATGACTATGAGATTTTGTAAAGAGACTAAAAATCAGAAGAAGAATGAAGATGACTTGACCAGAAGAATCAATGATGTTGCAAATGAAAATCTAAGACTTAGTCATGAAAATGATATGCTAAAAACATATCTAATTCACTTAGAACATGACAAAACTAAACTCATGAGACAAAAAGATTTCTTGGAAAATGAATTGGCTACTACAAATCAGCACAAGGAGAAATTTTAAGAAAAGTTCAGAAGAACTTGATGACATGCTGAAGAATCAGAAACCTAATGGTGATACAAATGGCCTTGGCTTTGAAGTTGGTGAAAGCTCTGGTACTGCAAACAATCATGATCACAGCAAACCGTAAGACAACCTAATGCTTACAAATTTAATGAGAAATGCTTTAACTGTAACAAGTATGGTCATAGAGAAAATCAGTGTAGATCTAGAAATTATCAGAACACTAATACACCCACCGGTCAATGTTCTAAATGCAACAAAGTTGGTCATAATTCAAAAAATTGTAGAATGAATGTAAGATGTTATGTTTGTGGAAGATTTGGACATCTATCTAATCAATGTAGAACATATACCGGCATAGGATACGGGAAAGCTATTCAGAAAAACAATGTGTCTTGTTATGCTTGCAACAAGATTGGACATATTGCAAAATTTTGTAGAAGTAAGACATCACCGACAAATAACAAAGGACCCAGCTTGAAAGGTAAAGAAAAAGTTGAAGAGGTAAAGCAAGAATTTTCAAAGCAATGGATTAGAAAGTCAAATCAGAATGTTGATGGGAATACTCCTCCATTGGCAGAATAGAGTATCACGCCACTGCCAGGAGATTCTTCATCTAACTAAGAAATAATCCTTTGGGGGTATGGCAACAAATTGAAAACATGCTAATTTATCCTCGGTTGATGGTGAGAAGTTGGATTACTTCTTTACCGACAGATGAGTTAAGTTTTGACTTAACTGACAGGCATTAAATGTGGTAGTTGAAGGAAATAACATTATAAAGAAAGTGTTTTAGCTCCTTTTTCATTCACCAAGCATTCAAATCTCCAGAGAGCGCAAAAATCCCGAGCAAAGGCATCCTTAGCGAAAAGTGAAGCAATTCATTCAAGCACTCATCCTAAAGGTAGATTAAGGTATTTATAACTATGGCTTCTTCATCTGCACCTAAATTTATTGCAAACCCTACTATGATTGAAGTTATCAATCGCCCTAGACCCGTGTTCAAACTTATTCCCAAAATTGTGAAGAAAGATGATACCCTAGGAGCATTTTCGAAAATACCTAAGGGAGTAGTTTATGCAAAGGATCCTAGAATGTATATACATTGTCATATTGAGGAATTAGGAGATGACGAAATTAAGAACATGTATAGGACTATAATTTGTGATGAAAATGGTATTGTTAAACCGGAACACAAGGTAGTGGAAACCCTAGGTTTTGTGGACATTCTTAGTATCCCTGATTTTCTGAAAGATGTGATGATAAAGATAGTCTTGATCAAAGTCCATGGTGAATTCTTTTGGCTGGAGTCCATCCATAAGATCACTAAAGAGGTAGTTAGGGGAGTAATAGGCTTACCTTCCTCGGTAGCAGGCCTGACAGAACTAAGAAAGTTTCAAATGACACTGTGATGACCTTAACCGGCGCAACATTTGACAAAAGATCCCTAAGAGTCAACGATGTGAAATATATCAATGTTAGATTTGTCAGTATGATTCTTGGTTATAAGGCTACACATACAAACAGACTAAACTTTGTCTCTAGCTTATGTATTAAAAGTGCATATGACATGGTGAATGAAAATGCAAGAATTGATGTATGTGAATGGCTTAAAGATGAACTGATAGACAACTTGAAGAAAATCAAAGGTGATAAGAAGGGAACTTTCAGATTTGGTAACTTGCTTGTGTGCTTAATGCTATACATTACCATGGAAGTACCCGGTATTGGTAGGAAAGACTTTGGTTTTGATATATCGGTAGGAAAGCAACTGTTAGACATACTAAACAACATGGGAGATGACAAAGAGAAAAACATAAATGAATATATTCAAACTTTGAAAGCAAGAATGAAGACAAGAATAAGGCTATCTCAAGAAATTGTTGATAAGTATCAAAAAGAGATATGCTTTGTGATTAAGAAAGATGAAATCTGGATGGAGGCAGTTGTCCCTAGAACTATTTGGGTTACAGAGATGGGATATGAGGTTGATGACAACATAGTTGAAACTTATGCAAAAGCCCTCTTAAAAGCCCCTAAGGATTCAACAGAAAAAGTATTTGGCAATGCTGAAACAACTGAAAGTGGCATTTAATCTTAGAAAAGAGTTAAGAAAATTGAGCAGATAGTTAGGAGAGGTTCAAGACAGGCAAAATCAATAAAGGAAGATGTTTTGAATAAAACCGGTATTAAGGAAAGTGAACTGGAAGGACTTCAACCAGAAACACATCTTTCACCGGTTGCAACTTCTTTTGATAGTGAGATACCGACTGTATTCAAAAGGGTAGAAAGGAAAAGAAAACCCTCATGTACACCCAAAAAGACAAGACAAAAACAACAGGCAGTGAGGCCCCCAACTAAGAAATTGACACCAAAGAAGAAAAAGCAAAAACAGGTTATTCCTCCACTTGACAACCTATTGAATGAAATAACAGATGATAGAAACTTATCAAATGTAAGTAAATTGTATGACACTTTTACAAATAAGGAGAAAGAAAGCATAGAAAATAGTATCATCTTACACCTAGATATTTATAAGAAAGTTTTGATAGAGGTTGTAGATGATTTGCCTAGTGATCTATATAGGCGGCTTGATGCTAAAAGCTTAGGCATTATGGAACTAGACAAGAAAATAAAGATTGAGAAATTGCTAGCTGTTCATCCAGTGAAATCAGTTGAGGAAATTGATGAACTGATCAGTGAAGCAAACAAGACAGTCTTTTCTAGTGGTCACGGACATGTAAGTCTAATGGTCGATAGAATGAATGAAATCTCTGAAGAAATAGTTGATAAATGGGACATCTTCTTTGTGGAGAAAGAAAAACAAGAAGAACTAAAAGGACCAAAACCCTTTAAGGTATACCAAAAGGAAAAATACAAAGGAAAAGGTAAAGTAGGTGGACCACCGAATATAAAAGTGATAGACAATTTGCCACCACCTTCAGTTACTCCACCAGTACTAACTGATAGTTCACCAGCTATTGAGAATGTGGAGACTCCACATGAGGATATGAATCCTAATTCTGAGGTGTTATAGATAATGAACATTGACACTCAGGAAGTCAATATTGTGGTGGATAAGGAATCAGCTGAGAAGACAAATGTGGCAATAGAGCCGCCGACAGGAAATATTGGAATTGGGGAACAACAACAAACTGAAGGATCAAATGATCCCCCAAACACTAGAAAGGCAGAAACCACAGATGTGCATACTGTTGCATCTACTGAGCCACCGACAACTACTGAAACTGAAAAACCAACTGAGTCACTGGTAGTAGATAGCATAGAGGTAAACACAGAAAAACTGACAGTAGACAGCACTGAGGTAAACACAAAAAAACCAACAGTGGACACTACAGTGAAATCATCTGAAGCACAAATAGAGAAACCATCAGAGCAACAGACTCTTGCTGAGGAAAACATAGAGAAATAGGTTGAGCAACAGGCTCCTTCTCAAGTACCTACTCAAACTATACCACCGGCTTCATCTGAAAATCCCAAGCCTTTGGTAGTGGAAATGCAAACTCAAACAGATCCTCCAGAGAAAGAGGAAAGCAAAGCTATCGCTATAACCGACGGACTATAGATTGTGAGAACAGTTGGACAGTCATTTGGCACATCAATGACTGAATTTAGGCCAACAAATGTAATAGAGGTACTCTTGGATTTAATAAAGAAAATAACAGAGTGCAATGCACACGCTTATAAGGCTATATATGACTCCTTACCAATTTTAAAGATGATAGCTCCAAAATGTAACATAGATAATAAAGATTCTTTGAGCCAATTAGACACATTGTCTAAGTATATAACCGGCAACCTAATAACACTGGACCAGATAAATGAAGGTACATTCAAAGAGAAAATGAATAGGGAAAAAGAAAAAATATTTGAGGAAACAATGAAGAAGAATAAGGAACAAATGGAAACCTTATTACCGGCATTAGGAGAAACAATTTTAGATTTCAAGAAATTGTACAGAGATACCTGCAAAACTGATATTTTGACAGAGGACATAGATTTAGAGACCAGCAAAGCACAAAAAGAAATCAACAATATTGCTGACAACTTAATAGGAACATCATATTCATTTTTGGAAGTTGAAAAGAATATTGCAATTCTTGAGGAGAAAATTGAAAAGTTAGAAAAAAATAAAGAAAAGATAAAGTTTAAGGCAAAGGATTTAAAATGCAAACTAGGTCCTAAACTGGATTACCTCATTTCTTTGAGAAAAGAAATTTCTGAGGCTTTGGTTCCATGACTTAAGATACCGAAAGAGAAAATGCACATACTCACCTGTACAATTCAAATAATAGAAGCAGCGATAAAGAACAACGAAAGGTTCAGCGACAGTCAAAATTTTGCATTGGCAGACATCTATCAGATTGTAACCCACCAGTTACAAGGATTTAGGCAGGAACCACACTCCATTGATAGTGAATGACAGCCTTTGTCATTGATTCCAAAGGGGGAGTAGTGGTGATGAGAAAAATGATCAGAAGAAAGACATCATCATCTCAGGGGGAGCACACATTTTGGTAACACAGTTTTGATAAGTTATGGCAGATTCTTTTTTGGACACTTTTTGGATTTTTCTCATGAGTGTTGCCATCAATGCCAAAGGGGGAGATTGTTGGCAAATGCACACTCCAATGAGAAATTGTAGGTGATTGAAGGTATTGTCATTGATGGAAACCTTACAATCATATGATACTAGTAGGCACCACCACCGACAAACTCTACACTGGCATATAGTTCACCAGCACCGAAAATATTGATTACCGACACCATGGCTGATGGGAATTTTGTTTAATTATATTTTATATTTAATTGTAAAATCTTTTTGTAAGCCAACATGGCGGATTGTAATAAGACTCTTAGAAGTATAAGATCTTGTAGATCATTTAGGAAGCGGATATGGTTAGATTATTGCAGACCTAATGTGCAAATTGTAAGGAAGATTTTGGATAAGGGTTTATGATTATTACAGAGTTTAAACCGGTACTGAACTTGGCATAACAGATGTTGATTTGAAGTAGTACATGACATTGGATTTTCATAATCCACTTTTGTAAGTCAGCAAGACTTCTTTTGTAACTGAGCAGTGAGCTCTAGGCACTTGGCCTTCCTTCATGTGCAGGCCTCTATTGTAACAACAATATTCTCTTATTGGCCAGTAAGCAAATATTGTGGGTCACAAATCCCACTGAGGTTTTTCCCACATCGGGTTTCCTCGTTCAAATATTGTGTTATGGTGTGTCTTTCATGTTGTGCTTATTGTTCTTATTTACTGCATTAATTTTGGTTTACTGGTACACAGTTTTGGAATGCTTTGCATATAATAAGTTCAAAAAATTCACAAACCAGTCAGATACTGATTCACCCCCCCCCGTCTCAGTATCTTTGGGAATCCTAACAGAAATTAGAAGCGCTGGAGAAATTCAAGATATTCAAAGCTAAGGTAGAGATTGAGATAGGATTGAAGTTGAAGTGCCTAAGATCTGACAGAGGAGGAGAATTCACATTAGGAGATTTTTCTACATTCTGTGAGAAGAATGGAATTAGAAGACAATTATATGCTCCTAAAACCCCTCAATAGAATGGAGTTGTTGAAAGGAAGAATATAACTATTTTAGATTCTACTAGGACTATGTTGATTAAAGGAAATATTGCAAAAACCTTTTGGAGAGAAGTTGTTAGCACCGTTGTTTACACATTCAACTGGGTGCATATAAAAGGTGATTCCGGTAAGACTCCTTATGGGCTATGGTTTTGTCATGTTCCTACAGTTAGATATTTCAAATTTTTTGGAAGTAAATGTTGTAATACCCTAAAAATGGTCATCTAAACCATGAGCCCCTAATCTTGACAACGTCACCAAGGTCCTAACCAAAGGCAATTAAATAAATCTTGAGCACACAATTAATTCTTTAATCATCAAATGTCACATGGCAAATTAATAACTAAATATTAATTAAATCATTCCAAGTAAATCATTTTAAACAATTATCTTATTTATTTTAATTAAATATCTTTTGCATATTTAATTAAATAAATCAATTTGCCATTAAATCATCAAAAAGAGGAATTAATTTGAAAAAAAAAAAAAAATTGTCATAAATCTTCAAAAAGGGAAACAAATCAAGAAAGAGGAATTGGAAATTATGAGCACAAATCTTCAAAAATGGAAATAAATCAAAAAAGGAATTAATTGACCAAAAAAGAATTAAAAATTTGAGAAAAGAAATCAATTGGAGATAATCTTGAAAAAAACAAATTAAAAATTGATAAATAATCTCAAAGAAAGCAATTAAAACAATTAAATATTAAAATTGAATGAAATAGAGAATAAATCAGTTTTTCCTTGATTTTATCTCAATTTTAGTTTAATTCCCTTTAAAACTAAGAAAAGAATCCAATCACATCAATTCACCTAGATTGTGCTTCCTCCTGGAAAATCTTGACCGCTCATCATCATTTGATCTCAGCCATTGGTTTCTTTCTGAATTTTCTATAAATTCAGGCTCTCATCTCTCATTCAAAATAATCTTGGAGAATATATTGTTATTATGTTGTCTTTGCTCTAGGTTCATTGAGAATATTGCATACATATTTAGATCATTTATCTCATTTATTGCTTAAATCTTGTTAGATTAATCTTGCATCCATCTAGCATTAATATCATGCTCATATAGATTAAAATCCTTCGTCTTGGTGTTGTCTAGTCACTGTATTGCTTATACAAATCTGAGAGCAATCTTATACTCGCATCTTTTAGAAGGTAATGGGTCGATTTGTTATGGTTTTCATATCCATATTTATATCTGTCTAACCATGCATGTAATGACTTGATTGAAGTGTTGTGCTTATAGATATAGGTCCACTTTTCACACACACATTTCTAGCGCCCATCATGGGGTAGAAAACTACTTTTTCGGCCTCAAAATCATTCTTTTTATCCTACAGGTTTCGTCCGTACAATCTCTGCAAAATATCGTACGAGCAGTTTCACTGCATTGTACGACATTATATTGAAGCCTGCGGTTTATCGTACGACACAAGATTATATCCTATAAATTGTCGTAGGAATCAGAATATGGACTCGTACGACATACTGATTCTATTATATTTTGTCGTTCTATATTGATTTATGACTCGTACGACATACTGCTTATGCTATCTTCTATCATTTTGTATTGATTTCTAACCCATACGATAAAAGTGTTATGTCGTTCCATTTTATGAGGATTGTCGTACGATTCTGTTTTCTGATAGATTAAAAAAACAGATTACTTTTCAGGGTTTTTCTTGAATTAAATTTTGATTATGCTAACGCTAACCCTAAATTGTCTTTTGTCTGCCTGAGATTTTCACAGCCTAACCAGTTTCTTGTAGGATGCTTGTCAAAGAATTTATCAATCAAACATACGCTTGTCAAAGAATAAAAACAACATGACTACTGATACATTGTTTTTGCAGGTTGCCTAAAAAGAGAAATCAATCAAACATCGTGTATTCTTTAATTTTTCTAGGCACCTAACTTGCTATCTGGGGAATGAACAAATCTGTCTTTTGTTCTTTTTTGGAAAATTTTGAGAGGTAGGAGAGTATGCTCTTGTCTTTCTAAGACAATCAGAAATCTAGACCCTTGAGGCTTTTCTTTGTTTGAGATTTGTACATATTTAGTAGGCCTGCCCTCCCAAGGGGTTGAAAGACCTAAGTGGGAATGGCTAAACACCAAGTACTCCAACCCACTATAAAATAAATGTGATTTGATGAAAATCAAGTCAACGACAGTGCTCGGGAATAGCTCTCCTCAGTACCTTCGGATATATTAAACCTTGGTTTTCAAGGCTGGGAGACCTCTTAATTGAGTTTATACCTCGACGCGCCAAATGGAACCCTTACTAGATCCAATTAAAATTAGAAGCTACCCGATTCACCTCCAAAAGGTTGATAATCTTTGTGCAAGAGAGATAGTAACTCTCCCAAGACACTTGCCATATCATGCCCCCATTAGCGTTTGGAGTCAGCTAATACGGCATTGAGAATCCATTGCATGAGACTCAGTGGCCGTATTCTGATTAGCTATTGGGTGTGTACCTAAGTCAGCAAGCAAAGGTTTTCTTGTCTAAGCCAACTTCCATAGGGTTTGCATACTGTGATTGGAGTTACTATTTATCTTGCATGTTTTTTGTGTTTTCATCCCTCAAACTAAAACTGGAATACTAAAACTGGAGAAAACAAATCAACAATTCAGTGATCAAAACTGTTCGTGTCACAAACTAGTCTATCCTTGTCAAAAATCCAGTCCATCTCAGAATTGGTCATACTTAGTTGTCATAATTAGCCATTGAAAAAAAACTCAGAATTTTTGTCTGCTCTGTGAACAATCATACGAGTCTGGTAAATTGTCATCCTGCATCATATCCTGTGTCGTACGAGTCTACTAAATTGTCATCCTAAGGTCAATCCTCTATCGTACAAAACCCAACAGTCTGTCATTTTAAGCCAAATCTTGTGTCATACGAGACAAAACTGAACAGAATCATTTGTCGTTCGGGACCTACCCATTTGTCGTACAGTACTAGGCAGCAACTCGTATGAAACAGAACTGTTGTTGTCCTAAACCTGTTATACTGTCGTACGGTCTCAGAAATACAGTCATATAAGTCTCTAATTTTGCCAGTCCAGAACAGTCAAACCTATCCAAAATAGTTTACCGTGAGCCTAAAACTGGTCATCATCCTCCTGAGCATAAACAACCTTGATAATGTACCTCTGCCGCTACGTTGCACGATTTTGTCGATCATCTTTAAGCTAGTTCAAACAAACATCTTATCACACCTAAGTTAACTTAGATAACATCTTACATAGGATAGATCATTCCTAAAACCAGACCAGATCTTAGTTACTTCACTCAATCACTACGTTAAACAAACTACTAGCTACAATTTGATCTTGAATTCTACAAAACATTTGGCTCTCAGTCCTGTTAGTTACAAATGCCTGTTCAAACCAGAAATTCTCGCAGCAAAAGAGACAAAGAAAAAGAAATGCCCTTTTTTTCAAAACACAATCCATTCTTCAAAGAAAACCCCTTTTACAATAAACTATCCTTGTTGCAGATACCAGTTTACGATATACCAATCTTTGGTCAGCCCTTATCTCCCACCATGTCTGGGGAAAGACAAGAAAGAGAAGCTAGTAAACGAAACACTCACGGAGATTTCAGCAATCATGCCACTGATAGTGATTCCTCATCAACTGAATTTGAGCTTCTTGAACCTCTTGAAGATGAAGTACATAGATGTCAGAATGATAAAGAATTCTGAAAAATGATGAAGGTCATCATGGCTAGGGAAAAAGAAGACTATTTCCTAGAATTAGAAAAACAAGGTGCCAAACTCCCTACTGGTTATAATGTGGAGGCCCTCATCGCTAAAGAGGAAGAGACACCATGGGGAAAAATAAGCAAACAAATGCAAGCATTACAAACTGCGGTCACAAGAATAGAAAACAAAGATAAAATGCCAAAACAATATTCTCTGGACACAATATGCCCATTCCCATTTGACAAAAACCTTTACATGTCTCCATTTCCTTCATGAGTTGAGATCCCAAAATTTGACAAATATGATGGTACCTCAGATCCTCAAGATCATGTCAAAGAGTTTTGTGCCACTTGTATGGAGTTCATGCACGGTCAAACGTACCTCATGCGCCTTTTCCCAAGGAGTTTAGGGGGTCAAGCAATGGAATGGTTCGCAAGCCTACCCAAAGGAATAAAAACATTTGAAGAACTAATCCAACTATTTTTACAACAATACTCATACAACATTCATCACCCAGTCACTATGATAGAGCTTTGAAATACTAGACAAAAAATAGGAGAACCCTTTCTCACTTTCCTCCAACGATGGAGAAAGATGTTCTCTAGATATTCATGGACTATCCCAAATCTTGAGAAAATGGATATCTTTGTCAACAACTTAGTCCCTGAATTGAAGTACAGTGTTCAGATGCAAGTACACCCTTCATTCAACAAAATGGTAGATAACACCCTCAGAATGGAAGACGTGCTTATCAAAAACGGAGATATATCTCTTTGGAAAGAAACATCGGAAGGTTCTAGCTCTAAAGAAAAGAGTAAATACTGGAAATATGGCAAAGATAGAAACAAGAACGTCATTAATGATGGAGTGGTAGATACTGTTCAAGCAAAAACAAAATCCATAATATTTAACTTGGCCAGTGGCACGCAAGCACTCAAGGCAGTTGAAACTACAACAGAGAATCCCCCAAAGAAAACAAGAGAATGGTTTAAAGAAAAACATTGGCTTTCAAAACCTAAGCATGATTTTACTCCTCTGGATGAATCATATGAATAGGCTTTTAAAAATTTATTGGCAAATAATCTGATAACATTGCCAGACAATTCTAGACCATATGACCCAGAAATTAGACCCAAATGGTGGAGAGAAAACGAATACTGTGACTACCATCGAAAGAAGGGACATAACATAAACACACTGCATGAAACTCTGACATGAAATCCAAGATCTCATTGACACAGTCAAGATCGTTGTTAGAAATCACATGACTAATGCTGATCATAAGGCCTTTAAAGATCCCTTACCCACTTATGAACAAGGAAATTCCTCAAAATCCAAGGGAGGAGCTAGAGTCAATTATACTTACACTAACAATGATAATGTGATCAACATTATTGAATCTACTCAAGCTGAATATTGCAATGTGATCATAGTCCCAGATCACCAAAATAAAGCACAAGCTGCTAATGCCATGACTCACGCTCAAAGGAAGATTACTCTCCCAGGAACTAGTTCCTCAACTTTCGATCAAACAACATCAAATCTACCAAATAGACAAACAGAAACAATCATGGCTAAATCAAAACAACTGGTCGCTTCATCGTCTTCTCCTGGTTATAGTATTGTCGAACAATTGAAGAGAACCAATGCTCAAATCTCCATTTTGGAACTGCTTAAGATCTCTCTGCTCATAGAGAGGTCCTGGACAAGGCTCTACTTACCACCAGTGTCCCTAAAGATTTAGACATAGATCAATTTCAATCTATGGTGGGTCACCTGACCTTACCTCATTACCTCACTTTCTCTAAAGAAGATGATAACTCACTGAGCCACCCACATAACCAACCTTTACACATTGAAGCCATGATCCATAAACACCGCGTTAAACGTGTTTTGATAGATGGAGGCGCTGGGTTGAATATTTGTACTTACAATCTACTGACACAACTGGGATTTTCTGAAAATGTTATTGATCCAACAAAGAAGATAATAATCAAGGCTTATGATGAAGAAGAAAGAACTTCTAAGGGTCTGGTACTATTACCAATTAGAGTAGGACCTGTGGAAAGAGATGTCATTTTTCAAGTCCTGGATCTTCATCTTTCATACAACATCTTACTAGGTAGGCCATGGATTCATGAAATGAAAGCAATACCATCTACGTATCATCAATGCCTGAAATTTCCTTATAATGGAGTTGAAGTCAGTATCCCGGCCGATACAAGCTATACCTACAATGCATTAACAAAGAGTGCTGATGCTTTTGTTCCTCATAATAGAGTAGCCTCCACAGTTGAAAGTTCGGAATCTTTGTTGAAATATTTACAAAAGAAATTGAAAATCACAAACACTGGCATGGATGGATACAATATAGAGCCTATACTCTCACTAATGTCTCTTTCTCCATCACCAAGACAATTGGGAAAACCGTCAAAGGTTATGAAGCCACAAATTTCAACTCCAAAAGTCATTTATGATGGTACCTTTATATAGTCCTCTACTTCTCTTGTAGGTGAAATAGAAGGAGATGATGTTCTCAAATCACTTTTCAAGGAAGATAATGCAAACTAAGAAATATGACATTGTGAGATTTCCTCGACACAATATGGTCCAGACTATAAGATGCTTCAATGCATGGGATATTCAAGTATTGGTCCTCTAGGCAAATGCCAAAAAGGTATTGTTGAACCTATTCAGTTACAAACTAAGTCTGCCAATGATAAAGCTGGACTAGGATATGATCCAAGAAAGCAATCAAATCAGAAGCACAAGTCCCACCATCAACGTAAGTGGAAGAAAAAGGTACTACCTTTAACAACACAAGAACTTAATGCTCAACAAACTCAGGAAGAGTGTGATGATGAACAAAAAGAATTGCCCACCCAGAGAGATGAAATAGATGATAATCAAGTTCCAGTTATATCAGCTATAATACCATAGGAAGTAAAAGTCCCAGAGGATATGAGAGATGAAGTATACAGAATCAGAGAATTATTTGCACCACTAAAAGTTCCAGTCACATATACTAGTAGACAACAAGTAGACGATTCAGAAATTGATTCAAATGAGTATGAATAGGGTCCAAATCACATCTCAGATACATCTACTACAGAAACCCTTGAAGAATCCAGTGATATCACAGATGATGCACAAGAACTGATACACCTCAGAATGCAAAAGGAAATAGAAGAAATCAGACTAAAAAGACAAGAAGACTATGAATGACAGCTGGAGGAAGAAAGGACACAAGCTATTTCCTCACCTACCAACCCTCCTAATGAGATAGGGCAAATCAGGTATGAAACTACAAAAGAAGAACTAGAAGCTATAGAAACAGAACCAGACATCAGTCCAGAGGAAGCTAAATAGAACAGACGACAAGGATTAATAGAACTGTCAAAGTCATGTCCACAAGTGTGTCAAATACAAGAAATCAATGAACCAAATCATGAAGGAACTTGCAGCATCAAAGATGTGGGTGTTGATACTATATATATCTTTACTAAGCCACTTGAAGATGAGTCAGCAACTTCATCCTATGACTCTGATGACTCAGACGGGAGCTCTATTTATAACAACAACTATTCAACAACACATTATGATTACTCTGTCGTGAATGTTAAGATGTTGTCCGCTGACCCTGTTACTATCACACCACGGTATGTAGTCCAGTTTGAAGTAGGTGATGATGCTAGAAGTAGGTTAGTTGGGTTAGGTCTAATAAACACTAACATGAATTTTGATAATCATGTCGTGACTCTTCCTGGTCTCGAGACACATATGCAAGGTAGTCTTCTGGAACTTGACTGGATGGTCCAAAGCCATGATGATAGTACCGTGAACTCCCTTGAGCCTATTCCAACCTTATCCTTAATGCATCCAGAACTAATTGATTGTACTCTTTATAACCAACCCTTGAATGTACCTACTTTTGCCAATGACTATACATTAGCCTACTATCTCAATGCAGTTGAACCCATGTACTCTTCCACCAGTGAACAGAATGAAAACATGACTGAAGCAAATATCAAGTATCTTAGTCGCAAAAACAAGAAAAATACAAATAAAAGATCTGATGGCGAAAACCACATTGTGGTGGTGTCAGAATCTAAAAAAGAGAAAATAAAGGATGTACCTAAAGGTGAAACCTCTTTGAGGTGCTTGAAGGTGACATACTTGATATACTGTCAAGTCACTTCTAGGAGAGATCTTCCATATTGATCGAGCCAACTCAACTAGTGAACATTGGGAGTCAAGAGACACTACACATCATTCATTTAGCTCAATCACTATCAGCATAAGAGTTAAAAGATTTCAGCAACCTTTTTTTAGAAAAGAAGATCAACTTTCCATGGACATACTCAGATATGCCAAGACTAGATCCTAATCTCATCATGCATCATCTCTATATTACACCAGGAGTTAAACTAGTTAAGCAAAAACTCTGTAAGATGCATCCTCATGTGACACTGCTAGTCAAGGCTGAACTAGAGAAGTTGCTAAAATCTTGATTTATCAGAGCTATAGACTACATGGAATGGATATCAAATATAGTACCTGTATCAAAAGCAAACAAATCTATTAGAGTTTGCACAAACTTTAGGGATCTCAACAAAGCATGTCCAAAAGACAATTTTCCATTTCCCAACATTGACATGATAGTAGATATGACTGCTGGATATGAGATGTATTCATTAATGGATGGATTCTTTGGTTACAATCAGATCAAGATAGCACCTGAAGATCAAGAAAAGACAGCTTTCACATGTGCATGGGGAACCTTCTGCTGGAATGTTATGTTGTTTGGTCTAAAGAACGCAGGAGAAACTTACCAAAGAGAAGTAACCACTATCTTCCATGATATGATGCATAAAAACATGGAAGATTATGTTGATGACACCCTGGTAAAGACTATGAAGAGATCTACACATATTCAAGAGCTAGGCCTCATACTAGATATAATGGAAAGATTCAAGCTTCAGTTAAATCCTAAAAAGTGTGTGTTTGGAGTAACATCAGGAAAATTTCTTGGTTACATAATTTCAAAAAAAGGAATTGAGGTTGACCTTGAAAAGGTCCAAGCTATAATGGAAATTTCTCCACCCAAGAATATCAATCAAATGAGAAGTTTACAGGGTCGTCTTCAGTCAATAAGGCATTTTATATCTCAGCTAGCCGACAAAGCTCAACCCTTTACGAAGGTATTAAGGAAAGGGATTCAATACAACTGGGATAAAGATTGTGAACAACATTTACAACAAATCAAAGAATATCTTTCTAATCCACCCATATTAATGCCACCAATTCAAGGTAAGCCACTAATGTTGTACATATCAGCTATAGATACTTCACTGGGGGCACTTCTGGCACAACAGGATGACAATAAAAAGGAACGAGCTATCTATTACATCAACAGAACATTGGTGTCATATGAAATGAACAACACTATAATAGAGAAGGCATGATTAGCATTAGTCTTTGCATCAAAGGCACTATATGTTAGCACACTCCATTAAGCTAGTAGCCAAGATTGATCCGCTCAAATATCTTCTCAGTAAAGTAACCCTTACAGGAAGATTGGCTAAATAAGTCATGGTTCTTATGGAATTTGATATTGAATATGTGGAATGTAAAGCCATCAAAGGACATGTTATTGTAGACCAACTTGTTGATGCTCCACTTGAAGATAATCAACCTCTGTATATAGAATTCCCAGATGAATCAATCATGCACCTTACCGAACAATCATGGAAGATGTTCTTTGATGGGTCTTTCACTCAACATGGTTTTGGTGTCGGGATAATTTTTATTACTCTGCAAAAATACTCAATTCCAAAAGCTTACAAGATTCTCTTCCCTTGCACAAACAACATTGCAAAATATGAAGCTCTGGTAAACAGGATCAAGTTGGCCATCGAGTGGAAGATTGTTGAATTACACATCTATGGAGATTCACAACTCATCATCAACCAAATCAATGACCTATATCAGACAAGAGATGAGAAACTGATGCCTTATAAGAGAATGGTGGATGATCTCAAGAAATACTTTACCTCTGTATCATTTCAACAGATCCTCGGAACAACAAATAGAGTAGCGGATGCAATGGCCACTTTGGCATCTATACCACAACTACAAGAGTCTAATTTTCACTTTGAATTCCTGGTGGAAGAGTTACATTACCCTACCTATGATTCTCCTGAGTCCCAGGTAGTATGTTCTATTATAGGGCATGACTCATCTCATTATAGCCACATTTAATCTTACCTGCGTGACCAAGTTGTCCCTGCTAATCTTTCCCACAATGAAAAAAGGAACCTAATCTGAAATGCGTCAAGGTACATCATCATTGCTAACGACCTATTCAGGCGAGGTTTAGATAATACTTTTCTTAGATGTCTATAAACTGAGGATTCCCAACGTGCATTTTCCAAGGTTCATGAAGGTGTTTGTGGATCCCATTCGAATGGTCTAACTTTAGCATTAAAACTACTAAGGGCTGGCTACTACTGGCCAGACATGGAGAAAGAAGCTAAAAAATTTGTTAAAACCTGTGAAAAGTGTCAACTACATGGACACCTTATCCATGCTCTTGCAAGAGATCTCATACCCTTTGTGACACACTGGCTCTTTCAACAGTGGGCATTTGATCTAATTGGCCAAATATATCTTGTATCATCTAATGGACACAAATTTATTATCACTGCCACTGAGTACTTCACTAAGTGGGTAGAAGCAGTTCCGATCATCAAGGTAAAAGGCAAACAAGTAGCTCTCTTTATTCTTAATTATATCATCTGCATGTATGGTATACCTTCATCCATTATAACTGACAATGGAGGACAGTTCAAGAACAAAGATCTAGATGAACTCTGTGAGAAATTTAAAATCAAACAACACTAGTCCTTAGTATATTACCCTCAAGGTAATGGATAAGCAAAGGCATCTAACAAAAACCTACCGAATATATTGCACAGAATAGTGAACAAATCTAGGAAGAATTGGCATCTGCAACTCAATCCTACACTGTGGGCTTATAGAACAAGTATCAGAACACCTACTGGGGCTACACCTTTTTCTCTGGTGTATGGGTCTGAAGCAATATTACCTATTGAAGTAGAAATACCATCTCTAAGAGTTTCCTTGCAAGGTCTTGTTACTGATGAAGACTATAGAATATCTAGATTGCAAGACCTCGAATTGTTGGATGAGCGTCGGCAAGTGGTGTTTGATCATCTCAAAGTGTATCAAAAGAGAATGTCTAGAGGATATAACAAGAACGTTCGACATCAAGAATTTTAGGTTGGTGACTTAGTTCTAAGAGAAAATCCTAAAAATCAACAATTTTGAAACAACAAAGGGAAGTTTGAACCCAACTGGATGGGTCCCTATATCGTTACTGCAGCTTTTGGCTCTGGTTCCTATCAACTCTCAACATCGGAAGGAGAACAGCTCCACGAACCGATCAACACCATCCATCTGAAGAAATTCTTCACTTGAATATTCTCTTCTCCAGCAACTTATGCAGGAAAAAAGTCTTGAAAAAATCCTAAAAATCAGAAAAAGTCCTGAAAAAATCCTAAAAATCAGAAAAAGTCCTGAAAAAATCCTAAAAATCAGAACAAGTCCTAAAGAAATTCAAAAAAAGAAAAAAAAAAAGAAAAAAAAAAAGGAAAAAGAAAAACAGAAGCAAAAAAAGGAAAAAAGAGAGAAAAATGCCTTGGTGAAAACCTGATAAACAGGCACCTTGGTAAAAAAAAAATGAATCTCTGCCAAGCAAGTGAAAACCTAGTAAATAGGCACCTCTTGTACTCAAGCACTCCATCTATCAATGCAACGTTGGCATTCCCGCTTTCATGCATCTTTGCTTTTGCTTGTACATATCTTTTGGTCACTTTCATGACATCCTAGTTCATTGGAACCCTCATGGCTTGAAACCGATCATTGTCATCGTCTTAGGTTAATCGACAAAAGCACATTACATGTCCTAAGCAGTATCAACCAAGTCAACCTTACGTCAGTGAAACTTGGTCATCCACTCCGAGTCAGTTACCTGTCTCCTGACTACTGAAGAGCTTTATCACTGAGTTAACAAGCAAAACAACATAACGGAAAACAATCACTAAATAGTTTGAGCTATGAATGAAAATTTTCTTTGTGTGTTATCTTTTATATTGGTTTTCGATTATTATCCCTCTAAGTAACTCAAGTCTATCTTGACTAAGAGGAGTAAGGATTGGGGGCATAATATCTTCTTTGTTTTTTTCTTGAAGGAATGATCCCAATGATCAGGAAACATCTAAATTAGCTAGGTGTCTATGATAAGAGCCTTCACATCAAGGTGAAATCGCCTCACATACCTCGACTCTGCTTATTTGAATGCTATAGGGAGGTTCCATATCATTTCTTTGTCTATTTTGAGGGAATTTCTTTATTGCGCAATTTAGGTCCTTGCGAAATCTGTCTAAGGATATGAATGAAAAAAGGGTCATTGCGGACAAGATAATTAATATTACACATGAAAAGCAAGGAACTCTAATCTGCCTACTATAATCGTTAAATGCTCAATGATGAAAATTAAGCTTTTCAAAATCCAGTGACTAGGTTTACGTTGCATTTTGCATATCATTTTGCATTTCATCCTGCATTTTGTGAATTTAGAGTGATTTCGGTACAGTAACAATGATATCCTTATTTTCTGAATGAGCGCTGGAAGCTTCATCATTTTTTTTAGCTAAGTGGTCTCTTTTCATCATTTCTCCAATCAAGTACTTGTGTTTTGAGATGTTAGCTATATATATGAGCATCTTATATAGATTCATACATTCACTATCATTCATTTGCATTCATCTTATTGCATTGAAAAATAAAAAAATTGTATTACTAGACACTCATTCTCATTCATTTATGTGCATATGAAAAGAAACAAAAATAGACATCCATAATCCATTTGCATTGCATACATTCATGCTGAAAAGAAATACATACATATAGAATAAGGGATATAAAGACATCTCATAAATGAATCAACACAAGTATGATGAAGTCCAATCGGATCTCGTATATATATATATCATGTCAAGTATAAGAGTAAAAAATGATGTCAAATGACATATACAAACTCCCATTGGAGCAAGAATCATATAGGCTACAAAAAATGGGTGTGTCTACAAAAAATATCCAAGCTACAACAAGAAATAATCTAGCTAGCACCCTCTCCCTCATCGCCTGGTGGAGGAGGAGGAGCCTGATGCCCGGGATCCTAACGAGGTGCCCGAGCTCCCTCTGATCATGCCATATACTGTGAGTAGGGTATCACCTGTTGTGCAACAGGAACTGCGACACTATATGCTGCCACATAGTAGGCTGCCCTACTACTCGGAGAAGGACCTCCTATCATAAAGCCTCTATCTCTGCTCTCGCCTCTACCCTTAATGATGCGATCTGGCGATCACGCTCGACTCTCACCTTGGCAAGTTGTTGGTCTCACTCCGCCAGCTGAGTCTGAGCCACTGTCAACTGTGACTACAGCTCTGCAAGACGTGCTCTCATCGACCGCCCTGTGTCAGTCCCCTGCTCTCTCGCAGGCTCTCCACCCCCATCTCCACCTATGGCTCCACCCTTCTCATCCCACCACTACCGGACCTGTCTTAGAGCTGCTCGTTCCTCCTCAATCCCACCCAATCTCACTCCTACTCCTCCTAGGGATCCACCCTCACCCCGCTGCTATCCACCCTTAGCTGGCACCCTGCTGCTGCTAGCACCAGGATCACCACATGTCTGCCTCGGAGCCTCGACTCTCTATCCCTACCTGTGGCCCTGCCTATGGCCCTATCCCTATCCCTGTGTTGGTGTGGGGGCATCATCCTTAACATTCTCAATATGAGGAGCCTACTCACCCAGATCTGTGAATCGCGGGAATGGATGCTACTGAAAATAATCTCTATACTGGGGCAATACCCCTGCATCCACTATGTCATCCATGTAATCCCACCTCAGGCGGTGTAAACCAGTCAGCTCCTGCATCACCAAAGTATAAGACAACCGCGGAGACCATCCCTATCTCTCCTCATCTGCATACTGTGCATAAGTTGTGTACTCCTACGAGATCCCCTGAGGCCGGCCATACTGCCTCATCACTCGAGAAATGATGAATCGCTCCATAATAGTCTATGACCTCCCGATCAGTGGGCGTGTAACAAAAAGGTCCCTGTAAACCATCTACCAATCATCCCATGGCTCCAAGCCTCTATACGGTCTCCATACAATGGCTATCAAGTCATCGACCTGTCGTCTCCAAAAATGTGTCTTGCCCAGATGGGGCTGTGTAATATATCTGGCATACCTATATATGATTAGCTGCCTGAGATCTCTACTCTCATCTACTATTGGTCGACAAACGGGAAGGTGCTCCCAAGCCCACACCTACAAAATATATACATTGGTGGCCATGCTCTGCCCATCTCTGTACACGATCTCATGCATCTCTTGATACATGTGGGCCAATAAACATGAACCCCAACCAAGTCTCTGAGGGGTCTCTATCAACCTCTCTAGCATCTGACCCCACCTGCACTGGAAGCTCTACTGCCCTCTGTCTAGCATCAGAAAATAGCCTGTGAACCCTGCTAGAACACATGCCAGAGGATACTCCTCACTGTACCTGCTCATAAGTATAACCCAACTCATGGAACGAGTCAAAATGTCAGGATCACCGAAGACATGCCTTACTGCCTGTAATCCTGGAAGGTTCCCTGAATCATAATCCACCTTATCCCTAGAAAAAGGGATATGAAGGATCCTATATACGTCCTCAAGAGTGATAGTCAACTCCCCCACCGACAGATGAAATATGTTATGCTCCAAATGAAAATGCTCTACCAATGCCATGAGCATTCCGTGATTCACATGGATATCATGTAATCTCAACAGATGATTCAAGCCGCACAAGTCAATATGAGCCTGCTCAACCTCAAATAAATGTCACACTAATGCCATAGTAGGAGGATACATACATCTAAACAACACAAGAGGTAATTGAACCTGAAAAACCCAACAACGAAGCATCAGAAAACATTCCAAATGAGCCTACAAAAGAAGCAAAATATCACACAAATCCAACTAAGTCAAATGCAAAATCAAAATTTCACGTTTACACCTTCAAAAATGCTCATTGTCTCTCAAACGACAAAACACAGATAAGCAGCATCTCGTACGAGCCAGGAATAGCTTTAGTATGATAAAACAACCTGAAACGACAAAATTTTAGACCTCACACGACAAAATGGTCTTTTTAAAGACCTGTTGTACGACATGAGGGTGCATCCCGAATGACAAAACTAATGACCTTAAATGACAAAAGAAATTATGATAGTTACTCGTACGAGACAGGATCCTATCTCGCATGATAAACCGTGACGCCCGACCCCAAACATGTGAAACACTTGCAAACTAAACAAAAAAATTCAAAATTGAAAACATAAACAGGCTTAAGATCGATCACTTACCGCTGGCTCATAGTTTCAAGGTCGATTATGTCTTCTCTGGTGCTCGAATCGATGCTGATGAGTAGGGACCACCATTTTCTTCGCCGAAGGCTTTTTGAATTTTCAAACTTGGGTTAAAATGAATTGAAAATGACACTTTTGTCTCATATATAGCCAAAAACCTAATTTTTCAACTTGCTCCAATGGACATGAAAATTGTACCCTTAGCTAATTTGACCATTCTGATTCCATTTTCAGGATCGAAATCAAAATTTGAGATCATCTTGCTAGTCAATTTCAGAATTTGGACCACTTAGTGTTTTTCATCAAATGCTCATTCTTTCTTTAACTTTGTGCTCAATTTCTCATGTTTCAACGCTGAATCTCAATTTAATTTCTACAAATCAACTTTGTGCTCAATTTCTTATCAATCAATGCAAAATTTTCAAAAATTCCTCTAAATCAATTTGTGCTCAAAACAACTTATCATTGGCTAAAAATTGCGTATCATCATGTACCCTCGCTATTTTTTTATTTCGCTCCCGAGGGGGCATACTTGTGACCTTATGACCTCACATCTTCAAATGTCGAGAAAATTTTCAAATCTTCATCGAAAGTCGAGCAAAAAATATTTTTCAACTAAATAAAACCAATCAAATAAGACCTCATCGCTAGGGGCATATCAATTTCATCGCTTCATATCAAGCTGATATTTGTCTTTTATCTGAATCAATCTCTTAACATTAATCAATTTCATCGCTTTTCATCAAGCTAATTATTCATTTAAACTTAATCAAGGGTTTAAAGAGTTTCTTTGATCACACTAAATCTAAGAAAGTGTTCAGTATTCGTTTCTTGATCAAGTTGGATAGTTTATCTTCGCTCATCGTATCTTGATCAATTAAGTTCAAGATCGATTTTTATCATCACTCACTGTGTCTAGATCAATCAAGTTCTAGATCAGTAAGATCCGCTTTTTGATCAATCAAGTTCAAGTTCGGTATATTTTATTTTCTATCATTCCTAGTTCAATCAAGTTTGGGATCGGTATCACTTTAATCAGACTTCATTCAACTTTGTCGCTTTGAATCAAGATAAACACCTTGCTTTCATCTAGTTCATGATCAATCAAGTTCAGAACTGGTATCTCCTAGACATCAAATTTTCTTTGAACCAACGCGCTGCTCGCACATTAATTCAAAGATGGACAAATGTAATACCCTAAAAATGGTCATATAAACCATGAGCCCCTAATCTCGACAACGTCACCAAGGTCCTAACCAAAGGCAATTAAATAAATCTCGAGCACACAATTAATTCTTTAATCATCAAATGTCACATGGCAAATTAATAACTAAATATTAATTAAATCATTCCAAGTAAATCATTTTAAACAATTATCTTATTTATTTTAATTAAATATCTTTTGCATATTTAATTAAATAAATCAATTTGCCATTAAATCATCAAAAAGAGGAATTAATTTGAAAAATAAATAAAAATTGTCATAAATCTTCAAAAAAGGAAACAAATCAAGAAAGAGGAATTGGAAATTATGAGCACAAATCTCCAAAAATAGAAATAAATCAAAAAAGGAATTAATTGACCAAAAAAGAATTAAAAATTTGAGAAAAGAAATCAATTGGAGATAATCTTGAAAAAAACAAATTAAAAATTGATAAATAATCTCAAAGAAAGCAATTAAAACAATTAAATATTAAAATTGAATGAAATAGAGAATAAATCAATTTTTTCCTGATTTTATCTTAATTTTAGTTCAATTTCCTTTAAAACTGAGAAAAGCATCCAATCACATCAATTCACTTGGATTGTGTTTCCTCTTGGAAAATCTTGACTGCTCATCATCATTTGATCTCAGCCGTTGGTTTCTTTCTGAATTTTCTATAAATTCAGGCTCTCATCTCTCATTCAAAAAAATCCTAGAGAATATATTGTTATTATGTTGTTTTTGCTCTAGGTTCATTGAGAATATTGCATACATATTTAGATCATTTATCTCATTTATTGCTTAAATCTTGTTAGATTATTCTAGCATCCATCTAACATTAATATCATGCTCATATAGATTAAAATCCTTCGTCTTGGTGTTGTCTAGTCACTGGATTGCTTATACAAATCTCAGAGCAATCTTATACTCACATCTTTTAGAAGGCAATGGGTCAATTTGTTATGGTTTTCATATCCATATTTATATCTGTCTAACCATGCATGTAATGACTTGATTGAAGTGTTGTGCTTATAGATAGAGGTCCACTTTTCACACATGCAATTGTTATATCAAAAGAGATGAGGATATAGGAAATTTTGATGCAAGATGTGATGAAGGAATCTTCTTGGGTTATTCTACTAAGAGAAAGGCCTACCAGTGTTATAACAAGAGACTAAGAAACATAATAGAGAGTGCAAATGTGAAGGTAGATGAATGTCATGGAAAGTAGATCAGAGCATGCGGATATGAGTTTGATGATGAAGATATTATTTCAAAGCTTGTGCAGATTGAGATCATAAAGAAGAATGCTTTGGTAGAGATAGTTAATCTGGATATTGTTGTTGTCGGTGAAGAAGTTTCAGAGCCTGAGAATAAGAACAATCAGAAGAATTTGAGGTATGTAAGATTCAATCATTCAAAAAATCAGATTATTGGTGATTAAAATAAAGGTGTGATGACCAGAAGAAGGATTGTTGCTGAAGAGATATGTTTGATTTCCAATATTGAACCTAAAGATATTGTAGAAGCATGTAAAGATGAGAATTGGATAAAAGCAATGGAAGAAGAGCTGAATCAGATTGAGAAAAATAACACTTGGGAGCTTGTTCTGAGACCTAAAGACAAGAATGTGATTGGCACTAAATGGGTGTTCAAGAATAAATTGAATGAAGTCGTTGAATTTGTTAGAAACAAAGAAAGACTGGTATGTAAAGGGTATTCTCAGATGGAAGGAATTTATTATGAGGAGACTTTTTCTCCATTAGCTAGAATTGAAGTTGTTAGATTGTTGCTTGCATATGTTGCTTACAATAATTTCAAGGTATATCAGATGGATGTCAAGTCAACCTTTTTGAATGGTGATTTGGAAGAGGAATTTTACATTGAGCAACTAGATGGATTTTCTTTAGTAGATGAAGGAGATATGGTATGCAAATTGAAGAAAGAATTGTATGGACTGAAGCATGTCCCTAGAGCCTGGTATGCTAGATTAGACAAGTACTTGATGAAGTTGGGATTCTGTAAAGGTATTGTTAATAGTAATTTATACTTTAAGGTTGATAATGATAATATTTTGATTTTTGAAGTATTTGTTGATGATGTCATTTTTGGAGGAGATGATGATTTGAGTATGAAATTTGTTGAAGATATGCAAAAAGAGTTTGAGATGTCTATGATAGGTGAGATGAAATTCTTCTTAGGATTGCAGATTACACAGACTGATAAAGGAATTTTCATTTCTCAATCTAAGTATGTGAAGGAATTGTTGAAGTTTGGGCTAGATAAATCTAAACCTATTGGAATTCCTATGGTGACTAGATGCAAGTTGTCTAAAAATGATGAATCTCATAAAGTTAATCAGACTTTATATAGATCTATGGTTGGTGGATTGTTGTACTTAACTCAGACTATACCAGATATTATGCATGTTGTTTGTCTTTGTGCTAGATTTCAGGTTGATCCTAAAGAGAGTCACGTTACTATTGTGAAGAGGATCTTCAGATACTTGAAAGGGACTATTGACTATGGTTTGTGGTATCTGAAAAATGATGATTTCATGTTATGTGCTTATACTGATGCTGATTGGGTAGGTGATGTTGATGACCAAAAGAGCGCTATCGATGGAGATTTCTTTTTGGGAAAGAAGTTTATTTCATGGTCTAGTAAGAAACAAGATGCTATATCTTTATCTATTATTAAAGTTGAATACATTGTTGTTTCTAGCAAGTGTACTCAGGTAGTTTGGATGAAGCAGATGTTGAAAGATATTAGAGTTATATATGATGATCATATTGTTATATACTGTGATAATTCAATTGCTATCAATTTTTTCAATAATTTGGTACTGCATTATAAAACAAAGCATATATCAATTAAGTATAATTTCTTGAGGGAGAAAGTCAGTGATGAAGAAGTCAAATTGGAGTATGTATCTACAAAGGATCAGATTGCAGATATTTTCACTAAAACTTTATTTGTAGATATATTTGTCTATTTGAGAGAGGAGTTAGGGGTGTCTGTCCCTCCTGATGAGAACTAGGTGTATGGAGATGCATCAATCTGGTGGACTTCGGAGCTTTATCTTCATATCCGGGTTGATGAGTGGGTGTTTCTACTCAGCCAGAGTAGTTAGTGAGTGGTTTAGATGTTTAGAGTTGTGAGTTTATCCTAAGGGGGAGATTGTCCTTCTTAGAGGGAGAGATTATTCAGTTTGAGGAGACAAGCATGATCTGTATTTTATCTTTGGCATTGTTGTCAAAGGGGGAGAGTGTTGGCATTATGTGAATCAGTATGAGGATATAATAACATTGTATGTTGTCATTGATGTCAATATGTTGCAGAGGTGTGAACCGGCATATGTGAGAACCGGTATAATACTGTGAACTAGCATTTGTGCCAAAGTGAAGTGGTGTGCTTATTCAAAGCTGAACCAACATATGGTTATGGGAACCAACACATGGAAGCGTTGAATGACTACCGGTTAATAGTCTCAACTTTAGGGTTTTCAGTTGAAGTGCTTCAAGCCTATGTGGCTCAACCGGTGACTTTTTGCGATGAGTTAGCATGATAACAAAGAACAAGATTGTGTTGCCAAGTAAGCCTTGTGTACATGAAGGATCATGCATGAAGAAGATCTTGCCTATCTACCTCGGGAATATGAGAAGACTGTAAAATGGTGATAACATGTGATGGGTTATCAGTCGCCATGAAAAACGATGGAAAATGAATGATGAAGATTAATGCAGCATGCTCAATAGTCAGGATTGAACCGTTTGAATTCCTTAACCTATTAGGTTTAGGTTTTAGGATTTATGCTACCAACCTAACTATTTTCTATAAGGTCAATGTTGTGACACTTTCTAGGGTTGTTGGCAAAAGTTGTGTGTGAGTATCCAAGAGAAGGGATATGTGATTCTTGCCAGACCAAAAGGAGAGAAGTGATACCTGCAGAGTGTAAGTGCAAAAGGAAAAGAGGAGCTTAAGTGGATCTACATTGGCATTGAGTGCTGTTACCAGATCATTGTGATACCTGTTGATCTCTAACCACCTCAACAGTTGGAAAATCCCTTAACAGGGTAGCTTTAACCGGCTTGCTGAAAATCCTTTAACAGGGTAGCTCTAAGCTACTGAGTTCGAAGTCCTTTAGCTATTGAGTTCTTGAAATCCTATAACAAGGTAACCTTTAACAGGGTTTAACCCTTAATCGAGTATTGTAGCCATCCCTTAACTGGGTGATCTCTAACAGGATCGGTTCCTAGCAGAACCTATTGTAATGTCTCTAACCAGACAAGGCTCCTAATAGAGCGGACTTCCAAAGAGTTCAAAAATAGCTTGTCGGTATTCATCCCCACCATGGTTTTTCCCAGTTGGGTTTCCATGTGAAAAAATATGTGTGTCATGTGTGATGCTTTTATCTTGTGATGCTTTGCTATTGTTTGTCAAGCATATGATGGTTCTGTGTTTTATGTTTGTCAATAAAACATGTTGAACTAGCTGTTATTATGATCAGATGATAGATCACCTATTTATGCATAAGGGTGAAATGGTAGTGTAGTCTCGAGTTGAGTGAAAAGCTAAGTGAGTAACCGGTTAATGCTTGTCTCAGACATTCTTAGCTTTATCGGTTGCACTCTATTTCAAACCGGTTTCACTGTCTGACAGTATTTTGAAGTGTTTGCTGTCAAATTGGTTTTGGATTGTATTTTTGCCTGTACTAATTCACCCCCCTCTCAGTACCGGTTTGGTACTATTCGCTTATCATTGAGTTATCAATTGGTATCATAGCATCCTCCAGGTCCTCTATGTTATAAGCTTAACTACTTGAGGTAAAGATCCCAGTCAAATAATGAAGAGGGAAGGTCCAAAGTTTAACAGGGAAAATTTTAGTATTTGGAAAGACAGGATGAAGATATTCATCAGAAGCATGGGTGCTCAACACTGGAGCTATGTTGAGAATGTCTATGTTGCCCCTACCGGTACTCTCACCGATGACCAAAAGAGAGAGATATAAGAAAATGGACAAGTCATGGAAGCCCTAATTAGTAGTTTATCTGACATTGAGTTTATTGATGTTCCAGACAAGGTAAATCTCAAAGAGGTATGGGATGCTCTTGAAAATATCTATGGCGGTGATGAAAATGTAAAACAGGCTAAGGAAGAAAGCTTGAGAGGGAAGTTTGAAGATATGCGGATGGTTGAAGGTGAGACCATTCAATAGTATGGAATAAGAATCAAAATAGTTGTTGGAGATATCAAGAGTGCAGGTGGTAAAATAGAAGATTCCACTGTGGTAAGAAAAGTCCTGAGATCCCTATTGTCGGTCTATGCAATAAGGGTTGTTGCTATTTAGGAGCTGAGATCAATACACAAGTCTAAGGTATCCTTGGACTCCATCATAGTCAAGTTGACAGCCTATGAGCTAAATAGTTTTGATGGCAGTGTTCAAAAGACTGAATCAGCTTTTAAAGCCTCTGCTATACCATCCAGAAAAGGAAAAGAAGGTAGCACTAGTGATGAACCAAGACAGAGCAGAGAAATGGATGATGAGGAGATTTTGATAGCATTTGAAGCTCTCCTTTCCAAGAAACTTCCTAAGGGAACCGACAAATACAAAGGTAAGCTACGTTTGAAATACTTTTCTTGTAACCGGATAGGACATATTGTTGTAAACTGTCGTAATGGTGACAACAAGGACAAACTGGAAAGATTCAAGAAATTCAAAGGAGGAAACCAGAGAAACTATTTTGTGGCAATTGATGAAGGTGTCACAAATGAAGAATCAGAGGATGAAGAAAATGAAGATATTGTGTTTGTTGCTGTCAAAGAAGATGTGTCAGATAAGAAGGCTCTTGTCTCCTGGTTTGATAATTCCAATGAGTGGATCATTGACAGTGGTTGTTCTCACCATATGACTGGTGACCAGAGCAAGTTTCTATCCTTGGAGGAGTATGATGGTGGTGTGGTTCACTTTGGCAATGATGCACCATGCATGGTCAAAGGGAGAGGGTCCATCTCTCTGAATGGAAAGAGTAGTGCTGACAATGTGTACTGGGTTGATGGTCTCAGACACAACCTTCTGAGTGTTGCCCAGCTAAATGACAGTGGCCTCACTCTAGAATTCAAGAATGGAGTTTGCTGAATCAAAGGAGAAGATAGTGAACTGGTGGCCACCGGCATGCAAACCAAAGGTAACCTATTTCATCTAAATGTAAATATAAGTACATGTCTTATGGATAAATTTGATGATAGCTAGATATGGCATAGGAGACTCTGCCATGTAAACTTTGATAACATTGTAAAGGCCAGTAAGATCAAGGTAGTTAGAGCATTGTCGGTATTAAGAAAATCGGATAATACCTTGCATAGAGAGTGTCAACTAGGGAAAATGTCTTCCTCAACCTTTAAAGGTAAATCTTTCACTGCTGACAACTTGCTTGATCTTGTGCATACTGATTTGTGTGGTCCTATGAAAACTAGAAGTGTGCAGGGTGATAGGTACTTCATGATTCTCACTGATGACTGCTCAAGAATGATGTGGTTCACATTCTTGAAAGACAAGTCTGAAGCCTTTGTAAAGTTTAAAGCTTTCAGAGCATTAGTGGAGAAGGAAAGCGGTAAAAGGATCAAGTGCCTGAGAACTGATCAAGGAGGGGAATTCACTTCCGGTGAATTCAACAAGTACTGTGAAGAACATGGCATCAAGAGGCAATTGTCTGCCCCCCAGACTCCACAGCAGAATGGCCTAGCAGAGAGGAATAACCAGATTGTGGTTGAAGTAGCAAGAACCATGTTGATTCAAGGAAAGGTAGCTCACACCTTTTGGAGAGAAGCGGTGAACACTACAATCTACACAATGAACCAGGTACTCATCAAGAAAGGTAAGGATAAAACTCCTTATGAGTATTGGACTGGTAAGACACCTGTGGTTAGCTACTTTAGAATGTTTGGTAGCAAATGTTACATCAAGAGAAGTGAACACTAGAGAAAATTTGATGCGAAATGTGATGAGGGAATATTCCTAAGATATTCCACCAAGAGCAAAGCTCTCAAGTGTTTCAACAATAGGACTCAGAGAATTGTGGAAATAATCAATGTAAGAGTTTATGAAACCTCTAAGAAAACTGAGGAAACTGGTAATGAGCAAGCGGTAAGTGAACCGGTTGAAACCTTCTGGGAACTGGTTGTTAGTCAACCGAGTACCAATAATAGTGTTCCTACATTGACAGATATAGATGTTGATACTGACGGAGATGAGGATGAAGAAGAAAAGCAAGAGGAATCTATCAAGACCATTCCTCGGTATGTCAAGCTAAATCATGATCCTAAGAAGATCATAGGAGATAAGGATGCAGGAATCCTTACAAGAAGAAAAGTCAAAGAAAACTCATGCATGATCTCTGAATTCGAGCCTAAAACATTCAAAGAGGCACATAAGGATGAAGAATGGATCAAAGCAATGGAAGAGGAACTTGACCAGATAGAGAAAAATGGTACATGGTCCTTGGTACCCAGACCAGAGCACAAAAATGTCATTGGTACCAAATGGGTCTTCAGAAATAAGCTGAATGAGGATGGCACAATGATTAGAAACAAAGCCAGATTGGTGTGCAAAGGATATGCCCAAGAAGAAGGAGAAGACTATGGTGAAACCTTTGCTCCTGTAGCCAGATTGGAAGGAGTTCGTATGCTTCTAGCATATGCAGCTTTTAAAGGCTTCAAAGTATATCAAATGGATGTAAAATTTGCATTCCTAAATGGTGTGCTTGAAGAGGAAGTGTATCCCTATTTGAAGACAGTGACATGGTGTGTAGGCTACATAAAGCCTTATATGGTCTAAAACAGGCACCTAGAGCATGGTATGAACGCTTGCATTCCCATCTTGTGAAGATTGGATTTGAGAGACCAAGTGAAGATAGCAATATCTACTTGAAGTCTGAAGGAGATTAGATCATAATCTGTGAGGTATTTGTTGATGACATTATCTTTGGTGGAGATGACAAGATGAGTCATGAGTTTGCAGATGAGATGAAGAAAGAGTTTGATATGTCACTTATAGGGGAGATTAAGTTCTTCATTGGACTACAGATCCAGTAGATGAGAGATGGAATCTTTATCACTCAGTCCAATTATGTCAAAGAGGTGTTGAAGACCTTTGGCATGGAAGATAGCAAACCAGTTGGTACACCGATGGTGACCGGTTGTAAACTATCCAAAGAGGATGACTCAACATTGGTTGATGAGAAGGAATACCAATCAATGATTGGTAAATTGCACTATGTAGTGCATAGCAGGCTGGATATTGCACATACAGTTGGCATTACTACAAGGTTCCAGAAAAGTCCAAGAGAATCCCACTTGGTTGTAGTCAAGTGGATTCTTAGATATCTGAAGGGAACTGTTGACTATGGATTATGGTATCCATATAGCAAGGATTTCAACTTGAAAGTGTTCACAAATGTTGATTGGGTTGGTAATGTAGATGACCAGAAGAGCACAACCGGTGGTGCATTCTTCCTTGGTGGTAGACTGGTCTCCTGGATGACTAAAAAGAAGAGTTGTATCTCTCAGTCTACAATGGAAGCAGAGTATGTTGCAACTTTCATGAACTGCACATAGATAATTTGGATGAAGCATGTATTGAATGGCTTCAAAGTTCCTATATCTGAATCGGTAAGTATATTTTGTGACAATACTAGTGTAATTAATATCTCCAAAAATCTAGTTTTACATTCTAGAACCAAGCACTTTGAGCTTAAGTATCATTTCTTGAGGGAAAAGGTTCAGAATAAAGAGATTGCACTGGAGCATGTGTCCAGTAAGGAGCAGTTAGCAGACATATTCGCCAAGCCTCTCCCAAAGACTACATTTACATAATTAAGAGGTGAATTAGGGGTACTGCCCCTTCAGGAGGTGAACTAAAAGCATATGCTCCACATCAATCAGGTATTGCATAGTCAAATTTATTTTGGATTGATGTGTTGAAGGATGCTACTCCTCAGGGGGAGCAGCATAATGGAACGGGGAAGCTTGTGCCTCCACTTTGGCATTGTTGTCAAAGGGGGAGAAGATGTGAAGTGGAGAAGATATCTTTGTATATTGCCATCAATGCCAAAGGGGGAGATTGTTGGCATTATGTGAACCGATATGAGGACATAATGACATTGTATGTTGTCATTGATGTCAATATGTTGCAGAGGTGTGAACCGGCATATGTGAGAACCGGTATAACACTATGAATTGACATTTGTGCCAAAGTGAAGCGGTGTGCTTGTTCAAAGGTGAACTGACATATGGTTATGGGAACCGGCACATGGAAGCATTGAATGACTGCCGGTTCATAGTCTCAACTTTAGGGTTTCTGGTTGAAGTGCTTCAAGCCTGTGTGTCTCAACCGGTGACTTTGTGCGATGAGTTAGCATGATAAAAAAGAACAAGATTATGTCAACACATAAGCCTTGTATACATGAAGGATCATGCATGAAGAAGATCTTGCCTATCTACCTCGGGAATATGAGAAGACTGTAAAATGGTGATAACGTGTGATGGGTTATCAGCCACCATGAAAACGACAGAAAATGAACGATGGAGATTAATGCAACATGCTCAACGGTTAGGATTGAACCGTTTGAATTCCTTAACCTATTAGGTTTAGGGTTTAGGGTTTATGCTACCGACCTAACTATTTTCTATAAGGTCGATGTTGTGACTCTTTCTAGGGTTGTTGGCAAAAGTTGTGTGTGAGTATCTAAGAGAAGGGATACATGATTCTTGCTAGACCAAAAGGAGAGAAGTGATACCTGCAGAGTGTAAGTGCAGAAGGAAAAGAGGAGCTTAAATGGATCTGCATTGGCATTGAGTGTTGTTACCAGATCATTGTAATACCTGTTGATCTCTAACCACCTCAACAGTTGGAAAATCCCTTAACAGGGTAGCTTTAACCGGTTTGCTGAAAATCCTTTAACAGGGTAACTCTAAGCTACTAAGTTTGAAGTCCTTTAGCTATTGAGTTCTTGAAATCCTATAACAAGGTAACCTTTAATAGGGTTTAACCCTTAATCAGGTATTGTAGCCATCCCTTAACCGGGTGATCTCTAACAGGATCGGTTCCTAGCAGAACCTATTGTAATGTCTCTAACCGGACAAGGCTCCTAATAGAGCGGACATCCAAAGAGTTCAAAAACAGCTTGTGGGTATTCATCCCCACCGTGGTTTTTTCCAGTTGGGTTTCCACGTGAAAAAATATGTGTCATGTGTGATGCTTTTATCTTGTGATGCTTTGCTATTGTTTGTCAAGCATATGATGGTTCTGTGTTTTATGCCTGTCAATAAAACATGTTGAACTAGCTATTATTATGATCAGATGATAGATCACCTATTTATGCATAAGGGTGAAATGGTAGTGTAGTCTTGAGTTGAGTGAAAAGCTAAGTGAGTAACCAGTTAATGCTTGTCTCAGACATTCTTAGCTTTACCGATTGCATTCTATTTCAAACCGGTTTCACTATCTGATAGTCTTTTGAAGTGTTTGTTGTCAAACCGGTTTTGGACTGTATTTTTGCCTGTACTGATTCATCCCCTTCTCAGTACCGGTTTGGTACTATTCACTTATCATTGAGTTATCAGAGAGAACCATGTGAAAAATTGTCTTATCTTTGGAGCTTTGTGTGCATGATCTTAGGGTGAGTTTGTTGGGGATTGTTGGTGTTGATCTATTCCTTTGCATTGATTCTTTTTCACATTCATATATTTCTATCAATTCCAAAGGGGAAGATTGTTGGATATTGTTGTTGCTAGGATACGTTGTTGTCATTGATGTCAACATATTCCTATGTTTTCATGTTGCAGAGATTTTTTTGGTGATCTGGTGGTTTTAGTGAGTTGATCTGCTTGCTTTATATGTTTAGAATGTTGAATCAATTAGAGATACTTTATTCTTTATTGATTCCATGATACTATGTAGTGATTTGGTCAAGTTGTGGATTCTGGTATAAAGATCAGTTTTTAGTGTTCAGTGTTGCAGTGTCCTGGTATTTGATCCGTTTTGCTCTGAAATGATTATATCTTGAGTTGTGGATTTGGGAGAGTGTTTTGGATTTTCATGTGTATCTTCATTTTTTATTGTTCATGATTTTGTGCTCCAGAAGTTACCTTTCTAGTCTGAATTCTTGTTATTGAATGTTCTTGAGTATTAGCGTGTTGATTGATGAAGATTTGATTAAGTGGTGTTGGTGTAGCTGTTGCAGATGGTTCTAACATGCTTGTTGTTGTTTCCTAATCGTGTCCTATTTGGTTTGGCAGTCCACATTAATCTTTGTGCATGTAGTGTCCACCCTCAACTTGACTTGTTTTGACTAAAGTTGACTTTTAATTCATGTATGATAGGCATTATTGGGCATAGGCTATTTCAGATGATTTATATGATGTTGATACTATCATTATTGATCGTGTGATTTATTAGTCACTATATACTTATTATGTGATTAATTATCGAAAGATTATATTGATCATGTGTTTTGATGAGCATAAGTGTTGATGAATTTTACATTCCTTACTATAATCATGAACTATATTAATCATGCACTTGATGATGTTTTTATGTACTGACCATATTCAATGATTATCTATGATGAATTAATCTTATGTTGTGTTTGATTGTTGTCTGACTATCTTTGGGATAGAGACAATGCCACATCACTCATTGCGAGCGGAATGTGTCATTGCGACTCTCTAACCCTTGTTTGTTATACTATATATATGCATATGTTGTATCGTTCTTTGTGGATGCAGGATTTGCAGGTACTAGACATCGACTCCACCTGGCTCCATAGGTCTGAGCATGTCTTTAAATCCCAATGGTATGTGGTTCGGAGTTGACACAATTTCCCCTCACATACTCTAGATCTAAGTTGTTCACTGTGAGTCATCAGTGTCTTGGCGCAAGTCATCATGATAGTTAGTAAGTTGGGTTTCTTCTGTGTTGTGAGTATGTTAGTATTGGTTGATTATTCCTTTTATGTTGAGATTGACTATTTGATTATTGATGCGAGATTAAATAACTAATGATGTTTATTTTAATTATTTTGATTAATAGTGATTTGATTATTTGGTTATCTAATGTTTAATTTAATTTATTTGATTCTTGCCCTTTTGGTTATTTTATTATTTGATATTTAAATGTTTATTTATTTTAATGATGATTTAATATTTATTGTTTAGCTTATGACGTTATATATTTATTTGTAATTTGACCTTTATTGGTATTTATTTATTTAATCGCCTATGGTTTAATATTTATTTGGCTTTTAATGTTTATCTGGTTCATTAATTCATTTATGAGCCTTTGGTTTATTTAATTTAATTTCCCCATTTTATTTATTTAATTGTGGCTCATGTTTTATTTATTACTTTAACTTTTATATTAAGTGGGTTGTATAAATAATAAAATGATAAAACATTCCCACCAAATCGTAAAAAGCATGATTTATATTTACCTTACCTACCCTTTTCTCTTATTGGTTGAATTTAAAAAGGGAGGTAAAATTATATTATATGGTGGGGTTGGTAAAATATATTATAGATTGAAATATTTTGATTGGCTGAGATTGAGGCTAGGGTTTTTGGTTAATGTTTGTCTTTTTATTTTCTTTCCCGTGAAGTTTTCGGGGGTTGGTTCCTCTCTGAAAAATTTTCTCCAGCAAGTTTTCTTCTTGGTTTTGGTTTTCTTTTCTCTTGGATTTTGGCTGGAGCTTGGGTTGGATTTGGTTTGGCTGGTGGAATCTCTTCTTCAGCTTCTTCCATAACATGGGTTGCAGGTTGGAGATGTATTCTACCTTTTTATATTTTATTTTATAGTTTTCCTGTATGCTCCATGTCTGCAGATTGAATGTGTGAGCTTGGGGAAATGAATCTAAAATTTGTATAGTGAGGAAGGAAATATATGAAGGCATCAATTTGTTGTAAGGTTTTATTCTATAGTTTGTGGGAAATATTTGTATTTTTGGGTTTGCTGAAAGCCTTCTATGTCTTTCTGAGTCTGTGTCGTGCATGGAGTTTTGATTTAATATTGGCCTTCAAGTGCTTATTATTTATTTAATGTTGAAGTGAATTTTATTTATTGGGTAATATTATTTTTACCCATTAAGTAATTTAAAAGGGGGTAATTTGTATTCTTTTATTTAAAAGTCATTTTCACCCCAGGTTAATGGTTTAATTTATTTTACCTACCCTTGGATTTGATTGGCTGGAAGTTTATGGTAGATAGAAAATATATTTTATTTTCTTGAACTTTGGAAAGGTAGGTATGGAATATAATATTTTTAGAATATTTTGATTGGAGGATGGTTTTGCTTGGTTTTGTTTTCTTTTTGTTTTTTGTTTTTTTTGTTTTCTTTTTTTTTCTTTTTTTTTTTCTTTTTTTTTTTCTTTTTTTTTTTTTTTTTTATAAATAGGCATTCCTGTGCATTCACGGGGGTTGGCATCTTTGGTGAATGAATTTTTGAGATTGATTTGGAGATTGCTGGTGGTTGGATTCGAATTGGTTTAAAGGCTTGGATTGTTTTTTTGGATTCTACATCAGATTTTCTTCCAATTTATGCATTTTCCAGTTTTTCCTGTAGGTTAATTTGCTAGTTGCTTGCTTGTGTGGTACTTTCTGGATTAATTCTTGTACCAAAGTCATTGTTGAGGGTGTTGATGATTTATAGTTTTATATCTGATTTTATTTGATGTATTTTGTTGGTTTCAAGCATATTTACCTTCCTATGTTATTGGGGAAAGAATTGTGCTTTCATCCATATTAATGTGCTATGATTGGTGAGTTGGAAGTGTTGTTGTTTTGGGGCAGCAAGTGAGTTAGTCTTGTTGTGGTTTTACTTTCATTAATGATAGCAAATTTTATGGCTTGATATGCCTATGTTTATTGTTGGCCAAGAGGCTCATTTTTTTTATGTTGTTGTAGTTTTGACCGTGTCAAGTTTCCTTGTCATAAGGCTTTATGAATATGAGTTTGGTTGTTGTTTTATTTTCAGTTTTATCTCAGATTTAAATCAAATTTGAATTAAAAGGCTTTTATGATATTTATGATGCTTTTCATTGATGGTTAATTATAGTTTTTTGATGTGGTATTGCCAAGAGGTTCATTGTGATTTTGGTTATTTGAATATCCTTGTTTTGGGGAGTAAGCCATTGGATGCATATGAGTGTTATGTTGCAGATTGGTATTTTGTTTTAGAGCCTCTTGTGATTTATTGTTGGGCCATGTTAGGAGGAGTGGGCTTCCTTGTGATGACAAGGGTCATGAGAGATAGACTGACATGAGGTTCCTTGTAAGGATGCATGAAGTCTAGACCACCAGGGCACATTGGAGTTTTTCCATGATTTGTAAGCAAGTGATAACATTGATAATGAATTAATTGGGATGGGAAAATTATAACTCATTTAAACAAGATAATGAATAGTTTTGAGCCTCATGGCTTAGTCCTGGGGAGGATGTTTTAGGATAAGCATGAGAAGGCCGTGAAGACGATAAGCTAATCTCCCTTGGTCTCTCATAGGTTGAGATGGCTCCACATGTCCATCGGGCTAGTGTCTTGTGTTATTATGTTATGAGGATGGCATGTGATGACACTCCACTCCTACATGTGTTCCCCTTTATGATTTATGATTATGCTTATTGGATGCATTTATGTCCTTATGAGTTTTACGCCTCTGGGAGTTTATTCTTGTGGTTCTGTGTGAGTTCTTGCTTGAGAGTCCTTGTTGGTTAGTCTCTTTGGTTTTGAGTGTCAGCCTAGATGTAGAGTGTGTGTTGGGATCTTGTGTCATCTCCTAGCATGGGGGGTGGTTCCTTTGGTTCCACATGGTCGGGTGGTTGGTGCTTTTAAACCAATGGGATGTTCCTGTCTTTGGATTCTTCTTGCGTGGATGAGGATGCTTCTTTAGATAGTTCATGGATAATAATTGCAGCAAGAATGTAAATGATGGTGTGATTTATGTAATGAAATTCTTATGTAATGGTTGTAAAAGAAATCATGCTTATGAGAAATGATTATGTTGTTCTAGTTATAGTAATAGCTTTTGGTTATGGTATGTGATTGTAATGATGAACCTTGAGTGGTATTGTAACGCATTTATATTAAATGAAATGGATGCATGAGATGTGGATAAGTATTGTTGTTTGAAACTAAATGATGTATTTTGTATTCTTGATGAACCATGTTAAAAGTAAATCAGGTAAATGTTATGATAATGGTATTAGATTTGAAATGATGTCTTTAACTAATGATTTAAGTAGAAGAAATGTTATGTATTGATAGATGTATGAGTTTGAGTAATGTTGGAAGATATCTTAGCACATGTTTATGAGTTGTGATTAAAGAAATTGAAATTATAGTATCATACTTCGTAGTTAGTGATCTAATGGTAGGATTGAAAATCTTATAATGTTTGGGATGCAGTTGAATGTTCCTTATGAAAATATTGTATGGATGTCCTTAGTGAATGAATTGCTAATCTTATAAATATAAATTACTAATAAGTGTATGGTTAGATGGTAAAATGAGTGCTTGTCTTTTAGAAAAGGATTAGAATGTATCATGTGTTATAGTTTAAGAATTATATCTCCATTTGGTGGATGTTATTAGTTGTTATGGAATTAGGATATTGTACCTTAATTTGTGTTGAGATGAATTCGTGTAGTTACTTAATTTGTAATAAGATGGTTGTTGGTTGATTGATATAGTGTAAGAGATTTTAGGAGTATTAAATGAGCTATGGATTAAATGTTTAGGAAGACTCTGTGATTATTGCTTTATGTACTTTAGGAATCATGATGAAGTAATAAGCACGCTAGGAGAGTAGAATCATAAATGATTATATGGAAGATAATCATAAATGGAAATGGTGCTAATGCAATGTAAGGGTTAATCTTGGTATGTATATGGTGATGTTTATAGTCAGAGGTTGGTTAATGATAATAGGAACATTTGGACTTGGTGTATAAAATGAATCTAAGTGAAAAAGGAAATAGTGGTGCATTGAAAGATAGAATCTCATATTAAATGAAAGATTAAGAAGGTTGCATATCATGAGTGTTAGGTATTGCTATGTTGCACCTATGTGTGTATAATGAATAAGATTATGAGGTATTGAACTAGAAGAAAGTAAATGCTTATTTCTTATGTAGGTAGATTAAGTAATGACATTGAGATACCCTAGGGAGTAGTAGAAATGATTTATTGTGTTCCACTTGCGTAATTGTTTGAATAGCTTGAGTGAATTATTCTATGTTCATAACACTTAATTGTTGTTGTGTGCTCACTACATTTCTTAAGTGATTTTATGTGTTGTATTATTTAAAAATAAATTAAATTAAATTAGCGTGTTTTTAGCTATATTTCTCTGGGGTATTTTGGCGGGCATTACAGTGCACGTTATTGAAGATCTCATGGGTCTGATGACATTCTTCATGTTATGAGGTATTTTCAGTGGTGTAGCATGTTGCGGTTGATCTTGGCAAGATTTATGGTGAAGTTGCATATTTGGGGATTTGATTTAGGTCCATTCTATGTTGTCTATGGCATTGTATTTGTCTGATGGTTGATATATGTATCATGGGATGTAATTTTGTAATTAGGGTTGAGGGTTTGGCTGACCTTGTAGTCAAGGTTGATGAATTGTATAAATAGGTGTTATATTCATGTATTTTAGATGTTGATATTGTGTCAACATTATCTGAGAGTGGTGTATGTGTGAATAAGTGAATTCATCTTTCGGTATGGTGTATTAAGTAGAGATTATTGTAGGGCAAACAAATGTACTCAACTAGAACTATTATCAGACATTAGTAGATGCTATCTTTGCAGTTCATGTAATCCAGATTGTAGTCTGAATATTATTGTAAGGTTGTGAACCTTCCCTGAGGGTTGGAGCCTTTCAGGTCATCATATTTTGAGCATTGAGCTCTAAGCAGTGTGCCTGAATACATGTGCATTCCCCATTGTAATATTTACACATACTACTATAGAGTATCATCTTATTGTGGGTAGGTTCCCACTGTGGTTTTTCCCTTAACCAGGTTTTCCACCTCAAAATCTTGGTGTTATGTATGTTGTTGTTATTGTGTTCATCTTCATTATTATTGCACTTGATTAAATCTGATAATGTGCTTAAATTGTTTATTCTAGTGAAAATTAATTCACCCCCTCCTCCTCTCTAAGTTTTCTTTCATTGTTGTTGCCAACATGATTTATATAAGTCTCTACATGTGGGGCATGTAGATCATAAAAAGAAACACCCACATAAAAATTCATCTTTTTTGTTTGTCTCCTCTGGGAGTGCCTTGAACAAGAACTTTATTTCCAACACTATGTTGGCCCATAATGAGGTTACCGAGTGAGGTATCCAACCAATAGTCTCTATTATTTTTGTATATTTGGGCATATTTTAAAATTGTGTCTACCATTCGCTCTTGTAATATTCTTTCATTGAACCTAAAAGAAACTTGGAGTTGTCATCTTCAAATTTGAGCCCCATGATAACAACATGGAGAATTATGAACAAAATTTTAATGTTACAACATGGGGACAATTGTTTAGTTAACAAAGTTGCACTTATTCATGAATAAAATCTTGCTATATTTTTATTTTATTGGGAACTTTAGTTGATGCTAGATACACAATCGTATTTGTTCTTTTTTATTAAATATATTGATGCTATGTAAAGACTTTACTATTTTTTATTAGATTGAGAATTTGGATCATATAATCCTAAAGGTCTTATGCCTAATGAGGTGCCCATGATCTTCAAAATGCCTTTATTATGGAATACTTTCACTCGAGTGAGGTGCCCATGATCTTCAACATGCCTTTATTATGGAATACTTTTGCCTGAGTGAGGTGCCCATGATCTTCAAAGTGCCTTTATTATGGAATAATTTCACTTGAGTGAGGTGACCATGATCTTCAATGTTCATTTTGATCTTTAGAAATGATTTTCTTTGGAAAATGAAAAATATCTTCTAGTAAGATGGTACTTTTACATGTATCCAACTTAACTCTTCCATAAATCTTCAATGCCATATTGATTCTTCAAGAGCTACTTTGATAGTTTGTCCAATTGATTCAAGGACACATAGAAGATAGCTTTTTATTAAAGTATTACACCATCCATGTAATAGCACATGCACCATATGTTTTGAAGGAATAATCTCGCCAAAAAATCACCAATATAGTTAGTATCATAGTAATCAATTAAACTTGATTCTTGGTGCAGAGAAAAAATATAATATAATGAATTTGCCATTTGTTAGGGTATAGTCCAATGACTAGTAGCAAGGAGATAAACATATATTTTCATGAGCATAAGCATGAATAATTAGTGAAGTATCCATACTAATACATATAGTAATGATACATAAAAAAGTTAAGCAACATGTGAGCTATCATTTCTAGGTTTGCTCCCTAGACAGTTTATAAGGGCGATAGCCACCCATTATAATGATCAAATATAGGATCTTTTATTTATAATTGTATGATTAAATATGGATCAAATACAAAAATAAAAAACAACAAATCTCTTTGATCTCCAAAAAATGCTAATTATAAATTTATCAATTCTAAATTTATTTATGAATATTTACTAGACTTTACATTCTATTAGAGTGAATGTTCCATCCTCTATTCATAGATGTTTATCATTTTTATAGTAAAGCATTTTTTTAAGAAAATATACTACAATTAGGAATATTATCAATGCAATATAAGGCATATTCTCAATGCAATATAAGGCATATTTTTAATGTAGTATACAACATATTCTCAATGCAATATAAGTCATATCTTTCATCAATTACCTCCAACAAGTATTGCAAATATCCTCCCTATGATTCTACAAAATAATACTTCATATCATGTACCATATCTAGAGATAAATGTAGGACGGAAAAATCGTGAATGCTTTCCAAATAAAATATATTTCACCCTTACAAGTACCAATGCTTAAAATTTTATATTTTTTCTCAAAAGAAGTATACTTAATTTAATATCATAAAATATTTGGGATAAATAAATTAGAGTTCCAGCATTTAGCTATCTCTAATTATATTATGATTGTTGAACTATATGAAGCAATAAACATGTGTATATGAGTATCACATAAGACATAATAAGACTTCTTTTTTTGATATTGAGTATCACAATAGCATCAAAATTAGTTGCAACATATTTGTGTACTCACTCTAATCAAGCACAATTATGATCAGACAAATAATAGAAATTTCATAATCTATCCATATAAAATGTGAGAAATATTTTTATTGGCTAAAAAACTGACTCATAATATTTTTCAACATTTTCATGATTAGGAATCTCATATGAGTATCTAATAGGAAATATGACACCAACCTTGAGTTGATCTTGAATGTCCTTATTGATGGTGTTTTCTAACAAGGGGCTTCCTTGCAAAGTTTTTCTAATAGGTTTTATGTTTTAGATTAAGGCAAAAATAGGTTTTGAAGGGGCCCTGAAACCCTTTACATAGAAGATTCTAAAAGGCTTAAAATCAAGCATTAGACTGTCCAAAACAAAACAGGCTGCAAAAGATAGGACAATACATAAAGCAACCAAGAACCAACAAACACCCAAATGGGCATATAAAAAAATAGCAAAAAACCAGAACGCAAAACATAGAAACATAGAAACATAGAAACACAGAAACATAGAAAAGACAACACAATTACATGAGGCTCTTAAGGGTCTCAGTGACCTCAGCCTCCAGCAGGATCATATTTTAAGGAGCCATCCTCATCTCTTTGTAATCTACGCTCTAAGTCACATCTTTTTTCTTCATGTTGCCCCGGGTCCACTTACAAGGGCTTTGATCAGCCCGAGTCTTATCATTATCATCACCAATATTGATCAAAATGTTCTCTTGTTGCACATTGTCAAGATTATTCACCATAGATTTCATGGCATCCACCATTTGTTTGACAATCTTGTGATTGCTGGTCATAATTGTAATGAGAGTGGCTTGAATTCTCTTATAGTTCTCTTCCACATGGGTGAGCCTATCCTGAAATCTTTTTTGCATCTAATCAATGCCCTCAACTACTATGTTGATGCAGTCCACCACATATTTCTTTTCATCTTCCATCCATTGCCCGTTACCTTTCTGATTATCCTAAGCATAGACCACAGGAATAGCTTCCATCTTGCTACCCAAGGCCCTTTGGTTGAGTCTGACCTCTTTAAGCTCATGAAAGAGCCACTTAAACATGTTGAAAGTATCAATGGCATGGTCCCTAGCCATACCAAGAACATCTTCATAGTCATCCCTCTTATCACTTAGCTCTACACTCTTCGCTTGGAGGTCCTTGATGTTATTATGTAGAGGTAGCAAAGGGGGTGACAAAAGGGGCTTCTCAAAGTTCTGGCTATCAGGCTTCATGCAGCCCTAATACCACCCATTGAGCCCTCAGAATTAGCCTTATTACCACTAGACACATGGGAATATTTTCTAGCCAAGGTGGATGAAAAAGAAACAACCAGCTACTTCTGCACTTTCTTACCCTTACCCAAAGAAGATTTGGCCTTCAGGGAAATCTCAGATTTGGCTTTTTTATGAGGGGGAGGAGAATCTGCCTCAGAGTCTGAATTGGACTCCTCACCTCCCAATGACTCCTAGTGCTAGTTTCATCATTAGAAGATGTAGGGATATAATCAGATGGGACAAGGAGGGCACGAAAATGGGAGTCAATAAGCATGAAAATCCCTTCATGGAGGATGGGGAACTTAATAGGGTTATTTTTATGGTCCCTAAAATTAGCCCTCAAGGAAGACATCGGATAAAATGGAAGGGACACCTTGACACCATGATGGAAGTGGTTCGGAAGCACAAAGTGATGTCTATAAACCCTAGTGAAATGACCATCAAGAGTGAAATATTCCATAATTACCTTGAGGAGTTTCACCCAAAATTCCTTAATGAAAGAGATGTCATAGTAGCTCACCATTTTGGCCCTCTCCTCTTCATGTTTAGGAAATTTTTGCACCGTCATCTCCGAGGAGTTTCTGTCCCTGTATTATTTCATCCCATCAGTTGAAAGGCTAGTGACCTGTGCAATTAAACTCTCATCAATAAGCACCTTGTGCCCATGCAGAGTGATAGTGCCACCTTTCCAATGCTTCTTGAAATAGGTTGTCAAATCCTTATTTCTCCCCTTTAACCGATCAATATAGGGGGTAACACCCCTTTTCTCTAGGAGCCTCCATAATTTCTTATCCTTCTTGAGTTGCACATAGCTTGGAGTTTCAATTCTCTTCCTAGCCCCACCCATTCTTTTCTTCACTCTATTACCGAAGAAGCTAACGACTTTCATACTGAGGAAGAAAGCCCAAATGAAGCCAATATCGACCCACAAAGCATGTGAATTAAATCTACAATAATGACACTGACCTCTACAAACACATGCCATATGTGGGAAGGGGCCGATATTTCTAGATACATATCTAGTAATGATGGCAAGAGTACTCATAAATTTAGCTACCTCGACTTCTATCATGAAGAGAAAGCATATAGAGTTCAGTGTCACTTGACTAGTACTTCTCACTCCCTTATTAGCTAAGTAGTCAACTACATAGTTGGACTCCTTAAAAACATGAGATATGAAGCATTGATCAAAAGAGTTAATAATTGCCCTAGCCTTATTAATCCAAACTTTGACATTCCAAGAGGACTTCAATATACCTTTGAGGTAGTTAATAATATTTTTGGAATCACCCTCCACCCACGCAAGCTTGTAGTTATGTTTTCTAGCTAAATTGAGTCCGTGGTAAGCTCATATGGCTTCAGCAAGGTGGTTAGTCTGATATCCCAAGGGGAGCACCACCGCTGAAACAATATTGTCATTATGATCTCACAACACTCCCCCACATCCTGTTGGCCCTGGGTTACATTTGGCCACCCCATTCTAATAGGTTTTATGTAGGTCTAAGAGGAAATTCATGTTTTTCATATTTGAAGATCATAACCTTTTAAGTTCTTATAGGACTAAATAAAATGTTTGCAAATGCTTTCAAAATATTTATGGTTTTTGTTTTCTACTCTTGTAATATTTAAATAGAAATATTTTAGTTCTTCTAAATTTTCAAATTGATAAAAATAATCTCACCTTCCATCACAATAGGAGATTTCAAGTTGATTAATTGAGGAAAACATAGATTCAAGAGTAATCAACACAACCATTACTGATTTTTACTTTTACTCTAAAAAACACCAAGCAAGCTTTTTCAATGAGACGCATCTATGCATAGATGCAACTCTCAACTTGAAAATGAAAATCCTTATATCATTGGCACAAACCATGTAATGTCACGAATGATATGTTATATGATATATGACCAATTTCAATCCCTTTATAATATATATTTTTCAACTCCACTAATTTAGTCAAAATCTATAATGAATGAAAATATGTATTATGTGCCTGTACTTCCTTATGAAATGTCAAGTGTAAATGTGCAACCTCTACCAAATCACCATAGAGCTTTCTTTATGGGAAGATATAAGCCATTTAGTTTTATTGGTATCCAAGGTTTCCCAAAAATTGTTCCTACAAAGGTTAGGGAACACCTACCAGAATTAAGTGGGAAAAGATCAGAGTCAGCACGTCAGCATTTACAGGTTTTTTCTGAATTAATGGGAGATTTTGAGATAAATCAGGAAGATTTTTTCATGAAGTTGTTTGTTCAATCTTTGAAGGAAAATGTCAGAGATTGGTTTTCTTATCTACCAGCATGTTCTATCTCATCATGGGATGAATTAAAGGTATAATTCATGGAACAATTTGGTGAAAGAGTTAATCCAAGCTCAATATGAAAATATTCATGGGTATTCAGAAGGAGGAGGATGAGTTAGTACCTTCTTTTAATCTTAGGTTTGCTAGGACATTGGATGGCATTCCTAGTAGTTATAGACCAATTGATGTAGTATGTTTAGTTTTTTATTTGGCTACATTTGATGAGGAAGAAAGTTATCTGTTGAGAGATAAAGATCCTAAAACCTTGCATCAAGCTTATAGGATAGCAATGGATATTGAGAACAACCTAAAGTATGGAATCACTAGGGGTTATTTATCTACAAGGATATGCTATCCCAAAATATTAGAGGTTAAAGAGAGGCATGAGCCAGAAGATAAAGATCAATATCAAGGTGTTTACATCCCTATTGATCACATTAACCCTGTTATTGATCATGATTTGAACAAAAATGTGAGTGAAGAGAACTCGTCCCAGACAGTGGTTATTCCTCATATTGATGAAGAAAAAGTTAATGATAAATTATATGACATATTGAATATAGAGATGGAGATGATGTCAATCACTTTACCAAATGACAACAATGATTATTCTAGGAAGGAGATCCCACAAGAGATTCATCTGTAGTCTTGTGTCTCAGATAGATCCAAAAGTGAGTATGAAGAATTGGAAAGTTGTATGTCTGAAGCAGATGCAAGTATGCAGGATATTTATGATATGAATTTAGTCTCTCGGGAATCAGTTATATGTGATAACAAAATTTTAGGAGAAAAGAGATGCCACCAATTTTAGTTGATGATACTATTGAGATAGAAAGTTGCATGATGTGTATCACTGAGAAATTTGTCCCATTACAAGCTATTTTTAGCACTGAGGACCAGATTGTTTTAAGCTGCTCTCATTACCAAAATGTCCCTGAGTTGACTTGTATGTTTGAGAGGAATCTAGTTCAAAAGGATCAGAATGGTCATGGCATCTTTGTTGAGGCTTATGAACATCTTAACATGGAACATTCATACTATGAGGATTATATTGTTGGGTTCTATTCTAGTTCATATTGTGATTCCTTGATTCCTGATGAATGGGAAGTCAAGATGAGCAATGGTTTTAGTGAAAATATCAATGCATTATTTGATGAGGATGCAGATGAGGATCAATTAGTGCTTTGCTATAATGATTTTGAGAAGGGTTTTCATATTGTTCATAACCCTTTGTATAAATAAACAAGCGAGAGTTCAAACACTATTGCATAAACTTTTGAAATAGATAATTATAAAGATAAAGATGTGATACCTAAATTGATGATAAGTAACAATGAGTAGTTTCTTCCTATTGTTGATATTGTCGACATCAAATGGGATATAGAGTAGGAGGTTGAATTTTTTGTCTGGTTTGATGATTTGCAGTTACATGAAAGTATCATCTCTGATCCTTTTCTTAATCTTGATAACAGTTTGCTTGTTATGCTCAGTAAAAGAGTTGATTCTTTAGGGAGTTCGTATTTCAGTAAGTAGAATGGTGTTTTAAATGAGGCATGTTTTCTCAGTTATGTGCCAGAATATGAGATTTTCTTTTTTCAACTGAATGATGTTCTTACAGAATGGGATATTGGTTTCAGTCAGGATGTATGTTATGTTCAATGTAACACATATATACTACAAGGTGACAAATATTCTATGTCATTGCATAAGTTTTAGAGTTTCAATAGTAATTGCAGTGATAATTTTAAACATAGTAGTTGGACAAAAGTGGCCAACAAATTTGAAGAATGGCATTCCACTTATGTTATGAAATTGCTTTTGGTGCTTTCAGAAGAGAACCATGTTTATGACAAAGGAAAACATTGGTTGATGTTGACAGATGGCATTGGGATATCACATGTGGTTTGACCTTGTAGGCCACAAGCGAATTTGGGGTAGAGCATCTTTCTGACTCTATGCCCAATGGAATGATTAATAATTCCCTCTTGAATTGCCTATTCATGGACAATTTTTTTGAGGCTCTACTTTTCTTAAAGTAGTTGTTATCCATGAGTATTAGTTAGGTTTTCTTTGATAGTGTAGTTTCCTTTTCTGTTGAAGTTACCCTATCTAGGTAATTTCTTTTTGGTTCGTCCTACATTTGGTCTGCTTCACCAAAAATTCTGGTTTCTTGCCTCATTCTTATGAAATGGACGTCCCCAACTAGAGCCACTGATAGCCCTGAAAATTGATTGCATGAGAATTTTCAATTTGTGAGCTTAAATATCGATCTTTCTGGTTTTATTTGTATCCTCTGTCAAAGTTCAAGGTCTAGGGTTTAGGGTTTATCAAAATTTCCCACGTCTTGTAAAGAAAACCCTAGCAATGATATATCTCGATGTTACTTTTTCCCACTTAAAGGACAAGGGTTGTTTACCATGGGCGGGGCCTTTTCATTTCCTAAGCGCTAAGTTGTGTTAGACCGGATTTAGGAAGGATTTTCCTTAAAATCACGTGCAAAATTTCCCTATTGTTGGTCTCATTTAATATTTGTGCCCACACCCACATTTTTCCTAAAGTTTAAAATTCCTAAGTGTTTCGTCTAGTTGATAAAAGCATAATAGATCTGACAGTCTGCACTTCCTCGTGGTTGAAAGTTCAGTGAAGATAAAGACCACAACATCGCAAGATGATGCCACGTGTCTTTAGTAGAAAAGGACGAGCTGGCGGTGTAACCTGCCAAAAAACTTGTGTCACCGGTTCTTAGGCATTAAAGATCAGTTTACTAACAGTCCTATCAATTGGCACATGCTCAAAATAAATGGTGATGTTATATTCTGAGATAAAAGGTGCTCGACTTTTAATTCTGAAAACGTTAATAGGCACTATGTTAAAGCAATAAAGTGCGAACATATCTGATGGCCCCTATATCCCCACGATGGAAGTTGCAAGGAGGTTATGGACCACGGCATCATGAGATGATGCCACATGTATCAGGCTAACTAGGAAGGCCTACGGTGGGGCCGCTAACAAAGTTTGGTTGAAAGATGATATGGCATTGATTAGTCATGATTTTGTGGGTCTGTGAATACAAATGGAAGGTAAAATGCCACACCAATCAATAATGATCATTTGATTTGCCAGGTTGGGTAAGATCTATGAATGAGTTTCAAATTTAAAATTAAAAGGGGTCATTAAAGATATTGGTCATAGCCCGTGCGGGAAAGATAGGATGAACAGGATGCAGACTTGTCGACTCAAAGTGGATAGCAACAAGTTGGGAGATTTAGAAGCTGGCTCAGTCTAGGAGGATTATTTTCAATTTTTCTATTGAGTCAAAAATGATTCGATAGGGCAAGGACAATATCTTAGAGATATGAAAGGATTTGGATAAGCTTTAGGTTTAGATATGATGGATCATGAGTTCTCTGATGAATTTAGAGAGTGCATGTTGACAGGAATCCTAAAGCAGAAAATGTACACCCATGGAAGAATAAAATCAGGATAAAATCGCTCGCATAAGATGAACCTTGACAGGAAAATACAGTGGATGTGATAGGTATGATTTCTAGTGTCCATAGCTGGCAAGTTGAATTGAAAGCACCAGAGTGATGATTTTTCATATGAATAAGCACTAGTAGATGAAGTGTTTTAACTATAAATACAACAAGGTGGTGACTAAACTGGTAGGAGAAAATGAAGCCTTTCTATTTTCTGAGTGCAATTCTTTCTTCTGCAAGGAGAATGGTGTTTGATAAAAGTCGTAAATGGAGTTTCTATATGCTCTGTGACTCTAGATGGATGTTTTCTCTCATGTGTGAGTATGTATATTGTCAGAGGGGATGTGGAAGTTGGGAGAATTTCCAGAGGGGGTGTGAAAACCTTTTCTTATGGAGAAAGGCCACGCATGGCACAACCTCTACTTCTACTCTATGACTGGATGGAAGGGGGTTCTGAGAGAGAGCCCACAGAGGAATTAAAAAGGAACATGTTTGGGTAGGGAGTGGCAGCAAATTATCCATGTAGCTGCATGGAGGTTGTGACCCCTCCCCAACATGTTATGGTTTTTCCTGTAGCTCCTCCTTCCACTTTCTCTGATCCTGGGCATGAAGGCTTGAGCTCCTCTTCTATTATGGAGGTGTCTTTTCTTCTTGCTGGGACCCGATTTCCTTTCCTAGAATGGAAATACTCTGTAGGAAATAAGCGCAACATCTCACACTCCATTTGAAGGTTTTAGGGCGACAACGACATGGCTCAAATAGTTTTGCTCCTACCAATTTTCAGTTAAGAATGTTGATTCATAGGTCCCAGCACATGGATATGAAAATATCTTTGTAACGGAATTGCATATGGCCTTTTAGGCCTAGTTGTCGAGAATTAATATGTTGTTGATGTGTGTCTTCTGGTTGGAATCTTGTTTCTCCCTTTCTTCTATAAAAAGTGAAATCATGGCCAGAAGAAGGGCTCGTATTTTTGGGGAGTCTCTTGTAGGTTCAATTTTCTTGTTCCTTGGGTTTTTCCTGGTCTATTTCTAGTAGTGAGTCTAGGTGAAGTGAACAAGCTGTAAAGTCTTTTACAGAGTAAACAAAGAGATGTTTTAGTGTCAAGCTTTGCATAGGTTCTTGAAGGAGTTATATGTAAATTTCTTCCTATGATAGAGATAGTATTTTATTCAAATAAAATAGAATTCCGACTCTTTTCTCTCCATTGCGTGATTCTATCAATTTTTGAATGAAATCAACCAAGGGTTTGTTTTATTTAGTGCATTGTTGTGATGTATGTAGCTTTCTGTTTATGCTTCGGCCCATAGGGTCAATTAAATTGCTTAAATACAGTTGCAGAATGATAGGGCTTGTGCAAGGATTCTAGATAAGTAGTTTGGGTTGAGAATGCAAATGAGATGTACTGTAAGGCAGTATTTTCTTAGAAATTATACTATTAGATGAAATTCTGTCACATTTTCAATTTACGTTTTATATCTTTCAGGTGCCCAATGGAGTAAGGCACTAATCGCTGCTTGTAACCGGCTTTATTAATTAGCCTTGTTTTAGTTTTAACTAATGAATCTCTACAATTCTTTTAAAATATCAGAATGTCATTCTTAAATTTTCATGTATTTTCTAAAAGTTTTCCAGCCTATCTCCTGCTCCAGCCTAAGGTCAAGGATCATTGAAGGATTTTCCATCCTTGATAATTCTTCCTTTCTGTTGAGCCCTTTTATGAGATAATATGCTTTGTTTTCAGTGGATTCCTGAGTATAGTTGCAGAGGTCAGAAAGTTCACTGAAGGGATTACCCTCCCGGGTTTTGCAGAGCCCAAAGTGTAGAAGGATCTTGTATCCTTGTTGAAGTTGGTCCAATCCTAAAGGATATTGATAGTTGGAAGTGACTTTCCATAGGTATTTGGAGGAATCAGCTTGGTCTCTGCCCTATGGCAGTGTAAACCCGTTTATTTTGGGAACCAACATATACATATATATATGTATATATATACACATATATATATACATATATACATATATATGCATATATCATATATACATATATATACATATATTCATATATATACATATATATACATATATTCATATATATACATATATATACATATATATACACATATATACACATATATACATACATATATATGTATACATATGTATATACATATATATACATACACATATATGTATACATATGTACACACACACACACACACACACACACACACATATATGTATACATATATATATATATAATATTGTTTATGAATTTTATGTTTTATCAAATGCATTTTATGGTGGGAGTGTCAACTCTGTAATTCTTTTTGACCCCTATTTCTTTTTTTTGGTGTGTTTGGGTTGTGGGGTTCAACCCACAGCTGTGGGGAGACCCACTACTGTACGAGGCTTCCCCCATAGTTGTGGGATTCCCACGACTGTGGGAGGCTTCCCCCATAGCCATGGGCCTTCCCATGATTGTGGAAATCTCCCCCACAGTTGTGGGAGTTCCCACAACCGTGGGGACTTACCCACAGCTATGGGTAAGGACCCATGACTCTCCCTCTTGTTGTTGTTAAATTATCGAACCCTAGACTGTTTATTTCGCACTCTATGCAATTTGCTATATGTTTCGACGGTGATGTTATTTTTATTATTAAATTTTATATATATATATGTGTGTGTGTGTGTGTGTGTATATACATACATATATATATATACATACATACATATATAAATACATACATATATAAATACATACATACATACATATACACACACATATATATACACACATACATAGATATATATCTATGTACGTATGTATATATCTATATGTGTATATATATATATATGTATGTATGTATGTATGTATGTATGTATGTATGTATGTATGTATTTATATATGTATGTATTTATATATGTATGTATGTATATATATATATATGTATGTATATATACACACACACACACATATATATAATTTAATAATAAAAATAACATCAATGTTGAAACTTATAGAAAATTGCACAGAGTGCGATACACACACACACACACACATACATATTAATAAATGGATGTGTTTATATTTAATGTATTTGGTCTTTATAAAAAAAGAAAAAGTATTTATATCTGAGACACACAAATAGTTTGGAAGTTAATATCTGAATTAATCTGTTATGTATAATCGCAACTCAATTAATTTTTTTGTATGGATGTTCATTATATATTTAAATTTTAATCAATTTTTGAAAAGGAAATTACTAGAGGAAGCCTTGTTCGTAAATGTAGAAATATAAAATAACAAGTTCTTTAGTTATAATGACATTTTTGAAGATGAAATGAGACTAAATGAAATTGTTGAGATATTTGAAAATAAAGTTTAATAAGAACCTCTAGTGATGTTATAAGATTGAAATCCTTAAATGTTTGGCCTAAAGAAAGTCTTATTTTGTTTTATTTATTTATAAATTTTTGTTAGCGGAGTAAAGATGTTTAGTCTTTGAATACTATTGTGGTCATCTTGTTGTTTTAAATGTATCTTTCTATCCTGGCATTTTTGAGATCGTAATCATGTCTTGGTTCTTTTTGTCCTTGTGGGAAGTATTCACTTAAATGGTCCTGGAGGCCCTGGAAATGAGTTTTTTATGGAATCTTTATTGTACTGTCATGTTTTCTCTCCTTAGATTAAAGTTCCAGTCTGTACTTATAATTGGAAGCTAGATGGTGATTCCTAGCCTACTTTGAATCCTCTCTATGTATTACTTTTTTTCTAGCAAGAGGGTCATGTCTTGCTATGGTGAATTAGTTCCTTTTATCTTGTGATTTCCTATTTGGACGTTGGTTATGCTTAGTTTCCTAGGTGCATTCATGGGAGAGTGTCTTCAATTGGGGGTCAGGACCCTAAGTAGTCGTCGAGGTAACTCAATGGAAGTTTGTAATCAAGTGATAACATAACTTAATGAATTAGGGATGGGTAGTTAGTTCACATTAAATAAGATAATTTTTGGATGCCTCTCTTACACCCAAATTCTTGTTCAGGTTCGAGGTAAGATGAGAAATCCTGGAATAGCGTCCACCAATCTTATCTCCATGAAAGTTTTGTGTGGTCCACTAGAGTTGTATGGGGGCCGAGGGTCGGGAGAGGTTACCAGGGTAACCTAGGATGGGGTTCGGGACCTAGTGAATACCTACAAGGGTAACTTGTGACAACCTAGTGATGGCACTCTTCCCAATTGCATACCTAGTGGTTTACTTGGTTGATTCTCTGTGTTTTATTTGGCCTCTGGAATCCGGTTGTTGTTCTTGTGAATTTCTTGACCTTGTCTATGATTTGATTGTGATTGTATTCATGAGAGCCTTGATTTTGTACTTGTTATTTTTATACCTTCCTCTTGTCTCTTGGGTCTGACTAATACCTCCTAGAACGGGGTGTGGACCTAATGGTACCACATGGTTGGGTGGAGTGCTATTCATACCCATTGGGTTTTGGTATGAGTTGCATCATGATCAAGATGGTTCGAGAGAAGACTAAAGATCTACCTTGAATTTTAGATATTGAGATTTTGGCATTATTGTACTTTGAAGATTGTATCCATATGTATACCTTGTAATGTAATTATGAACATATGTATATTCACTTGGCAATGTAAGCTAAACCATGTACCTAAAGAAGGACAATGAATTATTTTGATAAAGCTTTTTATTTTTTCATTTATGTTTGGTAATAGTATTTGAGTAAATTCGTTGTGGGGCCTTGAGGACACTTGTATGATGTATATGTTTGGATATATTCATCTGGTACCATCTTGTAGCATTGTTTATGTATGGTTTATTTCTTCTTTGACAAAAAAATATTATTCGCACTTTCATTGTTTATTATTGTTTTGTCCTATGGGCCTCATAGAGGGGGCGTTACACTTGGTATCAGAGCTCATGTTCAAACACTAGGATTCTTTGGGTGTACTTGGGTTCTCTTTTGTTGTTGTTTGTTATTCTTTTGCATGTGATTCAATTCTCGTCCGAAGCTTGTCCCTTGCATGTTGTTGTGATGTCCAAAAGGATGACGGGAGAATGAGGAAGAGTTCGTTGTAGAGGTTGAGGTAGGGGACGTGGCAAAGGGGTAGCAGTTGATAATACCCCCACATAGAGTTCCCATGGTGATTCTGGTAATTAGGAACATGAGTAGTCTGTGTCAACGGAAAATCAGTTACAGGTATTGCTATAGCAGCTCCTTGACCATTTGGGTCGCCACCAGGAGAATGGGACTCATGAAAGGTCACCAGTGAGGCCAGTTAATGATATGTTAGAACATGAGGCTACATTCATGAGATATTTGATGAGAACTCAACCTCCTAAATTTCATGGTACCGGGACTGGTCTAGAGGTAGAAAACTGGCTAATTGAATTGGACCGATGTTTCGCTATGCATCCCTTCAGTACTAATACTAAGGTTAGATGTGCAATCACACATCTGAGGGGTTTCACATCCACTTGGTGGTAGTTACAAGAATAGAAGCTCTGCCTTGACATCAATACCATCTCTTGGGAGTTGTTTGTCGAACATTTTCGGACATGTTTCCTTTCAAATCATTGGAGGCAATGCAAGGTAAATGAGTTCCATGACTTGCACCAGTTATCTAGGTCAGTAGAGCAGTATGAGCATCATTTTTACAAGCTCAAGAGATATGCAGGGATAGGAGATGATGATACCATGTTAATGCAACATTTTATCAGGGGTCTCAATGATTAGATCAGTGGAGACATATGGGTTTTTGAACCTAAGTCCTTGGAGGTTATGGTAGAGAAATTCCATTTGGTTGAGGAGAAATATGCTAGGGCACATGGGACTCACTCAAGAGTGCAGACTGGTAATGCATCTACTGGTGGCCAAGGTTTTAGAGCAGCACAGACTCAAGAAGCAGGATCTTTCTGTGGTCAATAGCAGCAACAATAGTTGAAGCGTAAGAATAGAATGAGGGTACTCAGTCAGGAAAGATGTTAGGAATAAGGTGTCTCAACCTTGGATAATTCCTATTCTTATTATTTGTTTTGTAAAATGTATTTCTTGCAAATAATGTAATTAAGTGTGAGTGTACATGTCTAGTTGGCATGTTGATGTGTCAGCATCTTGAATTGTGTGTAAGGAGTTCATGGCTGAAACGGTTATGATGGATTCCTATGACACGTAAGAGCTATTTCTAGGAGATTTCAATGATGGGTGAATACATGCAAAACATGTGGCAAGTGATAAAGTTGAGTACTATACACTCTTCCTCAATTGTGGGGTTCGGGGCATCGCCCCGAAAAAAATTTTAGGGTTCCTATTTTCTTGGAGAATGGTAAAACCCTAGTACGGCTATCTTTGGAAGTTGCCCTAAAAAGGAAAGCACATAAGTGTTTTTTAGGGTTACAGACTGTGATACGAAAAGAGTGTATTGTTGGTATGATATCGGGCTTCTGGATTTGTCTTTAAGTGTTGATTGTTTCCTGAAAGAAATTGCATTGCAAGTGTGTTGTAACTGTTGTGTTGAAGATAATACATTGTGCAAGTTTTGGAGTGCTGGGGTTTTTTACCGAAAGGTTTTCCCCAGGGTAAATCATTGTGTCATTCTCTATTTTCTATATGCATGGTATATGGCTGCAATATCTTTGTTAAAGTTGTTAACAAATCTGAAATTGTAAGGATTTAAAAGAATTTGCACAATATTTTCCTCTAGAGATTAGTGTAGGAAGTTGTTTCCGCACCTGAGTTTCCTTACAAAAGAATAGGAATTGGAAGAGGAACATATGTGACCGCAATGACCAACCTTCTCATAGTACTCAAACGATAGCTAGTAGAGGTGGTCATCAGCAATCAAGTGCACCTTTGAAGGTGGCGATGGTAATGGTCGGGGTACATGATGTTTATTTTGTGGAAAGTAGGGTCACATTGCTAGGTATTTCCCTCATAAGGGTACATAAGGATCCAGTTATAGGCTAGCTACTTTAGAGCCTATAGTGTGAGATGCAGGAAGGAGCCATAGGATTCATGCAGTGGTGGACAACCTCTAGGCAGAACTTTAGACCATTTTAGTGGAGACTTCAGGTGTGTTGCACGGTAATATTGTATCTATTTTGTTTGATTCTGGAGCAGCTGATTCTTTTATATCATCTTCTCTTGTTTAGCAATGTGGACTAGCGGAAATAGAGCAAGGTGTTACGTGGAAAGTAGAGTTATCCTCTAGGGTTAAGGTTGAAATAGAAACCTTGGTTCATGGATGTGAATTGCATATTAGTAAAATTCATACCTCTATAGACCTACGTATCATACCTTTGGGCTCCTATGATATTATTTTGGGAATGGATTGGTTGTCAACCAATCAGGCAGTCATAGATTTCTGAAATAAAATAGTGAAGTGCTTGGACCGTTCGGGTAGTTTGGTGGAAGTGGTTGGCATTCAGAGACCTATTTCCCTATGCCTTATTTTAGCTATGTAGCTCAAGCAATGTATGCGTCAGGGATATCAATTATTTGTTGTGTCAATGAATGACTTGGAGAAGGATGAAATTTGGGAGGTATCACTTGATGATCATCCCTTGTTGAGAGAGTTTGCAGATGTATTTTTGAGTGACATTTCAAGTATGCCTCCTAAGAGGGACATTGATTTCAAAATTGACTTGGTGCCTAGAGTTGAACCTATCTCACGCACTCCATATCGTATAACAACTCAGGAGATTGAGGAACTCCGATTGTAGTTGGAGGATTTGTTGGCGAAAGGTTTTATCTAACCTAGTGTGTCTCCTTGAGGAGAACCTATTATATTTGTGAAGAAGAAGGATGGATCTCTCTGCTTATGCATTGATTATCGGCAGCTAAAGAAATTGACAATGAAAAATCGTTACCTGTTGTCGAGGATTGATGATTTGTTTGACCAGATTAAGGGGATGAAGGTATTCTCTAAGATTGATCTAAATTCAAGATACCACCAGTTGAGGATCATGGAGGCAGATATTCATAAGACAACTTTCCACACTCACTATGCCCATTATGAGTTCACCGTCATGCCTTTCGGGTTGACTAATGTACCATATGTTTTCATAAGCCTTGTGAATGGCGTATTCAGAAAATATCTGGATAGATTCATCCTTGGGTTCCTTGATGACATATTTATTTATTCCAAAACCATGGAAGAGCATGAGGAGCATCTGAGATAGGTATTGAAATGTTTGAGGGAGAATTAGTTGTATGCAAATGTGGCAAAATGTGAATTCTTTAAGACTAAGATCAAGTAACTTGGGCATGTCATTTTAGGAGAGGGAATTGCAGTGGATCCCTCAAAGATCCAAGCTATTCTTGAGTGGCCTACACCTATGAACATATCAGAGGTTTGTAGTTTCATGGGTTTGGCAGGTTATTATCAGAGATTTGTTTAGGGTTTCTCTAGGATTTCTCATACCATCACTTCCATGCAGACGAAAGGGAAGAAATTTGTATGTTCAAAGAAGTGTCAGTAAGCTTTTCATATTCTTAAGAAGAAGTTGACCAGTGCACCTATTTTGGTAGTTCCCGAACTGTCCGACGATTTCTTGGTCTGCACGGATACTTCTTTGGGAGGGTTAGGTGCAATGTTGATGCAGGATGGGGGATTGATTGCTTATGAGTCTCGTAAACTTAAGAACCATGAGCTAAAATACCCTACACATGATCTAGACCTGGCCTCTATAGTGCATGCTTTGGTTCATTGGAAGCACTTTCTGTTAGGGCATCAGTTCGAGTTGCATTTAGATCATCGCAATTTGTAGTACATATTTATGTAGTCGGACCTTAATGCTAGACAAAGGAGATGGATGGAATTCCTATGTGAGTACGACTTTGAGGTTAAGTATATTTAGGGAAAGGAGAATGTAGTTGCATATTCTCTTAGTCATCACTAGCATGAGATAACAACAGTGTCTTTGGAGGTGGATTTGAGAGGTCATATTGTGGCAGTACTCCCTGTGGACACCTGCTATCAGAAAGTTCATTCAGAGGTGGATTTTGGTAGAGATTTGGACGGGAGATTTGCAGGGTATATGTTAGATTCCAATGGGATTTTGCAACATTTGGGATGCATTTATTTCCTTCTTTCGATGATCTTTGCACCTTGATTCTTTCTGAGTCACATCAGGCACCATATTCTACTCATTCTGGTGTCAAGAAAATGCATGTGGATCTTTGACAATTGCATTTTTGGTCGGGTATGAAGATGGATACAGAAGATTTTGTACCTCGGTGCTTAGAATTCCAGAGAGTGAAGGCAGAGCATCGACATCTGATAAGACTTTTGCAACAACATCTTGTTCCAGTATGGAAATGGGACATTGTTTCTGTGGATTTCATTGTGGGTTTACCTAAGACCCCATGTCGTCACTATCATGGTCACCGTGGACAGGATGACCAAAGTTGCATATTTCTCACTTGTTTGATCTTCTTATAATGTGGCAACGGTGGCTAGAATTTTCATGGAGGACATTGTTAGACTTCATGGCATTCCTCGAAAGATCATTTTGGATAGAGATCTCATGTTCACGTTAGCTCTTTGGAAGTCTCTTCAGTAGACACTGGGTGCTTAGTTGAACTTTAGTTCAGCCTATCATCCTAAGACTGATGGACAGACTTAGAGGGTCAACTAGGTGTTGGAGGACATGCTTCAGATGTACATTATGGACCAATAGACTCGTTGGGAGGAGTACCTATACTTGGTGTAGTTTTCTTATAACAATGGATATCACAGTTCCATTGATATGGCTCCTTTTCAGGCATTATATGGTCATCCTTGTTGGACTCCCTTGAGATGGGACCAATTAGAGGATAGGGTGCATTTGGGTCTAGATATTTTTAGAGATATGGAGCAGCAGGTGGAGAGGATCAGAGAGAATTTAGTAGCATTGCAAGATCGACAAAAGAAGTACATTGATGTGCACAGGGTGGATCGACATTTTTATGCTAGGAATCGAGTGTTCCTATGTGTGCAACTGTGGAAGATTCCAATTTGTTATCAAAAGGGCTCTAAGCTAGCATCGTGCTTTATGGGTCCATTTGAGATTTTAGAGAGAATTGGTCTAGTTGCCTATCGACTTGCTCTGTTTCCTAATCTCATGCGCATTCATGATTTTTTCCATGTTTTAGTTCTTTGTCAGTATCATCCTGATATATCTCACATTCTTGATTAGACTGAACTACAGGTCAAGGACGGGCAGCTCACTCTCGAGCCCATGGGCATTTTGGAGAATAGGCATCAGGTTCTTAGAGGTAGAGACATTGAGCAGGTCAGGATCCAGTGGGATCCTAATTATGAGTCATCTGCTACTTGGGAGGAGGCTCCTAGTATGTGTGAGATCTAACCATATCTCTTTGCAGGCTTCCAAGAGTAAGCTTGATTCTAAGAGGGGAGTATGTAGTGCCCCCTCTCGTTTGGCTTGTCAGACTTTATGATTTTGAGCTTTTTGTGTGTGGTTTTGACCCCTTTGGTGTTGGTCAATTTTGGTTTTGGATGTGATGCTTGACTATGTTCCTTGGATTTTTATGTGACTTTGATGTTAGGAACTAGGAAGGACAATTGAGAGGGGGGTGAATCAGTTGTCAATAAATTGCAACCCAAAACAAATTATTCCACCTTCAAACTCAGTGCCGGTAAAATAGATTAACAGTTATATTAATACTGGTACAACTTAATGCATGAGACAGAAAGGAAAACAACATCCATAGCACATGACACAGAGATTTTGACATGGAAACCCTGCAAAGGGGAAAAACCACAGTGGGAAACCTTACCCACAATTAGATGATACTACTGCAGATAGTAAGTGAATACAATAATGGGGTCTGCACATGCAGAAAGGCCAACCACCTAGAGCTCACTGCTCAATCACAAAATAGGAGTCACATTGACTACATATTTGGATGGTTAAATCCAATAATCAATGTACTGCTTCAATATCGAATCTTCAATGCTAGATTCAATATCGGTTTAAGCTCTGCGTATGAGGAGCAAATACCTTCATGACCTTTAACAACCTTCCTTCAACCTTCTAATGATATCTGTGTGATTTTCACAAGGATCTTCTTATTTTCACTCTTCACAATGATCTTCAATATACGCACATTCTCACACTTCTTCCAAATAAGAGCTTACAATTATTTATACAAAACCTAAGACCTCATCATTAGGTTGGTTCCCAAAAGATATTACATTTAAATCAATTACAAACTAAGCCTCGGTGCAATACAATATGTCGGCCTTAATACATTTACATATTATCCAATCAATAAATCATTTCCAAATCATGTCGTGCTGATCTGGAACATAATATCATATGTCAGTTCATAACCTGGACCTATCTATCGGTTAAGGCAAATATGTGAACCCGATCATTCCAATATGCAAAATGCCAAATGAAAACATCCAATCCATGTCTTCTTCATAACCAAATGATCTCTAGATGATAACAAGTCATCATCAACTTCTTGAGCTGCCAGTGAAACATATACCGTTGATTGTGCATAAGCCAATATCCATACCGGAACCACAATGTGTTGGTTCAACAACAAACCAATATAACCAGAGTGCCAAATCAACAATTTAGACCTCCAGAAAGATAAGTGCTGACATCAATGACAAAACCCATGCAACACATGATGAATTTATCCATAATACCAACAATATCCCCCTTTGGCATTGATGGCAACACTAGATGGAAAAACATCTAAGTGCCAAAACAGAATACCAACAATCTCCCTTAAATAGATCAATCACAAAGTTTTGTACCAAAAATAGAAACAGTATAACCAAAACCAAAATACATCTTCAAAGTACAATGTTTTTCCATAGACATCTCTCCCCCTTTGACATCAAATTCCAAAGTAGTTAAAAATCAAAACATAACATACAACTAACTACTCCCCCCGAGCAGTATCTCTCCTTCATCAAGCTGAAAAAATATTTTTTTGTTAGTCCCTGTCGGTTTGATGCTAATCTGCATCATTTAAGTCTCTACCAGTGGGGTGATTGATGAATACAAAGAGGGGTGGGTGAATTAGTATGCCAAAAATCTTTGTACTTAGATACCTAAACAGTCTGAAGATAAACCGGTAAAACAGTCTAACAGACAGACCGGTTATCACACATGCAAACAGAAATGCAAATAAAGTATTCACCCAAAAAAGAAATATAACCATAACACAAGATATTTGATGTGGACACCCAAATGGGAAAAACCACGGTGAGATGGAACTCACAAGTCACTATCTGCAGAATAGAAACGAGACCAGTTAAGGTCTTACAATGTTCTTCACCAGAATAGATCCTGTTAGGAATCTCAATCTCTGTTAGGAGATAAGTCCGATTAAAGACTACCTTGTTAGAGGATTTTAGATTCACAGAAGTGAACCACCTTGTTAGAGGATTTTACAATAGGCTTTTGGGCCTACCCGGTTAAGGGCTACAGACTTGTCAAAGATGTGAGTAATCAACAAGTGTTTGATCTATCTAATAGCACAAACTGCTTGGTTAGATCCAGTATAGCTCATTGCTAATGCATTCCAGCATTACTTTAGTCTTCAGTCTTCTCTATCTCTCTCTCAGTTACAACTTGATCTTCTCAGATAAGATCGCTCTTACAAAAACTCAACAACCACCTTAAACCCTAGTCACAACATAAACCCTTTCAGCAACAACCTAAAACCCTAGACATGATGTCCTTTTAAAGGAATCTGATTTCATGTCGGTCCAATAGGATTAGATTACAATTTCCTAGGTTCAATGAATCTAGACATACTCAGTAACATGACACAAAAGCACCGTCAGTGTGTTGGTACCGTCAATCAATCGGTGGATTGGTAACTCATCACAAAATGCTGGTTGGTAACTCATCATAGAGTATTACCGGTTCATACAAAATATCGGTTGTCGGTTTGACATAAATGAAGACTGGTAAGAATGTGTTATGCCGCTTTTCTCCCTCGTACCGCTTGAGATCTATGAGCCGCTTGGGGTTGACATGCCGCTTCAGACTAGGAAATACATTCTGCAAAATCACCAATAGTCTAAAGGCTAGAATACAACATACTGGTTGAAACAAATACTGGTTGAGCTCTAGCTCATACATATAAAGGGGATCTCAATACAAGTGTGTGTCCATCAATGACAATCACAACATAAACATCAAAAATGCCAACAATCTCCCCCTTTGGCATTGATGGCAACACTTAGGAAAATAAAATTTTGACATCTAAGTGTTTTACAACAAAAACATGCCATTAACAAAATTGCTCCCCCTAAGCATATACACTATCCCTTAATCAATACAATGTATAGCAATTTTGCATACAGAGCATAAACATTGAGATATCAGAGCATATAGCATATATCAAAATTTTAAAACCAGATACTTCTCCCTATTTGTCTCCAAAATTGATAGAGTACTTCTCCCCCTTTGCCAACAATGACAAAGTACCGCTGAACAGCCCTGTTTCCATTTGATATTGAAATAATAAAAGTTTATGACAACAATGAATAATACTTGTCAAAAACTGATTTATAGTCCTATAAAAATTGTTTCATGGATAGAGACCAGGACTCAAGTAGGGAGGTGGCCACTTCTTTCTCTGTTTGCATCTGGGATACCTGTTCCTCCATGGAATCAACTGTGCTCAGCTCCTACGTAACTGTCAAGGCATCTAGGTTCAGATAACACTTCTAAAGAATTTGCAGACGTGGAAGTAAAACCAGTTGTAGCTCCTGCAAATTTCTAGATCGTGTACTGATCTCTTGCTCCATTTTGGCTGACTGAATCTGGAACCAGTGAATGGTTTTCCCATAAGTTGCAAAGGAATCATAGGGTGGCTTAAATGTACTCAAGTAGGACTGTAAGTCCATTTGAAGCTTTTGCTTCTAAGTTAGCTCATCATCGCAAAATAGACGGGGTTGACAGATTTTGCTTAGTAGCAAGTTTCCCTCATCCAAAGCATCCCTTATATCATTTTGGTCTTTCAAAAGTTTAGACCGAAGCTCATTCAACTTTTTCACCATAGCAATGTTAAGAGCCTTTTGATGCTCTTTCTTGACATTTGCCTTAGCTACTTCTTCCAGGCTCTGCACCTGATCATCCACTACAGTACATAGTAGTTTGAGTTGTGCTAGTGATGATTCAATGTTAGGAAGATGGGTACCGAGGATCAAACCGGTAAGGGTGTCTATAGCTGCCTAAATTATGTCTTGCTCCTTTTTCCTATGAATGATTTCAAGGTGCTCTTAAGAAACCTTGATGCTTTGCATAAGCTCTGACTCACTTGCAGACTAGAGATTGATAGGACTGGAGATATCAGCCAGTTTGGCTTGACTCCCGGTTGCCTTTGGAGTCTCCATCTGTGTGCTCTTCATTGCTTCTGCTACCTTCTCTACTTCTTCCTTCTTCTTTTTCTCTGCTTCCTTCTTCTGTTCTTTTTCCTTGTCTTCCTCTTCTTTCTTTTTCCTCTCTGCTTCCTTCCTCTTCTCCTCTTCTTTCTCTTCCTCTTCCTTCTTCTTCTTTTCTTCCTCTTCCTTCTTCTTCTTTTCTTCCTCTTCCTTTTTCTTCTTTTCTTCCTTATCCTCTTCTTCTTTCTTCTTCCTATCATCTTCTTGCTTCTTCTTCTCTTCATCTTTTCGTTTCTCTTCTTCTTTTCTCTTTTTCTCATCTTCATCCCTCTTCTTCTTCTCTTCCTGTTCCTTAGCTGCTTCCTGTGTGTCCTTGGCTTGCTCACTGCCCTGTTTGGCTTGTTGCCCCTATTTTATTCCCTCAGAAGGTATGTCTTGAGTGACATCTTCTACATCCAGGGCATCGACATCAATAGTGTCGATTGGTTCTTCAACCAGGTTTCCTTCTTCATCAAAAACTTCATCCGGTTTGGATATGACCGGTTCTTTTTCTGCTTGCAGGTTGACCATTCATGATTTGTGAGCTTGAATAGAATGATTCATATACTGATGAGTGTCTTTTTCAACATCATCAACTCTTCCCTCCAACAGCCAGAGTCTTCTTCTCCTTGTGAAGAAGAGTCCTTTATTTTGGTCCAAAACATCAAATAATTCTTAATTTGAGAGGTTGGGAAAGTACTGTGCAAAGACTTTCTCCCTAATCTCCTGTTCTTTTTTAATGGCAATGTGTCATTTATTATCTAATGCTTTATATAAAGAATCTGGTGTCTAAGATTTAATCTCTGATGGCGACCGGTCATTTTTACACAAATAAATAATGATTTCCTGTAATATTTCTTCTTTCTCCTCATCACTAAAATCATCATAATAATCTACTAAATCATGAAGCAATTTTCTCCTAATGTTCTTAATTGTCCTTTGAAAATGTGTCAAAGGTTTGTATGAGGAGATATCAATATTTACCGGTGCGGATGCTACCGGTTCATTCTTCTTCATCTTCTTTGTCTGTCTGGCCTTCTTTGGCTTTTCATCAGACTCAATCTCTTCAGAATCCAGTTCATTTGTCCTAGTCTTCCTTTTTCTTTCAAAGACTTTTGTCGGTGTCACTTCTAGTTTCTTCTTTGCAGGTGACCGCTTGGTCACTCTTGGAGTTGCAGTAGTAGTCTATGTCGATGCTGCAGGCACTGCCTTTGCTTTCTTTGCAGCTGGTTCTTTTCCTTTCTTAATAGAGGGTTCCTCGGCCAGTGCAATCCTCTCCAAATAGGTTCCGGTCCTCTTAGCCTTAGGATCAAGAGGTGAGGCAACAAGGGTTGAGGAATACCCTTCTAGCATGTCATACATCACCTCATAGCCCATTGGCTCCACTTCTTCCATTCTAGGCTCAACAACCTCCATTAAGCATTTGTCCACCTGAATGGTGAAACAGATGTCATCTTCATATTTCTTAACGATGTCACTTTAGATCCTTACCCTTTGACTCATCTTCCTTCTAAACTCATCAAAATATTTGTTCAGCACTTCAAGGTAACCGGTTCCAATGGCTTGTATGCTTTCCTTGATCTGTTTGGTCACCGATTGGTCAGGAGACCACTGGACATCTCCTACTCTAGGAAAGTAGCCTTGGAAATAGAAAAAAAACCCAACCAATAGTTGTCCAAATTTTAACCTTAGTGCATTATCCTATTTAATCAACTTCAGATTAGATAGGAGTTGCCTCTGCATACTGGTGCATAGGTCAAATGAAGCGTCCTCTTTAATCATCCGGTAAGCGGCATTTACCGCTGCAACAGATACAGAATTAATCCTGTTGGCTGAGAATGTTCTGTAGCCTATCACCATGTAGGCATATTTCACTAGATCATCCTTGATAGGATTAACTGTCATACCTCGTGAGTCACTTGTTGAACCGGTGAGCTTGGCCATTTCCATTTTGCTTACCGTTCTTAGGGCTGGCACTTCCCCTGTGTTACAAAAACTATTGACTGCATGAATTTCCTGTGGTGTGATATCATGCATCCTTTCCAGGTACATCTTGTCACCATGGACTCTGCTCAAAATGATCCTGATATGATCCTCCATAAAGTCTTCCAGAAAGTATACTGCATTATGGAGTTTCTTCTTCTCTAGGATACTAAACTCCGGTTTGATTTTCTTGTCCTTGCTGCAAAATAAACCTAACTAGGTGTGAATAGCTAAAGACCCTAGGTCTTCTATTTTGCAATCAATATAATCAGAAATTCCCTCTTCAACTATTACTCCAGCCAGAACTTGTGATAGGGCATTATATTTGGACTTCCTTTGAATGAAACTTTCTAACTCAATGGATGTACTAGAACTGGTATGAGATGCGGAAGCCATTGTAGAGTATTTGAAGAACATGAAAAGTACCTTTACAACACGAATTTAGGGCTTCCTAATTCTACTTCACTCCACTCTCTATCGGTTGCCAAATCACCGCTTTGTGTTCTCCATGACCATTTGCAAACTGAGTTTGAATCTCCTTCAAGACTTGTCAATTTCTTGAGATCTTATCTCAAATCGCCTTTTCTTTGCTCTGCACTTTGAAAAACTTTTCTTCGCTCGAAAATAGATAGTGAGAAATGATTTGAAATATGCTTTTATACATGTCTCTCACCTACTGCCATTAATGCTCCTCTCTTAGGGCATAAACCCTAATTTGCCTCTTTTACCATTTTCGGTCTTCTACCAAGCGACAGGTATTACATACCGGTTAAGGTCTTTTACTGGTGTAACCAGGGGTTCAAAAACATTTCGCCATTTTCTCCCCCTAAGCCTCTTTGGAGCTTAGTTTGTCAGTTCCGATATTTCCACACTAGGTGCAGAAACCGGTTCCTCTTCCAACATTGTTGGTTTCTTCCTCCAGATTTTTTTTCATGTTCGCTTGAACTATTTCAACATCAATTTCTCCTTCTGAGTGACCAGTATATCATCGAATATACTCTTTCTTCTTCTATAGAATCTTGAAATGTGACCTAGTTTGTTGCAGTGATAGCAAACCAATCCAGGTGCTCTCCAAGGTCCATTGTTCATGTTTCCATTCTTCCTTCTGCATGTAGCAACAGTGTGACCATGTCCATAACAAATCCAATAGTTTTCTCTCCATCTGGTTGTCGATTGATAGCCATTGTTGCCTGACTGATAATTGTAAGCATTAAACCGGTTAGGGTTTCGGTTCACAAAAGATTCTGGACCAGCTTCTTGGGTCCTCTGAGGATATCTTTTGGTATTGTTTATGACAGACCTGCATCAGATGCTCTATGCCCAAACTTATTGCATGCATAACAATGACCATTGAACTTATTGGATCTAGGTACATTGTTGATAAAATAAGGAAAATTATTGTAGGCTTTGCTCCTACATACATTGGTAGTGTGTCCTTCTTTAAGACAGTTAAAGCAAACAGGTTTGAATTTTTGCTTACCTTTTCCTTTGAGTGTCGGTTGCTTCTTTGATGCTTCAGCATTTGTTCCTGAGGATTCTCCTTCCTCATGTCCAGAGAAACCAAGTCCATTGGTATTCTTTACCGGTCTAAATGACTCAAGCTTTGCTCTAGCTTGGCAGTACTTTTGCTGAACTTAGCAAGTATTTCCTTTGACTCAGAGAGTTCTTTGGAAATAGCAATATTTGACTCCATTAGGCTTGCATTTTTAGAGATGGCTATGTTCAATTCATCTTGTACTCCTTCTTTTTCCATTTTTCTCTCATGAAGACGAGCAGTCAATGCACTAATCTCTTGTTTCAACTTGGAGATCTCATGATCTCTGTCCTTTACCAGATCTTCAGCTTTCCTCCGATTCTCAAGATCTTGACTAAACTGGATAGTTAGTCCTTCCAACTCCTTTCTCAGATTGGAATTTGAATCATTCAACTTATTTACTTCTGCAATCATGGCTTCCATATTTGCTTCATCTTCAGAACTACTTTCAGATAGTTCCATCAACTTCTCTGCATGTTCTCTCCTTTTTGCTTGAGATGCCTTGTATTTGACCATAAGATCATCATAGGTTTGCTTAGACTGAGTGAGCCATTGAGTAAGTTCCCTCAAGGTGTATTCCCCAATATCTCTTTTCAAGTATTTAAACTTATAGAAAGGTAGGCTCTAATACCAATTGATGAATACTAAGAGGGGGGGGTGAATTAGTATGCCAAAAATCTCTGTACTTAGATACTTAAACAGTATGAAGATAAACCGGTAAAACAGTCTAACAGACAGACCGGTTATCACACATGCAAACCAAAATGCAAATAAAGCATTCACCCACAAAAGCAATATAACCATAACACAAGATATTTGACGTGGAAACCCAAATGGGAAAAACCACGGTGAGATGGAACTCACAAGTCACTATCTGCAGAATAGAAACGAGACCAGTTAAGGTCTTACAATGTTCTTCACCAAAACAGATCCTGTTAGGAATCTCAATCTCTGTTAGGAGATAAGTCTGATTAAAGACTACCTTGTTAGAGGATTTTAGATTCACAAAAGTGAACCACCTTGTTAGAGGATTTTACAATAGGCTTTTGGGCCTACCCGATTAAGGGCTACAGACTTGTCAAAGATGTGAGTAATCAACAAGTGTTTGATCTATCTAATAGCACAAACTACTTGGTTAGATCTAGTATAGCTCACTGCTAATGCATTCCAGCATTACTTCAGTCTTCTCTATCTCTCTCTCAGTTACAACTTGATCTTCTCAGATAAGATCGCTCTTACAACAACTCAACAACCACCTTAAACCTTAGTCACAACATAAACCCTTTCAGAACAACCTAAAACCCTAGACATGATGTCCTTTTAAAGGAATCTGATTTCATGTCGGTCCAATAGGATTACATTACAATTTCATAGGTTCAATGAATCTAGACATACTCAATAACACAACACAAAAAGCACCGTCAGTGTGTCGGCACCATCAATCAATCGGTGGATTGGTAACTCATCACAAAATGTTGGTTGGTAACTCATCACAGAGTATTACCGGATCATACAAATTACCGGTTGCTGGTTTGACATAAATGAAGACTGGTAAGAATGTGTTATGTCGCTTTGCTCCCTCATACCGCTTGAGATCTACGAGCCGCTTGGGGTCAACATGCCACTTCAGACCAGGAAACACATTCTACAAAATCACCAATAGTATAAAGACTAGAATACAACATACCGGTTGAGCTCTAGCTCATACATATAAAGGGGATCTCAATACAAGTGTGTGTCCATCAATGACAATCACAACATAAACATCAAAAATGCCAACAGTGATTACCCCAAGCTTCTCTTTGAGATATTCAAATGTTTCCTTAGGCAAAGGCTTTGTAAAAATATCTGCAATTTGCTCTTTAGTGTTCACATAAACCAATCTCACTTCATTTTTGACATTTTCTTTCAGAAAAATATACTTAATAGAAACATGCTTTGTTTTAGAGTGAAATACTAGATTCTTTGATATATCTATTATTGCTGAGTTATCACAGTAAATAATTATCGGTTCTTTGCATTTTACCTTGATATCCTTCAACATTTTCTTGATCCATAATACCTGAGTGCAATTAGTTGATGCTACAACATATTTTGCTTCTGTTGTAGATAATGATGTGTAGGTCTGCTTCTTGCTGATCCATGAAATTAATGTTCTGCCAAGAAAGAATGCACCACCAGTGGTACTCTTTTTTGTCATCCACATCTCCTACCCAATTTGCATCTGTATATGCACATAACTCAAAATTGTCATTCTTAGGATACCATAAACCAAGATTTGTTGTGCCTTGTAGGTACCGAAAAATCTTTTTTACTGCAGTTCCACAATTTTCTTTAGGATTGCTTTGAAATCTTGAAACAATACATATTGCATTCATTATATCAGGTCTGGTTTGTGTCAAATACAATAACCCTCCAATCATAGATTTGTACCTTGTCAGATTTATACGAGTTGAATCATCCTTTGATGTCAATTTATCTGTTGTAGTCATAGGAGTGCTTATCAGTTTGGAGTTTTCCATTCCAAATTTCTTTAAAAGTTCCTTCAAGTATTTTGTTTGACAAATGAATATACCTTTATCTGTTTGAGAAATCTGCAAACCTAGAAAAAAATTTATCTCTCCAATCATAGACATTTCAAATTCTTCCTGCATCTTATTAGCAAAGTCTTTGCATAGCTCTTCTCCTCCAAAATTTATATCATCCACAAATACTTCAATAACCAAAATATCATTATTGGTAATTTTATAATACAAATTACTGTCAGCATAACCTTTTGTGTATCCAAGCTTTAAAAGATATTTATCCAGTCTAGCATACCAAGCTCTGGGAGCTTGCTTCAATCCATATAAAGTTTTTCTTAATCTGCAAACCATATCCTTATCTGTTAATAAAAATCCATCAGGCTGCTCAATGTAAACTTCTTCTTCAAAATCTCCATTCAAAAATGCACATTTTACATCCATCTAATAAACCTTATAGTTCTTGTGAGCTGCAAATGCAAGAAACGGTCTTACTACTTCAATTTTGGCTACTGGTGCAAAGGTTTCATTATAATCAATTCCTTCTTTCTGAGAATAACCTTTACAAACTAATCTTGCTTTGTTTCTGATTACTTCACCATCTTCATTAAGTTTATTTCTAAATACCCATTTAGTTCCAATTACATTTTTGTCTTTAGGCCAGCGAACTAATGTCCAAGTATTATTCTTTTCAATCTGTTCTAATTCTTCTTCCATTGCTTTTATCCAATGTTTATCTTGACATGCTTCATCAACTGATGCTGGTTCAACTTGAGAAATTAAACATACCTCTTAATTTTCCAATCTTCCTCTCGTCATAACACTTTGATTTTTATTTCCAATTATCTAATTTTCTGAATGATTCAATCTTACATACCTGGTTTTATTTTTTTTTCCATTCATAGGTTGTTGTTCTTCAGTCACAGTTGAGTTCTCGGATGATGCCAGTGTGACTGCTTCTTCATTTTGTTCTGTTGTAATCCATGTCAGTTCATTTATAATCATTTCTACCGTTGGTTCAGAACCTATAGATCTTGATTCTCCTCTAAAATGTTCATCTATCTTCACATTAGTACTTTCAATGATTTTTTGCAATCTTTTATTATAACATCTATATGCCTTGCTTCTAGTTGAGTAACCAAGAAATATTCCTTCATCAATTCTAGGATCAAATTTTCCAATAGACTCGTCTCTCTTAATATAGCATTTGCTTCCAAATATTCTAAAATATTTAGGAGTAGGAATATGACCGAACCATAGTTCATAAGGGGTCTTACTAGTTTCACCTTTGATGTGAACTCTGTTGAAAGTATAAACCATTGTATTTGCTACTTATCTCTAGTACATATGAGGTATATTTTCTTCCATCATCATGGATCTTGTTGCATCTAGTCTAGTTATGTTCTTCCTTTCCACAACTCCATTATGTTGGGGTGTCCAGGGTGTTGATAGTTGTCTTTTGATTCCATTCTCTTCACAGAATACATTGAATTCCCTAGATGTGAATTCTCCTCCTTGATCAGATCTCAAACATTTGATTTTCTTGCCATTTTCATTCTCTACCATTGCCTTGTATATCTTGAATCTTCCAAAAGCTTCTGATTTCTCCTTGAGAAAAAGTAACCCAGCACATTCTAGAATAATCATCAATTATTAGCATAAAGTATCTATCACCTTGAGGACTTCTTGTTCTTGCTAGACCATATAAATCAGTGTGAATTAAATCAAGAATATTATTGGATTTCTCATAAATGCTCTTAAATGTTGTTCTAACTTGCTTTCCCATTTGACATTCCTTACATACCGGATTATGAGGTTTCACAATCTTAGGTAAATCCCTTACTGCCTTGGTTGAACTGATCTTTACAAGACAATCAAAATTCACATGACAGAGTATTTTATGCCATAACCAACTTTGATCAATCTAAGCAATCAAACATGTCTTATCACTGGTATTCAAGTGAAAGATATTACCTTTAGTCTAATTACCGGTTGCAATTTCCAATCCAGTTCGGTTTATGATTTTGTATTTTCCATTCTTGAATTATAATTGAAATCATTTTCCCACTAACTAACCAACACTCAATAAATTATGCTTTAAACCTTCAACATAATAAACATTGTTAATATTGTGCTTACCATCCAAAGATATAGTGCCTCTTCCTTTGATCAAACAAGCTTTGTCATCTCCAAATCTTACTAGACCTCCATGATATACCCGTACTGACAAGAATTTGCTTTTATCACCAATCATATGATGCGAGCATCCAATATCAATGATCCATTCATCCTTTTCTTCAATTTTTTCTACAAATGCCTGCTCTACTAGTTTGACAATAGGTGTCGGTTGATCTTCTTTTAATGCAAAAAATTCCCATCCACTATCTACTGGATCTTCATCAGAATCATCTGTAACACCTTCATCTTCATAGTAACATGACTTATCTTTGTTTTTCCTAAATTTGTATCTCTGATATTCAGGGTTAGGCTTATATGTTCTCTTTGCCTCCTCTCTTAGTCTTGAATGTCTATCAGGACACATAGATGTCATATGACCAACTTTATTGCAATTAAAACATTTGAAAGGTGCTTTACCTTCATACTTACTTCCTGCTGGACCTTTAGGCATCTTCCTTGCAAATAGTGCTTCAAGTTCTTCATTTTCTCTTCTGATATCTTCAAGTTCTTTTGCATAAAGTGCTTTCCAATCAGATTTGTCTGATGATGATGATGATGATGATGATGATGATGATGATGATGATGATGATGATGATGATGATGATGATTTGAAGGATATATTAGTCTTGATTGTAGCAACAGGACCAAATTCTTCAAGCTCAAATGCTGAAAGTTTTCCATCTAGAGTATCTCTAGATACTGATGTATTAGGCATTGTTCTTAACTCATTAATAGTTGTCACTTTCATTTTGTAAGCCGATGGCAAAGCTCTTAAAACTTTAGAAATAATTTCATCTTCACTTAAAGATCCTCCACAACATTGTATTCCTAAAACAATTTCATTAACTCTTTCCATAAGTGCAAAAATTCTTTCATCCTCTTCCATTTTTAAATTTTCATACCTGACCCGATAACATTCCAGTTTTGCAATTTTGACAGTGGAATCTCCTTCATTCAATGTTTCCAGTTTATCCCAAATAGCTTTTGTTGTAGATCTGTCTAATAATCCCATGATTTTCTGATGTGATAATACGCTCGGAAGTGCTTCTCTTGCTTTGCAATCATTCTCCAAGTCTTTAGCTAAGGTTGGTGGATTAGGTTTATTCTGATTAGGAGCAACATATCCATTCTTTGTAACATCCCATATATTTCTTCCAATGCAATTTAGATGTGGCTCCATTCCGATCTTCCATATACCATAATTAGGTCCATCAAGTTTGGGGTTGTCCTTCCTAAAGATATTTGTTGTCATAGGATCTCCTCAAGCTGTTAGGCTTCTACAAAAAAGAGGACTAGGCTCTGATACCAATTGTTAGGAACCGGGAAGGACAACTGAGAGGGGGGTGAATCAGTTGTCAATAAATTGCAACCCAAAACAAATTATTCCAACTTAAAACTTAGTGTCGTAAAACAAATTAATAGTTATATTAATACTGGTACAACTTAATGCCTGAGACAGAAAGGAAAACAACATCCACAACACATGACACAAATATTTTGACGTGGAAACCCTGTAAGGGGAAAAAACATGGTGGGAAACCTTACCCATAATTAGATGATACTACTACAGATAGTAAGTGAATACAATAATGGGGTCTGCACATGTAGAAAGGTCAACCGCCTAGAGCTCACTACTAAATCACAAAATAAGACTCACACTAACTACATAGTTGAATGGTTAAATCCAATAATCAATGTACTACTTCAAAATAGTATCTTCAATGCTGGATTCAGTACTAGTTTAATCTTTGCGCATGAGGACCAAATACCTTCATGACCTTTAACAACCTTCCTTCAATCTTCAGATGATATCTGTGTGATTCGCATAAGGATCTGCTTATTTTTGCTCTTTACAATGATCTTCAATATATGCACATTCTCACACTTCTTCCAAATAAGATCTTACAATTATTTATACAAAACCTAAGACCTCATCATTAGGTCGGATCCCAAAAGATATTATATTTAAATCAATTACAAACTAAGCCTTTGTGCAATATAATATGTCGGCCTTATTACATTTACACATTATCCAATCAATAAATCATTTCCAAATCGTGTCATGCTGATCTGGAACATGATATCATATGTCGGTTCATAACCTGGACCTATCTGTCGGTTAAGGCAAATATGTGAACCTGATCATTCCAATATGCAAAACGCCAAATGCAAACATCCAATCCATGTCTTCGTCATAACCAAATGATCTCCAAATGATAACAAGTCATCATCAACTTCTTGAGCTGTCGGTGAAACATATACCGGTGATTGTGCATAAGCCAATATCTATACCAGGACCACAATGTGTCGGTTCAACAACAAACCAAT